>NC_050466.1:81778737-82378737 GCF_903995425.1 Onychomys torridus | reverse complement strand
TGTCAACAGTGAGACTCAGTGGCACATCTATAATCTAAGCACTGGGCAGGCAGAGATAGGTGGATTCCTGATGCTCATGGGCCAGCCAGCCTAATTGATTTGGTGAGCTCCAGACTCAGTAACAGATAGCCCCAAACAGTAATGTAGAGGTTGACTGAGGAAGAGGCACCTGATGTTGACCTCTGGCAACATATATGTGCATCCACATGCAAACACCCACACGAACACCATACACATATACGTAGAAATACACTTCAAATTATCAATATTTTATTTAGATTTTCAGCTCTGAACCTTGCTAGTTTATCTGTAGTCTTTTTATTTTCTTAATGTTCATTGACCAGCACCTAGGAATAAAATGCAGGGAAGTACAAAGAAACTAAGGTGAAGAAAAATACAAATTGATCATTTAGAAGTACAGTGATTGCGGATACAATTTTGCAAAAAGAAACTTTTGGCTATTAAAATGGCACAGTAGAATTTAGATATTTGTACACAGAAGATCATGTCATAATTCCATTTCTTTGTTAATGATTAACAGGACTGTTTTCTTTTTATATCTGCCTTATTGCTAGGGCTAAGTCTCTCAATGATATGTTGAATATGGGGGGGGGGGAGAAGCAGACTATGTTGTCTTTGTTCTGATCTTAAGGGGAATCCTTCAGTTTCTCCACAATTGTGTAATTTTTATCTTCCATTTGGCTAATGTGATAGATAGCACAAATTATCATGTGTCTAATGATACTTGCATTCCAGGTACAGCATCTTACTTGGTCATAGTGTGTAATCTTTATATGCTGTTCAATTCAGTTTGCTTGTAATAGGTTGAGGATTTTTGCAAGTATATTCTCCAGGGCTATCCACTGCAGTTGCCTTCCGCTGTCAATGTAATGGAGATATTCTCTAATGTTTTCATTCTGTAGGTTTTGCATAATTTCAGGTCATATTTAAGCCTCTGGATTATTTTTGGCTTGATTTTTATATATAAGGTGAGATGATGTTCTAATTTCATTGTTCTGTACAAAGATACCCACTTTCCCCACCACTATACTATATAGACTGCCCTCTCTCCACTGTGTGTTCTTGGGATCCTCGTCAAAGTCTTGTCTAAAGTATGTAGTTTTTATTTCTGTATTGTCTATTCTTGTAGCTGGCATTCTAGTCACAGTAAGTGACAATTGATAGGTTGCCTAGGTAGATGTTTATGGCAAATATTGCCAGGAGTTCAAGTTGGGGGTTTACCTAAAATAGCTAAAGCTATGATCAATATGTGAAGTGGATACATGCTGAAAGATAGCTTTGAAAATGGCAGGTAGTGGGAAACTTTCTTGCAGAAAATAAATGTTTTTAATATTGAATGACTCATTTAGAATTTAATAAACCTCCCATTTTTAATAATGGTGTATTTTTAAATTTAATTTTTTTTCTAGGTAATAGAGTGATGATAGTTTTGCTGATAAATTATTTATAGATAAAAATAAAATGGGGATGGAAATATCTTTTTGAATATAAAGAAGACAACTGATCTCTGGAAAAATAAAGTGTCCAAGGCTTATTCCTATGAGAATGACTTTTTTTGTCTCCTGAAAAACATGTTTATGGATTTAGAAACAAAATGGAGTTGCATTGATAATCCATCCTTATTGTCCTCACCATTCTACATTTCTTGAAAATGTTTATTTTACACAACAAGTTTACCATTTTCTTAGCTATCAACCTAGATTCCTGGATGTTCGTCTTCTCTTTATCTCTGTCCCTATAGAGCCCTGTTTTTTGTGCCTCCTAGAGTGTGTGTGTGTGTGTGTGTGTGTGTGTGTGTGTGTGTGTGTTTCCTGTTCTCTCCTCTCCAACTGGATAGAAGCAGTCAGGATTTCAAACCTCCATAATCTCTAATGTAAACTCACTTTCCCTTAATTGCTAGATTGCCTGCAACTCCACCACCACCCAATTTACATTCCCTGTGCCATCAGTCACCTTTCTCAGGAACAACTGTCCTAACAGTCTTCTTTTTGCCAGCCTTCACAATGAAACTTCCTATTGGAGCTAGCTATGTGCTAGACTGCTGTGTAGCAATTGAAACACTCCCTCCTGGAGGAGGGAGGGAGTCGCCTAAGACCCAGGAAGTAACAAGTTTCAGAAAGCCCCAGAACTTATAAGATTCACAAGGCCCCTTTTCAAGGTTATCTAAACAGTAACACTTGCTGGGCAAAGGAGACTCTCCAACTGACCGAGCTGCCTGCAAGCCATGCAGGGATTCAGCGTTGGTGAGTCATCACTCATGCTGTAGTGGGATTCTTGGTGATTCCGCTGGCTGTGAGACATCCATGCTGTATGGGTAAGTAACCCCTCACCCATACTCCTGTAAGTAATCCCAACAACTGATCGTCTGCTAAGCTAGACTTGGGTGCAATCATTTCTTCACTCTGTTATTGGTACCCTGAGGTGAACAGACTTTTGTTCACATCTTCCCAGGAAAAGTCCCACAACACAGGTTAAAATTCTTTAGCACTGAGTCATTGGGCAGTGGGTTTCTGTGCTCTCTTGGGTTGCATATGGGTGGAATTTGTAAGAGTTTTCACTAAAAAATAAATTTGACTAATGTAAAACTGTTCATGTTTCTTGGCTTAGGAGTTGCGACACCAGCTGTTTGTAATTTTTGTTTCTTGAACCCCTTTCTCTTAGGAGACTCCCTCCTGTAACATAGTTAGGCAAACTCCAGGCCACTTGGAAAAGTCATGTATATGTGTTCCAATCGACAGCTCCAGATGTGCTCTCAGCACCAACTGATAGCCATGGGACTGAGGAAAGTTGAATCTCTAGGCCAGCTGATGCAGTTGATGGAGGTTTTGTATGGCTTCTCAGCCAACATCTGATTGCAACATCCAAGCATACACAAGTCCAGAAAAAAGAAGCAGCAGTGAGACCAGTCCAAACAAATAAAAAGCAGGACATGTTAAAAAATGAACTAGAAACAGGACAAATAACACTGAGCTGTTGTTTTACACCACAGTTCTGAGCTGACTTGTTTTGCAGTAATAGATAACTGAAAGAACTTGGCTTAAAATGTGCCTTTTGTTCTCTGCTGACCTGCTTTTAACTATCATTTTACAATTATAAGTGTCTTTGAACACTTAGTGAGTTCTTTTGTCACTGGATGTTGCTTGTGCCTTTTCCTAAATATACCTTTATTTTCTACCCAGAAAATTCTTAGTCTGTGAGGCTGCCTTCATCTTCCTCTGTATAGAAGTAGTTTTTGTCTTCCATTCAGCTCCCATAGTACTTTCAGACCACAGTTCTTACTACATGACTTGGTCTGTGGTATTTTCCCTTATTCCTCCTGGAGGACAGAGGTCATATTTTATTATTTAGTTCTTTATGTATTTTAAGATTTATTTTTAATTATGCGTATGTGTTTATGTAGGTTTTTTTTTGCTTTTTTTTTTTTGTGTGTGTGTGTTCAGTGCCCATGGAAACCAGAAGAGAAGAGGGCATAAGATACCCATGAGCTGAAGTTACAGGTGGTTTTGAGCCACTGTGTGGGTGCTGGGAATTGAACCCAAGTACTTTGAAAAACAGCCAATACACTTAATCCCTGAGCCAGATCTCCAGCCCTGATCATGTTTTATTTAATCTGTGTTTCTTGAATGTAGCTCTTCACAGGGAGTCCATAGCATATCCCTTCCTGAGTCTCTGTATGTCTATGCATGAATACACATGTGAAATCAAAACATGTATTTGTGGGTCTAGCATATCCCTTCCTGAGTCTCTGTATGTCTATGCAGGAACACACATGTGAAATCAAACATGTATTTCTGGGTCTAATGCAGATCTAATACATTACGGTATCTGATACTTTGCTTTTTTCTTTTTAAGTAAAATAAAATTCAATGATTTGATTTATGGTGCCAGTAATTCTAAGGAGTAGGTCCTCAAAGTAAAATGTCAAAGTAAAGAAATTTCATAGATTTTTAGAGACTTATTTTAGATTAGGAATATCAAAAATTCAGTATATATGTATATATATATACACATATATATGTGCATGTATATCTATATATACTGTCAAATAAACTGTGATTTATTAGTCTAGTGATTTCCTTTATGTCTCAGTATCAAACTATTTTAGTCACATAACATCTGCTGTACTTTTAGAGATTCTTCTTGGAAGCTTCCTTTTAGCACACAGTGACTCAAGAACCCAAGTATAATCATGTTGTGATTTTAACTTTCTAACATAAGGTGTCCATAGTTGCTAAGGACAGACACAAGGGTCAAAGGATAATGTAAGTTTATCAAAGTGGAAAAGCAGAGTATGCCTTTCCCATTCCCTTCAATATACAGTTCATTTTCCAGAATTTATCCTATGGTCCTGCCTAACTGTAAGAGGACCAGGTACATAGGAAGAATAAATAAAATAAAAAGTTTGGTGAGTACCAGTAATTTCTCTTTCTCTTCATCCCTGTAGATTATTCTGAACTTTACATTGTAAATACTCTCATATCAGATATTTGGTATGGACTTTTGACACAGTGTAATCAAATTTGATGCCAATTCTAGATAGGCTGGATAACTTCTAACATTGGTTAACCAACATTATATTGTGGGCAGGAAATTAATTCTCTCAAGAAGATGGAAGTGATGTGTGAAAGAAGATATGATTGACCAGTAAGATCCTAAAAACTGGTAAAATATGTATTATCTCTATAGAGCTCTCTATGATTTTATGGTACATGACCATGCCCTATAGTTGAATGTGCATTTCTCATCAACCTTTTTTAAATAATTGCAAAACTGACCATATTTATTCACAAGCCATATAAATACATTCAAATTAGCTTACATTTTGTTAAATGAGGCATAGATTTAGGTACAAGGGTGTTATTAAACTCCAGATGATCAGACCACTCTCAGTAATGATGGCAATGAGGAACTGCAGTGTGCCGATGTCAAAGTTGCATCCATCTCATCCCTGTCCTTCAGTTTTCTGTTTTTTCTCTAATTGTCTATGTATAAAAATAAAAATATTTGCTCCATGCAATCATGTTTTCTCATGTTAGCAGAATAATAGAAACTATCCATACATACTTGTGAAACAAGTCCAATAATGCAATATGGAGACATTTTAGAAATTAGATATGGAGAGGAAAATGTCATAAGTAGGGGCAAAATTGTGAACAGTGTAAGAAATTTTCTCATTCAGGAGGTGACAATATGGATGGAGACTGTTACACATCTTTAAAAAGTACATGCTCCCACCAGACAGTGGTGCCACACACCTTTAATCCCAGTACTCAGGCGATCTATGTGAGTTCGATGCCAGCCTGGTCTACAGAGCGAGAGCCAGGACAGGCACAAAAACTACACGGAGAAACCCTGTCTCAAAAAACAAAAACAAAAAGAAGTACATGCTCCCAAAATATGAACTGACAGGAAACACCTAAACAGTGTAATTTAATAAGACTAAGGTTAACATAAAATAGTGGTCTTAATTAGTTTTTAAAAAATATTTGTATTATTTTTGGGGATTATAATTATATATATTTATCCCTTCCCTTCCCTCTTTCCAACCCCTCCCATATACCTCTCCTTGGTCTCTTTGAAATCCATGGCCTCTTTTTAAATTAATTGTTTTACACACACACACACACACACACACACACACACACACACACACTCCTAAATATATAAAAATACCCTGCTAAATATATTGTTACTTGTTGTTTATTGGATAACAAACTGGTGTGCTCTTCCCTAGGTCTCATCATTCCTTAGTTGCATGGCTTTAATATCACATAATTATACATGCTCAGTGTGTGTCTTCAGTTTTACCTGTTCCCACAAAAGTGAAATATGGATATTTTCTTCCCTTTAGTATTTCTGATACGGTGTTCTGTAGCTTATGAAATCTGAGTTTATGACAGAGTTTTGTCAAAAGTTCATCCCCTAACCACCTCAGTAGTTCAGTTTACTGAATGCCATATTTGTGTTTTCTCTGTAGCAATTGTAGGAAAGAGGGTCAAGGAGAGGAAGTAGTAAGTAGAGAAACATCTGGGTCTCATTGTGTAGCTGCAATCAGTGCCATCATTAATCTTTGAGATCTTCACCCCTATTTACTAATAAACAGTGAGTTCACCAAGAGTAACACAGCAATCAGAGTTAAGTGGCAAAGTTAATTGGAATCCAGCAGTCTCTCACATTTCCAGACTTTTGCTATTGCTTTGTGTTAAGCACAGAAGTGCTTAATAATCCTGTTTATTTTTTTTTTAAATTTTTTACTTAATAGGAGAGAAGTGGAGTCAGCAAGTGTAGGAGAAGGGCAGGTGAGGGTAATGGGGACTGCATATGATCAGAATACATTCTAAACACGTATGCAATTATGAAAAATAAACTTTAAATGCTACCAGAATATAAAATGGGAGATTTAA
Organism: Onychomys torridus; assembly: GCF_903995425.1. NCBI lineage: Eukaryota > Metazoa > Chordata > Mammalia > Rodentia > Cricetidae > Onychomys > Onychomys torridus. The sequence continues at coordinate 82,372,312 of NC_050466.1, read as the reverse complement.
AGAAGATTTTTAAAAGCAGTTTTAGGAAGATGGATTTATATCTTATAATTAGTTTTATTTTCCTTTAAGATATGGTGCTTCAAACACGTAACTTGGGAGGAAGGAGGGGGGAATTCTTGCACTTTGTGGCCCTCTATTCAGCAGTCACCTACTGAAAAACAGAAGGAAGCAGGAGAAACAAGCACAAAGGACTATAGCCCAATATTCCTCCCAGCTGTCCCTCCATCCATGCATATGATTTAAGTGTTTTACTTTCTTTGAAGGTCAGAGCTAATGCCTCCAAAGTGGGAAACAAAGATGGGGCTCAAAGTTGTTAAGGTCTAAGGGGAATATTAATAAGCACATTATACTTTGAGTCACCTCAGCTGGAATCAGCAGGTACTAGTTAAATAGATAGAGATGATAAGGAAAAAAGTATTCTAATTTTATTTTATTTCTAATTTTTCAATAATATAATGCCTTATTAATTCTTTGAGAATATCATACAATGGATTTTGATCATATTCACCTACACTTCTCTCTCTTTTTTGTTTTTAAGAAAAGCTCTCTCTCAGGAGATGTCCTGGTATTCTCACTCTTGCAATCTTTCTCCCTTCTCTGCAATGTTTCCTGAGCCTTTGGTGTAGGTGTTGCATTGTGGATATATCAGTTGGTGTTGGGCATCCCATGGTCAGTTTGTACTCTGCATTTTGAGCAGTTGTGGCTTACTGTAGGGTCTCCATTTGCTGCAAAAAAAAAAAAAGCTTCTTGATGAAAGGTGGGAGATATACTTATCTGTGGCTATAAACATTTAGAACGCAGCTGGAAGCTATACTGGTTTAGGAAGCTGGTGGTAGTAGGTCACCTCTCTAGAGTCCATGACTCCATCAGCTATGGATAGCTGGCTAGCTTTACAGTACCAGGCACGAATTCCCAAAAATAATATGGACATTTACTCTATTACTTTATGTAATGAATAGTTGCTAATATTCTAGCATTTCACACTGCTAGAATTGACATATATTCACTTACAATTTGAGAAACTCCAGAATAATAGCATTTGCTGTGTCTTACACATGGAATTACAAATCAAATCACCCAGAAGAAAACTGAATAGGGTTAGGTAGGTAGGAGAAGATATTCATATGGTGCTCTAAGCAACTCTTCAAAATTTTAACCTGTTCTAGCCTTGTGATTTCCCCTGCCTCTCAGGAACACAAAGGTGAATCAAAAGCAAGGGACTATAAACATCTGTCTTACCTTTATTGTTGGCTATCTCTGGTAAAGGTAGTAAGATAAAAGTATTGCAAAAACTTCTTACTTAATGACTCAGTTTCATGTACTGTGGTCCACAGGGGTTGAAGAGAATGAGCCTGAGTTGAGAGTGCTGGCCTTCCTGAGATGCTCCTTAAATGGAAAACCATTGCGTCACATCATCAATATACTTCTATTACATTGCTAAAGAAGTAATTACCACCCCATTCATTTTTTTTTTTTACATTTAGCCATTAGTTTTAATATGATGATGTAACAGTTTTGCTATTCTATTGAAAAGATACTTTTTCTATAGTATTTCAATAATTATTCCTTCAGAGTTGTGGATAAAGCCACTGATAGAGTTGAAAGGAACTTTCGGTATTACCTTGTTCAATACCTTAACAAATACAACTTTCATCAGAGATGGATATTTACTTTTACTCCTTGCTTACTTATAATAATGGATCCTTTCGGTCACAAACTGTAGATGATTCAAGAGAAAACTGGGAATTTTCTGGACTTAGGGATTTCAGTGCACCAAGAGGGATATGTACTCATCTATTTAAAAGCAAGTGTCACATATTTACACAACTTTATGGAGGTGGTAAATCCATTCTAATTTTTACTTCCTATTGTCTGCATATAGGAAGCCATAGATGCAGGGTAGAGTAAGGGAAGACAGATTGCTGTATAGACAGGACCTAACTGTAGTCAGAAGTTTTCCTGTGTCTCCCCCACCCCTGGCCCCATGTGGTCCAGACAAATTTCTCTCACCTGGAGTCCTGCAGCTGCTCATAAAATAATCATTCATAGGCTTAATATTAATTATCAACTGTATGGCCATGGCCTATGGCTCAAGCTTCTTGGTAGCTAGCTCTTATAACTAAACTCACCCATTTCTATTAATCTGTATGTCTCCATGTGTTCTGTGGCTTTACTTGTGTGCCATTACATGCTTCTCCCTGGATGGTGGGATGGTGTCTCTTCCACCTCTCCTTTTCTTTTCCTCTCTCTCTCAAGCCTACTTACATTTTTACACACATTGCAAACCATTTAGAGTTTTATTTTATCTGAATGTGTCTCATTGTGAATCTATAATCCTTCTCTGACAAGAAGAGATTTTCAACTGCTAAACTGCATGTTCAGGACTGAAGTGGCAGCCTTGAGGGCTGATTCCTCCCATTTCAACTTATCAACATGGTGGAGGTAATTCACCTCCAGCTCCGGGAGCCATGCTTTCCACTGACTCTGGAAGGCAGTAGGTCCATGCCTCCATCCAGCAGTGTGTAGCCCAGAAACCCTTTTTTATGTACTTACAAACTGTATGGCCTAATTATTAAGAGTCTCATGCTCGCCAGGCGGTGATGGCACACACTTTTAATCCCAGCACTGGGGAGGCAGAGGCATTTGGATCTCTGAGTTTGAGGCTAGCTTGGGCTACATAGTGAGTTCCAGGAAAAGTGCAAAGCTACACAGAGAAACCCTGTCTCGAAAAATGAAACAAAACAAAACAAGTCTCATGCTAGATGGGTGAGACTGGAGAAACCTTCTGACTACATTTGGCACCCTCCTAGTGTGTCTCGCAACTACATCTAACAGATCTAAAGAGGATTCGTTTCACATCTGACTAGTGATTACTACATGACTGTGATGACTCACTTGAAAGGATGAGAAAGAAACACTACTAGTGTTCACTCAGTTCTAGGAAAATGTATTGTTCTCACAGAGCAGTGTGCAAGATATCACAGTTCCTGAACACTGAGTAGAATGTTAGCAGCTAAGAATAATAGTCCTGAACTAAATGATGTTCTGGTGTTAATCAAGAAAGCTTAAAATTCTGGTATAGAAAGCATAAAACAAAGAAGAAATTATGTAAAGAAGAACAAGTAAGACAAAAATAAGTAGATGAAACAAATATGAATCAGAACAGAAATATGGGAACCAATGGCCTGGAACATAGAAACTTAATATGCTTTGCATACATCTAAATATCCTTAAAATATTTTAATCTTTCTTCTTCTAGCATCGTATTCTAGTCTAGATGACAATCTCACATTATTGTATGGCGTTTCTTTCTGAATCGATTCAATTTCTCCTAATCTTCCTGTTTTTAAAATATAGAAACCTGGTTCTATCAGCTGCTTCATTCATGATCAAGTGGGTTTTTTTTCATTACCTTAAGAAATCCAAGGTGTCTGTGTGTGTGTGTGTGTGTGTGTGTGTGTGTGTGTGTGTGTGTGTGTGTGGTGGGGGTGGGTGGTGGTGGTGGTGGTGGTGGTGGTGGTGGTGGGAAGATAGCTCAGCAGTGAAGAGAAGTGGCTGCTGCTTTTGCAGAGGACCCTGGTTTACTTCCCAGCATCCATTTGGTTGCTTAGGACTGTTCAAAACTTCAGCTTCCATGTTCTCTTCTTACCTCTGAGCGCCCCAGACATGCACATGGTGCACAGATGTACATGCAAGCAAAACACTCATATACATAAAATGAATTTTACAAAGAAGGAGGAAGAGAATTTTATGAAGAAGAAGGAGGAGGAGAAGAAGCAGAAGAAGGAGAAGAGGAGGGGGAGGAGGAGGAGGAGGAAGAGGAGGAGGAGGAGGAAGAAAGTCATCTAAGAATTGGAGAGTTTGATTCCCAGCATGCACATGGGGCAGTTCACAACATCATGTAACTTCAGCTTCAAGGGATCTGACTCTCTCTTCCAGCCTCCATGAGCACCCAAACACACACACACACACACACACACACACACACACACACACACACACACACACACGAGAGAGAGAAAAAAAATTTAAATCCTCTTTAAAAATAAATCCATCTTGCCTTTTCTACACATTCTTATGCTCCATTAATGAGCTGCATGTTTTCTTATTAGGCTTTGCATACATTAATTTTTTCTGCCTATAGTTCTTTATAGTTCTTTTCTTCTTCATAATAATTGGTTAACATTTTAGCTCCTGTTGTAGTTTGGATGTGAAATGCTTTCCCCTAAAGCTCTGTTTAGGTCTTGATCCCAGCTGGAGGCACTGGGGAGAGGTGATTGGATCACTCAGATCCACTGGCGAAATTCCTGCTGACTTCATACACAATAGGCTATTCATTCGAAGGTCAGGCCTGGTGGGAGGCGATAAGGAACTGCGGATTAGCCTGTGGATACATTTTGTACCTAGTCTCACTCATCCTTGGGCTTTATCTCTGCTTCTTGCCCACTATTAAGTGAGCCTTTGCTCCATCCTGCCATGGTGTTCTGCATCACCACACAGGAGAGTAGAAGCAATGAAACCAAGTAACCATGTGTTAAGACTCCTCAAATCGAGAGCCCAAATGAACATTTCTTCCTTGAAATTGTTATTTCAGGTATTTTGTCCCATCAGCACAAAATACAACTAAGACAATCTGTTGCAGGCCTAAGCTTAAACGTATATTCTTTCAGAAAAGCTGTCTTGACCACTTGTATCTGAGATAAATGGCCCTTATGTGCCATCAAAGCTTTACACGCTCATCCTAGCACATATTGTTCTATGCCATAATTGCTTGTTTACTTCTCTGTGACACTTAATAGGCTGCGAAACTTAACATAATGGGAGAATACTAAATTTTTTTCATTGTATTGACATCACCATCTGAAAGAGATATAAAGTAGTCTGTTTATAACATAGAATGATGACTTAGATTTTACTCAGTTCTCAAAACCCAAATTCAGTGACAGTTTAATTTTCAGCACAGGTTATTTAAGGCAGGATACAAACAATGGGGTTTTTAATTCTACCTTCTGATTGCCTGCTGATACTCAGTACATACTGAATATGTGATTTTCTTCCTTTTAAAATTTCTTGATTTTTTATGTGTTTGCATTATCAGTCTATTATCTAAAAATGAATTCTGGTTTAGTAATTTAATGATAGACTTTAGTGAGTATTCATAAAATGTGAAACGGAGTGAAGATTTTCAATTGGATCATAGCATTTTATTCCATCAAAGAGTATAAAATTGATTGAACAGCATATTATACCTTATGAAATTGTTTTTCTTTCAGTCTTATCTCAAAGTTCCTTTTCTTTGTCTTTGTGCTTTTGGCCAGAGTCATTTCCATAATGAAGACTCTAAGTAACTCCCATTCCAGAGGAGACTAATTCTTTTATTAGTTCCTCCCATAAAAACAAAACAAAACAAAACAAAAACAAAAACAAAAAAAAAAACCTTTGGTGAATTTTATACCAACAGCAACCTATGTCTGCTAACCAGAGTACCTTCATGGTAGTTTATTCTCTCATTTATATTTTCCTTCTTCATCTCAGTTTTTCTGAATTATAAAAGTCCCTTTACTTATTGCCAAATTTCTGAAATGGAAATAACTTTAGAAGGGAGAAGTGACATGCAGAGATGAAGGTCTACCTTGAACACACCTGAATGTATTTTTCATGCTAGTACACTGTCTACTTTTGAGCTCTTCTTTGCCATAATTGTTCCAGATAATTTCCTCTTATTTGGTTTTAATTTTGTCTATGAATTTTGGTCCAAATATTTTGAATATGGAAACTTTTATCTTTCGTGTAAGAAAATCTATTCTTTTATTTACCTTGCTGCTTTATGAATAGAAATGACTTTTTCCCACAAAATGTACCTATATACATATTTTAATCCTTTATTTTAGGTTTTACAGAACTGGAGACTAAATCTAGGGCTTTGTGCATGCTAGGAAATACTTGGATCACAGAGCTATACCCCAGCCCTCTTTGTGCTTGTTTTTTTTTGTTTGTTTGTTTATTTTGTTTTTGTTTTTGTTTTGAGAAAGGATCTAAGTTGCCTAGACTTTCCTTGAGCTTGCTGTACAGTCCAGGCTGTCCTTGGCCTTACAATCTTCCTGCCTTAACTTCCTAAATAGCTTGGATTGTATTGTAGGCCTGTGCCATGAGCTTCTCTCTGTCTTTCCCCCGTTCATTCCCTCCCCCCCTCCCCCCCTTTCCACTCACCTCTAACTCCTACTGTCTCCTGCCTTCCCTGTTTCATTCCCATGTAGCACAGACTAGCCTAGAACTTGTTATGTAGTTCATGCTGTCTTAAAACTTGGAGTCTTTGAATAAGTATTTTTGAATCCCTAGGAGTGGGGTTTCTCTGCCTATACAATAAGTCAAATCAGGCATAATTAAAAGGCAAAAGAATAGGTTTAATCTGAGCAAAGCACTTCTGGATGACCTTGGGGGAAGGGAGGAGGATAAATCACATGGCAGGTCTATGGACCAGAGCTTAAATACCCTCTATTTTTCTGCTAATGCATGTTCTTGAAATAGAAGTATGAAATTTTATTTATTTATTATTTTATTTATTTGTGTATATGTCTGTATGTGCACATTTGTGTATGGGTGCATATGCCTGTGTATGCACATGGAAGATAGAAGAGGGCATCTGATGTCCTCCTCTGTCACTCTCCGAATGGCTTCTATGGTTCTCTGCCTGAACCAGGAGCTGGTGTTTTCTCAGTTAGGTGGGAAGCCAGGAAGCTCCAGAAATCCTGTTTTTGCTCTCAGAGTTGGGTTTACAGGTGTAAATGGGATGCCCAACTTGGTACATGGGTCCAAGATTCCAAACTCCAGTCCTTGTAATTATGCAGCAAACATTATTAACCCTGAACTATTTTTAACCATGCTCCAGGCCCCAAAATGCCACTTTTGAAAGCTTTGTATGTATTGATTTGTTCTAGTCAGTACAACAAAACACAAGAAAATGTGAAGTATACATGGCAAAAATGTAGTTTCCTCACAATTCTGACAGGTGGAAATCTATGATCAGGACTTCAAAAGATTCAGTTCCCAGTGAAGCCTCTTTCCCTGGCTTATAGATGGCATTTTCTCACATGACCTCTTGTCTGTGTATGAGAAGAGAGGCGATCCTAGTCTCTCTCTCTTATTAAGGACACCAGTTCTACAGGACTAGGACACTGTTCTCATGCCCTTCTTTAACTTTTACATTTTCATATAGACTCAGTATCAAAACATGCCATAATCTAGAGAGATTAAGACTTTAGTGTATCATTGTAGATGACCCAAACTTTCAAGCTAGAGCATTTGATTTGCAAAAGGCTCAGCCTGGAACAATATTAGCTAGATCAGCAAACTAGTGTGCATTGGGATGTGTGGGACATTTTGCAGGGCATGTGAAAAACAAAGGAGCATCAAAGGTACCTTTTAAGTCTTTACCCCGGAAAGTCAGCTGAGGGAATGTGATTCTCAGGCTTTGCAGCATTACTTAGTGTAGCATCTCAGTGTTAGGAATCCACTAGATGAAAGTCTGTTGCATCCTGCTATGACATGGCTTGTTCATCACTTCAAATGTTTGCATCCTTACTGTTTAGTCCAGAGTATGAGAGTTTAGAGAGTGCTCCTATATCTTGTTTAAAGTGGTTTTTACAACTCAAACAGTAGTATCTTCTATTTATATATGCGTACTACTTGATGAATAAACCCTTTGGCATCAATAACTTAGATATTTTTTATTACAATTTTTGACACAAGTTCTCAAGTCAATGCTGGCCTGAAATTGGAAATCCTTCTGCATTACAACATCTGGCTTAAAATTTTTTTGAAGACGAACAAATACAGAAACAGACAAACAGTAGACTTATAGATGAATATAAAATGGTATTGATCTCACTTCATTGTTTTTACTTTACTTGGCAAATGATTGTATAGTTTTCTGGGCATTGTTTTAACTATTATAGGATTCTTGGTATAGAATCATGAGGACATGTTTTAATAGGAATAAGACAAGATTTTCATGAAGTAAGGTAAACATTCTAAAATCCTCTTATAATCCAAGGGTAAGAAAAAGTTTCCATAAAGGGACACATAGTAAATATCTGAGGATTTGCAGGCTACATGATCTTTACTGCAACAGCAGGGTCCTGCCATTGTACCTCATAAAAGCCAGATAGTACATATATGGAAGCATATGGCCACGTTCCAATGAAACATTATTTATAAAATAGGCTTAAGGTTGGATTTGGCTCATGGACTGTAACTTGATGATTCCTGGTGTAACACGTTATGAAGAGTACTTTTTAAATGCAATTAGTGTTAGGAACAGTATGTTGCAGTAGATAAATGGTGTATGTGGTTACTATGCTCAGAGAAGTTCAAGTCCTACAATTTTTAAAGGCCTCAGAACCTTTAATGTATTTTTTCAGTAACTGAAGAAAATTTGTATGGGAGGGGAGATGGGGAGGAACTGGAAGGGGTAGGTTGAGGGGAAACCATAATCAGGATATATTATATGAGAAAAGAATCTATTTCAAGGGGGAAATTGCTCTAAATTATTAGGACTTTGGTATGTTTAACAAGCAGGATTGGGTGGTATATGAACTTAGAAAAGGTTTTTATTTTGGTTTTTCGAGACGGGGTTTCTCTGTGTAGCTTTGTGCCTTTCCTGGAACTCACTCTGTAGCCCACCCAGGTTGTAGTAGGAATCTTAAAAGTTCTTATTAATGAAATCAAACCTGAGGCAGATTATTGGGGTGAATGCTGGGAGATCAGAGAAGCAGAACAAGCCACAGTTTTCTCACCTCACCAGTTCCTCAGCTGGTCTTGTTTCCTCAGACTGCAAGCTTCTGAATCCTCATCCCAATGACTCTCAGCTGAACTGTGCTCGAAAGCCTGAATGCTTAACCAGCCGAATGCTTTACTCACTACATGCTTTTTTCTCCTTAGTTCCTGGCCCTCACGCCTTATATACCTTTCTCTTTCTGCCCCCACTCCCTGGGGTTAAAGGTTATGTTTCTGGGATTAAAGGCTTGGGTCACCATGCTTAGCTGTTTCTAAAGTAGCCTTGAACTCAGAGATCCAGCTAGCTCTGCCTCCCAAGTGCTGGGATTAAAGGTGTGTACCACCACCGCCCAACTTCTGTTATGGTTTACTCTTCCCATTTTCTAGCCACCATTTCTGGCTCTGTTCTAGTGGCTGTCTGTTCTCTGACCCCAGATATGTTTGTTTCGGGGAACACACAATATTTCAGGGAACACAATACCCACCACACCAGGTTGGCCTCGAACTCACAGAGATCCACCTGGCTCTGCCTCCCAAGTGCTGGGATTAAAGGTGTGCACCACAATCGCCCAGCTCTAGAAAAGTTTTTAAATGTTAGTTTTAGTCACCCCCTTCATTTTGATACACTTAATGAGACCTGAGTTACATATTTATGGATGTAACCTAACATGTTGTTTTAATGTAAGTATGCACTGTGAAAGCCACTTCCCCTTTTGTCTTGTTGACTGCAAATGGAGCATGCAAATATTCAACATATGGGGACTAATTATTAATATTATTAGTCTCAGCTGGCCCAATCAATCATGAATTTTGTTAAAACTAATTTTTAATCTCTTCCTTGGTTATTCCTTGGGGAAGAGTTAGATTGCAATAAAGTTCACAGTAGAGAGGCAAATACTATAATAGAGGAATATTGAAAGGAACCTTACAAATTGGCTAAATGATCTGTGTGTATTTGATAAGAATAATTCATGAATCTTGGGGAAGGAGAAGCATCCAACAGAACTGTCTCAAAGCCTTTTTATGGTTCAATGTTTTATGGGCATTATTTTTCATTTATTTTCTTGTTGAGTGTGGTGCATGTGTTTGTGTGGGTGCATGTATGAGTGCAGGCTTGTGCTCATGTGGCCATCAGAAGTCAAAGTTTGATGTCCTCAGTAGTTCCCTATTTTATTTTAGAGACAGACTCTCTCGTTGCACCTGGAGCTCACTGACTGAATAGATTGACTTTCTCTGTCTCCCCAGTACTGAGACTGCAGAGACTTGACAGCTTTCCCGGATTTTTACATGGGTTCTGGGGATCTGAACTCAAGTCCTGATACTTGCATAGTTAGCACTTTATCCACTGAGCCAACTCAGCCTGCATTAACAGTTGTAATTCCCACTAAAGAGCGAAGTCTTCAGAGCAGTGAGTAGCTTTATTTATGCTAACTAGAGTCAAGATGTCTAATAATGGAAATTTGTTAAACAATTTCAGCATTCATTAATCCATTTTCCTTTCCCCATGTTGTTGGCCTTCCTGCACACAGACTTAGTACTATCTCTGATATCTGTCATTTGTAGTTACAGCTTAGCCTTCTACTCATTTCCCCAATGGCAATTTCCTGGTGAAATCACCGAAGCCATTTTATTTGTCCTTTGACAATTTCTTTATGAAAAATAAAATCTTCACTGTGTTGTTCCTAAAAATTAGGAAACAAATATCCAAAAGCAAGCAAGCAAGAGAACAAACAAGAACAGTATTATTAACCAGGAAATTGCACAGATTCTATAAAGCTTGTTGGTAAGGGAATTTCAGAAATTCTACAATAAACATAACCTTACTAATGAAGTTTTTAAGAGACACCTTGCTTTTATCATTCACTCATTTTTTAAAAAATCTCTCTACTTGATTGATAAACTTAGAAATGAGCTTTGAAAAAACAGAGGTGTAGGGCTCAGTTTATTTTCTTGTCAAGTAGTTTGTGTGCTCGTGTGTGTGTGTGTGTGTGTGTGTGTGTGTGTGTGCGCGTGTGCATGTGTGTTGTGTGTGTAGTTGACTATCATGTTAAAAATCCATCTAATTAGCCATCAATATTTGACAGAGTACTTTTTAACAGTGCCATTCATTCAGCTCAACAGAGCAGTCATTTCAATCAGGGAAAGCATACCAGCCATTCAAATGAGAGAATACTGCCAGAGCTGGGTTTCATCTTAATAGGCTCAACAACGGATACAAAATCTCAAAGGTTCTATTAGCCAATATATTTTATTAATACTGTGACTGAGACTGTCAGTATCCATTCTTAAAGCTATCAGTGTTTAGAACTCATCTTGAATAGATAAGACAAAAGGGAAACAGGTTTCTCATTCAGCGACACAGATTTCTCCATCATGGCATCAAAAGCATATCAAAAACATGTATCATGTATAGCATCATAAATGTCATTGGCTCTTTATTTTCTTTTCCTATTCCTTTAAAAATTATTATGGCATGTGTGATAGTAATAGAAATAGAATAAGTGAGAAAAGAAGGAGCAGGAAAGAGTGTGAATATATGTCATAGCATGAATATGGAGGTCAGAGAACACATTTGTGGAGTCTGATTTCTCCTTCCATCCTTTAATTGGTTCATTGGTTCTAAGGACTAAACTTAGGTCTCTAGACTTGCGCTTGTACAGCAGCACCTTTACCCTCTCAGCCATCTTGGGTGACTATAACTATGCTACTTAATTTCCAGGAGACTGATTGTTTTACTTTACTTCTCTGAATGATCCTATCATTTATTATAAAGTAGGAATGATGATGTCATGAATATCAGATTATATTCTATAATAGCCAAAGTATTTCTGAGGCTTACAAGAGCATGCGTAATTCTAATGTATATGTTAGTGGATCTTCAGAGTTACATGGGCTTTACTGAAATTGCTTTCTGGGTCTGGGTCAATGACACAGCCTCCTTACTCTGATACCAGCATTCTGGGACATGTTCTTTTTTGTTGGTGGCAAATAATTATATAAGCCCTCTTCATGTCTTTGCTAACATCCTACTATACAAAGCAAGCCATATATTCATATTAATGGAATGAAGAAATACACTTTATATATGACATGTGTGAGGGAGTGAATACTTTACGAAAGATAATCTAGTATAATCTACCATAACCAATACCTCACTACAGCTGAGAATTCTATGCAATTAGGTATCTGAAAGCACTTCATCTATTTTAAAGCATGCTATGTAACTATGACATTTATGAATTCTATTACAAATTACTAACATAATTTCCTTTAATATCAACCTACTAAGCATCCCATAACCTTATAATAAGAAAAGGCACATTCACTACTTATTAGCAGCTGTTGACTTAGATTACCAAGGTACTGTTGCACATTATTATAGTAGAGGCCAAAAAGCAGGAGCATCTATTACAATCTAGGATGTTTAAACTACTTCTTGGATTTCCATAGACTTTAAATTCAAGGAGAAAGCAAGCTAAGGAAAGAGGGTTACGCCTGAACAGTCTTCATGATAAAATAGTAGTAATTAGTTTGAGCAAAATCCCATAATAGTTTTTCCCCTCACTTTGCAAGGAACCAAATGGCAGACAGATAAAACAAATTACTTTATTCGGTGTAATTAGCAAGCGATTATAAGGTTCTGCCTCTGTTCTCTCAAGAGCACAAAGATCATGCCCTATTTTTCGAAGAACCTTATGTGGCTTAAAACCTAATCCATCTAAACTCACTGCAAACTGTGACAGCAACCTTGTGATGAACACTCATCCACACAGAGTAGTTGAGGCAATAGGAATGCTCACTGAATTAAGAGAGGGAGGTGTGGAGCAAAACTATGATGCCTTTCTTTTATTGTCTTATTCTTTTCCCAATTTTGTTAGCTCCCACACTGCATTTTTCTTAATGTAGGTATGATGGTAATTCTTAAGATTTAAGGTCTACATAAAGCCTAGGATTATGGACTGAAATATTATTGTACATTTAAGTTCAGGGCATTTCATTTGAAAACAGTAGCATCAATGAGAGAATTGTCCTCTTGATAGAGGTCGTATGGGATTCAAATTAATTTCTAATCACAGATGACTCAGGAAAACAGTTCACGCAATGTTTTGATTGAAGGACATTTAGACCTTCAGAATAAGGTTGCTGCCAACTAATAAAAACGGAGGCATCTGACTTTTTATATGGGGGAAAATAACACAGGAATAAAATATAGGTCCTCTTTGGACACAGAGGCCGTGACCACATTAAATATTGTAGACCCTTATGACAAGGAAACACATCTGTTGACACACATCACTAAAAGTCTTCTCTGCTCACATATTCACAGCAAAGGAAAATATACATATGGAGTTTCACCTTGTGATGAGATTGATTTTTTCTCAATTTTAAAAATTTAAAAAGTCTTTTTTAATGTGTAAAGTCAAATCTTTCTAAGTTGTTCATTGTATTTTCATTTTCTACATACAGATATATTTGGGAATGGTTTGTAATACATTTTGGATATATAAGTATCTACAAAGACACAAAGCTTGTTTTCATTCCAAACCTGACTCTTAAAGTCTTTGGTATTAGAGATGTGCTAATATGCTTTTTTTATTGAAGAAGATCCAGAAGTATTAGATACACACCATAACAAAACAAACTGAGAAAAAAAAGAAATGTCCAATAGGATTACACAGCACTGGATATGTTTATCTCATGTTTATAGAGTGAATCTATAAACAGAGCATGAGTCACTGTCAGACGGATGCAGTTTATTTAATGGTAAGGCCGGAATTCAATGTCAAGCTCTCTTGCCATGCTTGTGTGTAGTATAAACTACCTGGTCCTTTTATTTGATCTTACTGTGATACAGCATGTCAATTTACAAAACGAAACTAGAAGTTCTACCTACTGAATGTGGCTCTTATAGTAATAAAGTGGGATAGTGTTAATAAAATTGCACCAATGCATATTGTGATGACAAAGCAAGTTCCAGGCCTGCCAGAGCTACATAATAAGACCTATCAGAAAACAAGAAACAAACAAACACATAAACAAAACCCAAGGAATTTTATTGTTACTAGAGTAAATTGTATTAGTAGGCTATCAGCAAATCTCCAATGGCATGGTAATGAAGGAGAGGAGCCAATGTAAAGTGAGAAGAAAGTAAAAGTCCTGTATCCTGACTAAATATGGTACTAGAAATAGAGAAACATTTTCTTAGCCAAATAGATGGATGCTATTAATCCCTTTTGAAGAGTTAGAGTTGTGAGTGGATTCATTGTTCTTTAAAGTTAATAGATTCCCTGTGTCATATTGTGTAACATTGAAATTCAAGTTGTTCTTTTTTTCTTTTCTTTTTTTTTTTTGATATTTTGGTCCAAATCAATTGATTATATTATAGGCACAAATTTTTCTCGCTTCTGTGTGTCTGTGCCTTGTGGTAGTGCCACGTTCATTTCCATGGGCTTGGCCTGATGGGCTGGTCTGATGTTGAGATAAGCTGAGATAATTAGGTTTTCTGCTGTACTTCTTTTGCATTCTTCCCACAGCCTGGCCCAGGTACACCCTCAGATTAGAGACCAGAGGTCCAGAAGAGCAAAGAGACATGCACAATTGCTTTTCCAAGTCTCTGCCAACATCAGACTTGCTATTATTTATTTGTCAGCCCTCTTATTTCTCCTTGTAGTATTTGCCTTGAAATAATTATATGCAAAGTATCTTTAGAAAGTAGACCATATTTCCCTACGGGAACAATGCTGCACTTAGCAGGGATGATTTTGACTTTTCATCATCCACTTGATCGCCAGCCTATTAAGTGTGTAGCATTCATCTAAAACCATTTGCACCAGATCCTTCATTTAACCTGACTAAACAGCCCCTTTTCAGTCTTTACTCTTCAGTTCCACCAGCACCATCTGTCACTACTAATTTTACATTCGACATTCTTGCCATGTGTTAGAACAAAAATTTCCCGAGTATCAGTATGCAATGTTCTTCTTTAACTCTCTGCAAATTTATGTACTTTTATTTACAGGGAAAAGTCCTATTGCATCTCTAAACCACAATTTACATATTCTCTCCTATTTTGCTCTTCCTTGTGTAAACCTCATTGTAGTTTGACTAAATATTATAACAATTACTAGAGATATTTGTGCTATTTATTGAAATTGTATAAATGCTAATATAATCATCTGTCTCTTTCTACAAAATGATCACAAATATGTGAAGTTCTAAATAATTATTTTACTTTTCCTTCACTTCAAGTAGCAAAGACAATGCCTGGTACAAAGAATGTTTTATAAATACAATTAAGTATTAACTAAATAAATGGATGGTGATAACATGGTTTTTAAAGAGAGGGAGTGGAGGGAAGAAAGGAAGAGTACAAAGTGATGTAATTCTGTTCATATAAATATTTATTATAAAATCTAACAAGCAAACCACATGCTAGCAGGAAATAAAAGGTAATATTTAAGCTTCTACTTGATTGAAATCTGAAAAATTTAGAGAAACATGGCTCAGAATTTAATACCCCTTGATGCTCTTTCAGAGGACTTGCATTTGGTTCCCAGTACACATATGTTGGCTCACCACCATCTGTATCCCTGGTTGTAGAGGATCTGACACCATCTTCTGGCCTCTGCAGGTACCAAGCATGCATACACAGTACACTTACATGCTTGCTGGCAAAATATTCAACACATGAAATCAAAATAAATAAATCTTTTGATAGATCACAATCTGAAATATTCAAATAAAAATTGAGATCGAAGGCCAGTACAGTAGCCATTATTTTATACTTGAAGTATCAGTTATTTCCTATTACTTCTGTGTTTAGATTAATTTGGTGATCCCTGCTAGAACTTCCATGCCATGGCTTTTTTGGTGTGGCACTTGATTATCAAAATTTTAGCTTTGAGACTGAATTTTATGATTATAGCAAGAGTTTGTAAAAATATTTTGAAGTAAGTTTTTGCTGTATTCAGTCCCCACCCCCAACCACTATACCCCAAACAGACAGGATCACATGTAGCACAGGCTGACCTCACATTGACTATGTAGCTACAGATGATATTAAACTTTTGTGTCTATTGCTTTCATCTCCCCAAATGCATATATTAAGGCTTTATTCCACTAAACTTGGTTTTATGGTGTGATGGGCAAATACTCTAACAACTAAGATACATCCCTGGGCTGAAAACTTACATTCCTTTCATTAAGTGTTTATTCCCATGTACTGTTTCTACTGTTTATTTGTAGAATTGTTATTTTTTCATTTTCTGTACTCATGTCACCTTGCTAAATTTAACCACTTGGTTATGTCATTGGACCATAGTTGTAGTAATTTTTGTGTGCATTCCATGTAGATCCTGGGGAGACACTTTGTGAGGTCATTGGTTTTGAGTAGTTGCATTTCAGTAGCATTCTTGCTTTTAGGATATATCCTTTAAATTAATTTGCACTAAGTTTCTAACAATTTTTATTGCCTTTTCAGCTGCTTTGTCTACAACCTTAAATCCATGACTTTCTTTATCAAATGACACATTTACTCATATTTTTTGGTTCCACTTGTACTCCCTCATTGTAAGCAGAGAGGAATAACCACGACACTGTTTTGAATTTTCTTCCAGCAAGTAAATTAGTCCATTACTTTTGAAATCAGCCTAACTCAAGTTCTCAGGTCATGGACAAAATGCATCCAGATTCTCTGCCATGAGGCAATATGAATGGCCTCTAGTCCACTCTCCAATGAGATTCTCATTCCCTTCTGAACCCTCGTAAGCTGGGTCACAATTGTTGGTGTTTTTTTTTCTTTTACATTCTGATATTCCAAAGTGTCAACCAAAAGTCTGGATTCTCTTAACTATTACCCACCTGCTCCCAGTTTATAAAACACGTTTTCTTACCTACTTTTGTTGTTGTGTCCAAATACCTCGTGAGAAGCTACTTAAGGGCTTACAGTTTAAGAAGGAACACAATTTCTCATGTGGGGAAGGCTTGGTGGTATCAATGTGTGGTAGACACTGTGTGTCTAGCCAGGAGGCAGAGAGAAGATAAGATGAGCCAACCTATAAAATCACAAGGATCATTCTGAAATAACTCACTTTTCTTTTAGTGAGGCTCTACCTCCAGAAGCTTCCATAACATTCCCAAATAGTGCCACCTGCTGGGAAACAAGTTTTGAGGCAAATGAACCTATGGATGTTATTTTACATTCAAACTATAACACAAAGCTGCTAAATACCACAAAGGATTTAAATCTAGTTCTAGAATCTGCTTGTAACTGCTACATCACCCTACCATTAGCATTTCTACATGGTTCTACTAAAGATGAAAAGTGTGTGTGTGTGTGTGTGTGTGTGTGTGTGTGTGTGTGTGTGTGTGTGCAGTTGTTTTTGTTTCAATGTATGTGTCTGGAAACTAGAGGTGGTTGTTGGATATTCCCCTCTAAAACTTTCTTCCTTATCCACTTGAATTAGGCTCTCTCCCTGAAGCTGGTTGGCAGCCCGCAAGCTCCTGTGATCTTCTTTCCCTGCCTTTCCTCTCTGCGTTGGGGTTACTGGTGTGTTGCACATGGTGTTTTATGTAAGTGCTAGTGATCTGAACTCAGGTCTTTATAGTTGGGCTGTAAGTATTCTTACCTATTGAGCTGCCCCCAGCCCTAAAGAGGACAACTTTTTAATTTCCAATATCATAAATGTTCTACTGTTTGGTTGGTTAAAATGTCACAAAGATGAACAAAGGGATACTATAATCAGAAAACCTGGTCAAGTGGTTTTCTAATATGACAAGTGGTTGATAGAAGTGTGGTTTATTGTACTGGGCGAGGTGGAGCAAGTAGAACTATTTGATTTTTGTCATGTGTGTGTCTCATCCTTCAGTCAAAGGCAGAGATCTTCTGAGGTCTTGGAAAATCTCCCTCGCACATTTTCTTTGGTAGTTTGTCTGATCAAAAGAGTTATCCTTATTCTGTGGAATAAGGAAAATCAGCTCCAAAAACACCAAAGACTCCTGAAATTCAATATTGATGTAGCAACTTAGTGGAATTGACTCAAATATTATATTAAATATGTCTTATTTCTCTGAAGTAGCAGTGGATACTAGAGATCTCTCCAGAAGACACAGGACATTCTGGAATAAAGGCAAGTTAGGAGAAAAAAAAATCAGATTGTCTAAAACCTCAACTGTCTGCACTTCACTGGGGAAAGGTCAGAAATTCTCTCCTGTGCTAATGTTGCACTCGCCCTTTCTGCAAACCCTTTCAAAAGAGATTAGGTTCCTATTACTTTATAACTGTAATAAAATGTACAGCCAGAATTCTGGACTAAAATGGCTTGCTGCTATGGAAGCCATAATAGAAGAAGCTATAAGTTAAGTGTCAGCTTGAAAAATTGCCATAAAGGCAATCTTTCACAGAGAAAATACGTTCTAATGTCTTGCTGCAGAATGTGCACTATTAGGTATGTAATGACATCAATATGCACTATTAGATATGTCATGACATAGGTTTCAAGTGTCCTTCATTTTTAAATACAACACAGAGCATCATTAGCTATGGTTGATATTTTATTGATGATAGAACTGTTAGTTAGCCAGCTATTCTTAGGTAAATTCATTGCTTAATTAATGAGTGTCTTACATAGGGTGTCTATTGTTATGATTAAACACCATGACTTACACTTTTGGGCGGAAAGGTTTTGTTTAGTCTTACAGCTTGTAATCCATCATTGAAGGGAAGTCAGGGTAAGAACTCAAGGCACGAACTCAAGGCAGGAATTGATGGAGGGGCCATGAAGGAGTAAGTGCTTCTTACTGGCTTGTTCCTCATGGCTCACTCAGCTTGTTTTCTTAGACAACCCAGACCTAACCACCTGCCTAAGGGTGGGAACCATCCACAGTGAGCTGGGCTCTCTCATATTAATCATCAATCAAGAAAATCCCCTACAGACTTGCCTATACGTAAATCCTATGGAAGCATTTTCTCTATTAAAATTCTTTATTACCAAATGACTAGGGTGTATCAAATTGACATAAAACAAACTAATATGACAAACATTATTTTTAAGTTTGTGCTATTAAACATCAAAAAGTTTCTAATCGTACCTCCATTTGTCTCTTTTGCTTCTCTGCATGTCCTATCCTCTTTTGTTTTAGAGTCAACTATAAAGGGAAGTTTCTATCCTGCCCAGTCCCACAGCCATTCAGTCCCAAATAAACACACCAAGGCTTATATTAATTATAAATTGATCGGTCTATGGCTCAGACTTATTGTTACCTAGCTCTTACAAATTAATTCAACCCATTTCTATTAATCTATGTTTTGCTATGTGTCTTCCTAACCTTATCTGTGTTCCATTACATCTTGCTCCCCCGGCAGTGCTCTGCATCTCTCCTCCCACCTTGCCTTTCTTCTCCTTGTCTCTCTGCTTGGGTTCCATGCCTGGCTCTATTCTGCCTTGCCATAGGCCATAGCAGCTTCTTTATTAACCAGTAGTAGCAACACATATTCACACTGTACAGAAAGACTACCCCACAGCAGTCGACTTTTCCTTTTCTATGACTGCTGACATGAAACAAGCATGTTGATTTCTCAGTCATTTCTCAAAGAATAAACTGTGTTCTCATTACACGCAGTGTAGGTCCAGGTTTACTTTGGGATAGAAGGTCACAATCAGGGCCACATGTCTGAATTTTCATAGTAGAGCAAAGGATTTTTTTTTTTTTTTGGTAATGTGATCCACGGATTTCTTTCAACAGATGCTGTCTTTGCAAGCAAGCAAGAGACACTCAACACACACACATTTTTATGCCTACTTTGTTTGTCTGCAGAAACCTCTGTGAAATAAATGACAGAAGAGCTTTTGCAAACACAAGATACATTGTTTTAGCTTCAATGAAAAGAACCATGAGACATTACACAAAAGTCAATATTGTATTTTAATTTGACTAACATAATATTTATATTGATGTACTTTGAGAGTAATCCACAGTTTCAAGCCATGTGAATCTTTTCATATGCTATTAAATAATTTTATGGCACAATAACAGCATTATGATGATATGCTGCTGAGAATTTGTAAGGGAGATATGTTTATCTTACTCTCCATTTCATTCTTCCGAGTCATGTCTCTGAGTTGAGTAACCCATTACTTAGCCTACCTAGTGCTTTCATTGATATTACCTACCTTGTTCTTCAGAGCGATTGAGCATATGGGAAAGGCAGATAAGGCTGTTTCCAATTTGCTAGTATGACAAAGGGATCTCATAGAAGCTAAGTGACCTAGGAAGTAAAAGTTAGAAACCAGAGTTTCTGTGTTATACTCCAAAAAAAAAAAGGGATAATGTGATAGCAAGAGTCTGAGTACTGAGTAACCGTCTTGTTATGAAGGTTACCACAAATGGACAACAACAAACAGCTTTCTCTTTTTAATTATTTTTTCATACAATATATATTTTTTATCATATTCTTTCCCCTCCCCATACTCCTCCCAGATCCTCCCTACCTCTGTACCCACCCAACTTCATGTTTTTCTCTCTTCTTGTCTCTCAAAGGGAAAAAAGATACCCGAAAATTGAAACAAACTTAAAAAGTAGGACAATAAATACTAACAAAAAAATTGCACACATACAAAAAATCCCAGAATGTCTTTTATTGGCCAACTACTCCTTGGTATGGAGCCTGCCCTGGAGTGTGGTTGATATATCCAGTGACACTTCTTTAGAAAGAACTAATTGTCCCTTTGCCAGCTATTTGCAAATAGCTTCTTAGTTAGGGGTGGGATTTGTATCCACTTCCCCCTCTCATGCTGGGACCTGTGTGGCTTGAACCTGTGCAGGTCTTGTGTGTGCTGCCTGTCTGTGAGTTCACATGTGCTTTAGCACTGTTGTGTCTGGAAGATGCTGTTTCGTTGGAGTCATCCACCACCTCAGGCTCTTACAGTCTTTCAGTCTCTTCTTCCACATAGATCCCTGAGCCTTGAGTGGAGAGGGATTTGGTGAAGACATCCCATTTAGGACTGAATGCTCCAAAGTGTTTTGTTCTCTGCACACTGTCCAGTTGTAGATTTCCATATGACTTTTCTAAAGGCATTTAGTATTAGTTGTCCCTCCCCATATTACCTCCTTTACCCTGCTCGCCTGTCCCCCTTCCCATTTAATTCTCCCATTCTAGTTTCTTTTTATCTGCTTACAGCACTATATTTTATTTCCCCTTGCTTTCCTTTCCTTTCCTTTTCTTTTTTTTTCTCTCTCATCTCTTTTCCACTCATTTCAGTTCCTCCTCCTCCTCCTCCTCCATGCAGGCTGGTCTATAAGTCACTAGGTAGAACAAGATGACCTTGAACTAGTGATATCCTTGCCTATTCTTCATAAATACTAGGATTATAAACCTGTGGCTGATACTGGAGCTTTAGTTCGCACCTCTGCTTCTTCTATGGGGTGTGGTGTAAGAGGGACTTGTATATAATACAAAAGACTTACTTTTCATTTGAACATAAGCTATGTCTTTTGTGATAATAATTGAGAAAACCATTTGCTCAGAGACTTTCTTTTCAAAAACCAGTCTAAACTTTAGAACAAATTATTTTGTATCTCAGTATGTTCTTTTGGGTATTTGATAATTGACAGTGGATTCCACTAATAAGTATCATTGTTTCTTGAGCTGCAAGTCCTCTCAGAATCAGCCCCGGGACACCTTGTTCTCTGTGGGTATAATTGGCACGTTGCCTGAAGCAGATAGGATGGTTCATACCAGCATTTCAATCATGAATTTACTTCCTCTCTGGAGGTCTTTGAAGCCAGATGAACCTGTTAACCATCATTGGAAGTGCCATCATTAAATAATTTAACAAAGGAAAAAAAACTTGATTATCTGGCAGTGACTTGGTAAGCAGGTGGTTTGTGGAAAGATAAAGTAAGATTATTTGCTACTTGATCTGAAATCAGTCTTATATCTTCTTGCAATTTAATTATTCCTTTGCAAAAGCAATCTTTTGTTTGCAAGTTTTACAACATTTCACAAAATTTCGCTTTTGTTTTCCTACTTGCTGTCATTTGAATTTCAATTAATGATCCTAAACCTGTGTAGAAAAAACTTCTTTCCATCATTCTGGCTTTTTGTCTTCTTGAAGCAAATCCTATCAGGGCAAATCTCTGGCATCTAAAGTAGCAAAATCAGTAAGCCACATTAAGGTTTCCAGGGAATTGATTTCAACTTAAGCCAGTTGATATATATCATGGTAGAGAAAATAATTTTTAGTTTATACAACTTTGGAATCAAAATATATTATAATGATGCACTATATTTCATATGCTTCAATTATTATGAAGTCATACACTTCAGTTATTATGAAGTCATACACTTCAATTATTCCTTTGAAAAAGCATAGTTTTTGACCTCAGGGTGCTAAAGCATATTGAAAACTTCCAAAGCATAGTAAATATATAAAATTTATATTTGTCAATTAAAAACATTTAAAAGATAACAAGCTGCTTAAGATAAAATTATAAATTTTATTTACTTATTTATAAGCACATAAAACATCTTTTTGAGTCTTCATTTGAATCAAGTTAGACTTTTAGGAAGGAAGTTGTTAAATGTGAGAGAACTATACCAAGACGTCAGAAGGAGAATTGATAGAAATAATTGATGGAGTACTCTGACTTAAATATTTCTTGATTTCACTTCAATAAATGATAGTTATTTTCTTAGTACCTCTACTTATTTAGTGCTTTATTTTATCATGACTTGGCACTTTGTCCTTTATCAATCACATTTTGTTTTCTATCAACTCCTTGTAATTTGTTCTTGTCTCCTCTAAGAATTTGTGGATTCAGTAGTAAGAAAGCTTACAAATGAGATTTACTTTTGAGTTCCAAATGTCTATTTCATCTCTGTGTAAGACATCACTCATTTTTCAACTTTTGGACAATTCAGAATAATTTTTTCTTTTTTTATGAGAGCTTTATAACTAGGATATGGTGATATTTCACTGACGTTTTTTGATTTGAACGTTCATGTTGATTAGTGATGTTGAATGTTTTTCATGTTCTTTTTGGTCACTTGTAGGTTATAGCATATTGGTTGAAGATATGTTACATTTGTTTATGCTGTGGAATATTGTTTAATGATGCAAAGATGTATTGCATTCTTTTATGTTGCATTTGTTTGATTCTGTGAAGTTGTATTTGCCTATATAAAACACATGATTAATTTAATGAAGAGCTGAATGGCCAATAGCTAGGAAGAAGAAAGGAGAGGCGGGCTGACAGACAGAGAAAATAAATAGGAGGAAAAGTCTGGGAGGAAAATAAGAAAGAGTGAGAGAAAAAGGAGAGGAGGACTCCAGGGGCCAACCACCCAGCCACACAGCAAGCCATGGAGTAAGAATTAAAGAAAAGTATATAGAAAGGTAAAAGCCCAGAGGCAAAATATAGATGGTATAATTTAAGGAAAGCTGGCTGGAAATGAGCTAAGGCCAGGCATTTATAAGCAAGAATAAATCTCTGTGCATTTATCTGGGAGCTGGGTGGCAGGCCCCCCCAAAGAGTATAAAGTAAAAACAATCAACTACACTTGTATATCCCTTTTTGAGAAGTGCCTAGTAAGTCCATTGCCCACATTTAAATTGGATTGTGTTGGTGTTTTGCTATTCAGCTGAGTTCTTTACATATTCTGGATAATAACTCATTGTAAAACAATGTAGAGTATTTTCTTCCTTTATGCATGTGGTGGCTTCACTGTGTTGATTGTTTCTTTGCCGTGAAGATATTTTTAGTTTAATGTAATCCCATTTTGTTTATTTTTGCATTTTTACCATATATATGCTTCTTGCACACTATCAGAATAGTAAATTAGTAAAGTTATCATGGAAACAATATGAAGGTTCTTCAAAGAAGGGAAAAAATTAGGCAACATGTGATGGTACATGACTCTAGTGCCAGAACTTGGCTGACCATCTTTGAGTATATAGCCAGACTCTGTCTCAAAACTCAAAAAATTGAATTACCATCATATTATTATTGATTACATCATATTATTGATTACATGCATTTAAAGAAATACCTAAAATGGTGTTTCATTTAGAATTAAAATTAAAATTGTTGACAAGAATAGTGTCTGTGGGACAGGGTAGGGTAAGTGAGGAAAATGGGGAGTGAAAGTGGCTGAAATTCAACTGGGAGAGAGGGCCCTGTAGAGCTAGCCCTGGTGATATGAGTGAGGGACACCGGGATCTGAGTGCTCCAAGAGAGCAGAAGAACTGGTCCTTCTTCCTGTTGGAGGTTGCCTTGTGTGAGCTAGCTGAGGTAGTGCTGGAGAGCTCATCAGGATAGTGATGATGAGGGAAAGCTGGAGGTCTGAACAAATCAACTATCACCCAGGCCCAGAACCAGGGCTATGAGTTAGCCCACTGCAACATCCACCTCATCTGTGAACTGTTGGAGCTGTGAAGGGGCCACATGCTACAGAACCAAAGCTGCAGGATCTCCAGGACATAGGACAACAACAGGATATCCAAGAGGAGTCCTAGTGAGAGAGCTCATTATCTGTACTATAGCAGAAACCAGAGGCCTGCAGCCAGATTAATGACTTCTGGCAATGAGCACTTGCAAGTAAAGATGAACGAACAAAAGGGTAAACTGTGTGACTCAACAGGCTTCCACAAGAAGATTCTTCTTCTTTTTCTGTTTGATTTTGATTTTTTTTGTTGTTGTTGTTGTTTCGTTTTTGGCTTTTCTTTCAAATTTGGTCTTGTTTTTGGAGGGAGATTGCGATGGCAGAGGGTGGATGTGAGGGAACAGAGGCATAAGTGGAATCAGAATGCTTGATGTGAAATCCACAAAGAATAAAAAAGGAAGAAGAAAGAAAGAAAATGGCTGAAATTAATTATATAAATGTGTGAATATTTCTAGACAAATAGAAATGGAAGGAAAATTTATATTGATCTTACTTTATTTTTTAAATATTCCTAGGATTTTGGAAATGTTAAGCTACTGCAAAATAATCTCATCTAAAAAATAAAGAGGACATTAACAGGGAATGAGGGCATGGATCTGGAAAGAGCTGGCAGGAGGAAGAGTAAGAGGTGACTATAATCAAGATATACTATATGAAATTGTCTAAGAATTAATAATATTTACTTTAAAAGTCTAATTTGATTAGGACTTTCAGAATGGGATGTTGCTCAATTGTATTTCAAATCAGTATGATTAAAATTCAATTTTCATAAATCAGATAATTTTTCTTAGTAACAAATCAATTCTCTAATTTTTTGAGCACTTACTAGTTATTCTGTACATTGTGAGAACATATATACACAATGACACAAAATATAAATTAACAGATCTAGTTGCTGGAAAAAGTTATAGCTTTATGAGAATATAAATAATGATTCATGTTACACTTTGTCCAAATTAATCAGACTGCTTAGGATGGATTCTAGAGGGATATTCAGTTTGAACTGACAGGAAGTAAGAGCTAAGTTGCAAGAGACTAGTAGGTTTCGTGGTAGTGAGCAAGCATGATAGGGAACAGTATCATATTAGTTGCTTCCTAGTTTCTTTCTTCTTCCTAGCCTTAAGGTGAATACAGTTTTGAAATTGATTTATTGCTTTGATTACTTGAAGTATATATTGGAAGAATTAGGAAATACTGTCAGGTATTTTCCTTATGGAAAAGATAGATCTCTTTCTATGATAGATAAAAGTCTTCTTAGTCTATTATAGCAGCCATCCATGTGATGAAAAATTCTAACTTCTCAATTATTTATTTTTTGTTTAAAATGTTTTTCATGCAATATATTTTGGTCATGTTCTTTCCTTTCCCCCAATTTCCCCCCAATCTTCTCCATCTTCCTAGCCACCCAACTTAATGTCCTCTCTCTCAAGGAAAAGTAAAACAGTGTATTTGCTGGTAATTTTTTATTTTGATAATGATTGACTAATAGAATTAAGTGAAAAAGTATAGCTTTATTCAGTATTCACAAATAAGAGGCATGATGTAGTTATTAATGTATGACAATTTTTTATATTTACCCCATGTCTTCTATGATAAAATAGTTGACTTGATGTTACTGGGCCTTATGTATCATAACCATATTGTTTTTTAAATTTTTTATTGATTGATTTTTTTTGAGATTATAATGTAGTTATATCATATCTCCCTAACCTTTCTTCCTTTCAAACCTTCCCATATATCCCTCCTTGCTCTTTCAAATCCTTGGCTTCTTTTTTCACTAATAGTTGTTATAAACATGTATGTATATATATTCCCAAGTACATAAATGCAACCTCCTCAGTCTGAATAGTGTTACTTGTGTGTAACACAGACACATTTTATAATATCTTCTATGTATTGGTCCTTGAAGGTGATCAAGGTTGTTTAAGTATCCAAAGTTGCTAGATGTCTTTCAATGGGACCTGGCTAGTACTAAAAAGGACGGCAGGCAAATAAAGAAATACAGCTCAGTGAGCAGTTAAATCAATAGTGTAAATGGACTCTTAGCACCCCATTGACTTTTATTGGTCATTGACTGTCCATGCTGTTTGTTGAGGATCAGTAAAGTAATTTTTCCCTCTTTTTATCATCTGCTTAGTATTGTTCCTTTTTGAGGCCACAGCTGCACACACACACACACACACACACACACACACACACACACACACACTTTCCTGAGGTGTAAAAGTGCTTTTCAAATTTGGATAATCATTGCAATTAGTCAGAGTGTTTTTATAAAATATAGTTGCCTGAAATTCTGTCTGTACCATTTAGATAAAGATCTCCATGCTGAGCTGGCACACCGATATGTGCCCTCAAAGCTGCCAGTACTGCTGGAGTTCCATGAGATTTGAGAGCTTCTAACATCTCCTGAGCAGCACCGAGAGGATACAATACATTCATTTGTATATGTTCTCTTTTGTCAGATGCTGTAAATGAAGACATTAACCAAAATACATTCCTAGACTTTGGATCATTGAGTTTTAAGTAAGATGAAATACATGATAGAACAGTAAGGATATGAAGAGAGCCAGGACAGGTGGAGGTGTCTCTGGCGCAGCAGATGCTAACCCAAAGAAATGAACACCAAGGTTACAGTTGCAGTAGTGCCTCTAGAAGGATCATCTATGGGCTGGAGAGAGGGCTCAGCTGCCAAAGGCTAGGCTCACAACCAAACATATAAGGATTAGTGACTATACAGTGCCTTTATGCCAGGAGTGAGTAGGTATCAAAATTCTAATTCCCTGCTGGTGATTGAGTGGATGTTATCATCTGGATCCTCATTGGGAAAACAAAGCTAATTCAGTTATACCAACCTATTACATACGGGGAGTAAGAAGTGAGGACCCAAGGAGAGAAACTAGTTCTTATTCCTTGGAAGGATAAAGAATAAGCAGGAGGAGAAGGTGTGAAGGAACTAAAAAGTCTGCATACAAAATCCTTTCTATGTGTAAGATGCTGTGTAATAAATAGCTAGGAATCATTGTCCTCCCATCTCAGTGCAGCATAGTGGCTGTATATAATCTCCTTCTGAGATTGCTACTCATAGGTTTAGATTTTGAATGTCTCCCCATAGTCCGTTTTTCAGGCTTGGTTTCCAGCACATGCCATCATTGTGAGGTGATAAGACCTTTAAGGGTCTAGTGCAAGGAAGCTAGGTAACTGTAAGTATGTCTCCACTGCTCCTGTCTCTTGGGCATTCTCTGTGTTACCTCTTCCTTTTTCTGTCTTTTGCCTTGTTATTCTCAGTGAGATGAGAAGCTTTCTTCTATAATATACATCTATATGATGTGCATCTTTACCCAAAGCTCAAAAGTGATGTAGCTCACCAAACATAAAATGAAATCTATGAAACCATGAATAGTATTACTCTTTTCTTTTTAGTTGGTTTATCTCACATATTTGTTATGTTAATGGAATGCTAACTTATACACTATAAGCAGGAAATCAGTCACAAAGCATTTAGAATTTGGACTCCAATTCAAATTTATCCAATTATTAATATTTTATTATTGTGTTTATTGTTTTTTATCAACTTGACACAAGCTAGAGTCATCTGTGAAAATGCCTCTATCAGATTGGCCTGTAAGCACAGGTGTGAGAAATTTTTTAAAGTGTAGTTTTAAAAAGTTATTCTCTTCTCTTCTCTTCTCTTCTCTTCTCTTCGCTTCACTTCTCTTCTCTTCTATCTATCTATCTATCTATCTATCTATCTATCTATCTATCTATCTATTTTAATTTTATTTTTCATTAAGAGATTTTCTATTCATTTTGCATATCAACCTCAGATTCCCCTGTCTTCCTTCCTCCCACCCCTTAACCTTCCCCTGCAACCCACCCCCACCATTCCCACCTCCTCCAAGGCAAGGTCTCCCCTGGGGAGTCAGCAGAGCCTGGTACATTCAGTTGAGGCAGGTCCACGCCCCTCCTCCCTGCACTAAGGCTGTGCAAAGTGTCTCACCATAGGCACTAGGTTCCAAAAAGTCAGCTCATGCACTAGGGACAGGTCCCAGTCCCACTGCCTGGGCTCCCCCCTCCAAAAAAAAACCAGTTCTAGCTAAACAACTGTTTCACTTATCCAGAAGGCCTAGTCCAGTACCATGGGGGCTCCTCAGCTATTTATCCACGGTTCATGTATTTCCACTAGTTTGGCTAGTTGTCTCTATACTTTTTCCAATCATGGTCTCGATATCTCTTGCTCATAGAATCCCTCCTCTCTTTCATTGATTGGACTCCTGGAGCTCCACCTAGGACCTGGCTGTGGATCTCTGCATCTGCCTCCATCAATCACTAGATGAGGATTCTATCATGACAGTTAGGGTGTTCAGCCATCTGATCTCTAGTGTAGGTCAGCTCTGGCACCCTCTTGACCATTGCCAGTAGTCTATGGTTTATTTTCTAAAATTAATATAATTCCATTATTCTCCCCTTCCTGTTCCTCCCTCCAAAACCTCCTCTAATATACCTCTTTGCCCTTTCAAACTTATGGCATAATTTTTCATTAATTGTAATAACATTTCATTATATGTTATTTCACACACACACACACACACACACACACACACACACACACACATACATGTATAGATATACCTGCTCAGTCTGTATAATGCTACTTGTATGTATGTTTTCAGGGATGACAATTTGGTATTGGATAACCAATCAGTGTGCTCTTCCTTGAGGAATACTATTTATCCCACTGTCAGTGTTCCTTAACACTGTTCTTTGTACAGGATTGAGGCCTCAGGGGCTTTCCCATGTCCACTTAAGCATGTGTATTGTTCAGCTCATGTTTAGATGTTTATGTTGGTGAGGCTTTGTGGGTATAGCTTCTGACATTCCTAAGAGACGCAGTCTTGCAGCAAACTACCTGTTCTATGTCTCTTAAAACCAGTCTTTCCTCTTCTGTAATATGTTTCTCAGCATTAGGTGTGGGAATTGTAGTTGTATGCATTGGGACTGGCCTCCACACCTTGGCTTTTTGATTGGTTGTGGTTTTCTGTACTCATCTCCCTCTGTTGCAAGGAGAAGTTTCTTTGATGTGGGGTGAGGATTACAGTTATCTATGGGTATGAGGACAAATATTTTGAATGTGGTTAGGGGTTGCTATGTTATTTAATTAATGTGGCTGCTGTAGGTTTTTCTCCAAGATTCATGACTTCACTAGCCCTAGGTAACTGGAAAAGTTTCCACAATCAAGTTTCATTTCCCTCTTGTTGAGCAGGTCTTAAGCCAAATTAGAAAACTGGTGGTTATAGCCAATGTATGTGTGCCACAACTGCACCCTTGGGGTTATTATGCAGAGGTTATTTTTAAATTTGATTGTGTTATAAACCATTGCTGTTGTTATGCTGATGGTCAAATTCTCTTCTAGTGGGAACCCATTTAATCTGATTTGTGTGTTCTTTTGAGTTTCTGGGTGCTTCTATTCTTGCTTACTTTTCAAAGTTGTCCAGACTCAGCTCACGCTCTCTCTCTCTCTCTCTCTCTCTCTCTCTCTCTCTCTCTCTAGCTGAAAGGTTTTTTTGTGTGTGTGTCCTGCATGGTCCCATAGCCACTCAGACCCAAATAAACACACAGAGGCTCATATTAATTACAAACTATATGATCATGGCCTATGACTCAAGCTTCTTACTAGCTAGCTCTTATAACTAAACTCAGCCCATTTCTATTAATATATATGTTGCCACCTGTTCCATGGCTTTACCTGTGTGCCGTTACATGCTGCTCTCTGGATGGCGGGATGGCATCTCCTCCACCTCTGCCTTTCCTCTTACTGTCTATCTGCTTGTATTACCTGCTTGCCTCTAAACTGCCTTGCCATAGGCCAATATAGCTTTCTTTATTAACCAGTCAAAGCAACGCATATTCATAGCATACAGAAAGACATCTCACAGCATGTGTGTGTATGTGAGAGACCTTCTTCAATATTGTATCTGCTATTTCTCCCAAGAGCTTTATTCTTTTCCTAGAGAACTTAAATACATATCATTTTTTTTAATTTATAAAATCAGTTGGCAGGTGGCTGGAAAGATGGATCAGTACTGCCTGCTCTTACAGAGGACCAGGATTCAATTCCCAGTGCTCACAAGGTTGCTTACCACAGTCTGTTTCCATTTACAGAGTATTTGACACCCTTTTTCAGCATCTGTGGGCACCAAACACATGTGGTATGCATAAACACATGCAGGCAAAACATTCATACACATAAAATAAAAATAAATACAACTTTAAAAAATACTGTCAGATAATAACAATATCCAAATTGTCTGAGAGTCAAATGAGAAAATTTATATGAGAGGCTTTGAATAATACTTGAAACAGAATATACTTGAATACATTGATTTTTCCTTATTATTAAGTGAGTAGAAATAAATTATGGCTGGATATCTTATAGCAAAAATTAGATAAATTAGATGAAACATACAGATTTTTCACAATAGGTCTAGATCTATGTGCTTTTCTTCTCACTGCACAGAGAAAAACAAGTTTGCAATCACATGTAGTATTTTAGCATAAACAGTTACCAATCTTGTTCTCAAGTTCTTATGCAAATAGCATTAAAAATAAGTCATACTCTCAAGGAAATGAATTCTTAGTTTTGATGATTTGGGAAGAGATTTTTACATAAAATGTTCAATCCTAAAGCATTTCACTTAAAATTATTTGCAAAAAAATCTGTAAGAAAAAAGGTATCATATGTATGTAACAAGATTGGTCCCATTTAGATCTAAATCTAGATCCAAGCAACATGGAAATTTAATCCCAGAATCTTATGGTGAAGAGATTATATTGCTTCACCATTTCTAAGTTTTTATCATTTGATTGGATGCATGGCCTTCATGTGTTTTTTTTCCTTATAATTACTAAAGTTTTTCTTTTTAAAACAAGCAATCCATGCTAAGTATGGGTAAATTAGGATAGGTGAGTAAGCAAAAGGAGAAAAGGCTGTTATCACTTCAGCAGTGAGGGGTAACTAAGACACTGAGGAGCTGGTTAAGGCAATCAAGTGCTTGCCATGCGAGCATGGGTACCTGAATTCAGAGCCCAAGCACCCAAGTACAAATCTAGGTGTGGTGAGATGCCTGTAATCCCAGAGCTGGGGTGACAGAACAAGATCCCTGAGGCCAAGTCAGTCCACACACACACAAATTAGAGAGAGAGAGAGAGAGAGAGAGAGAGAGAGAGAGAGAGAGAGAGAAACATATACATACATAAAATAAAGGTGACTATAATTAACATTTTAGTCAATAATATATATTTATCAGTATTTATATTATTTTCACATAACAAGCATGTGCTGATGCTACAGTATTGTGTCTACCTACCTTTAAAAAAGAATTCTATTTTATTTTATTTTATTTCATTATGTGTATAACTGTGTCAGTTTGTGTATGTGAATGTGCTTGCCACAGAAATCAGAAGAGGGTGTCACATCCTCTGGAGTTGGAGCGACAGGCAATTAGTTGTGAGCCACCCAGTGTTGGTGCTGGGAACTTAACTGGGGACCTCTGCAAGTTAGTATGCATGCTTAATTGCTGAGTCATCACCACAACCATCCCCTTGCTGAAAACTATACCAGAAACATAATTTCATGTTGATACATATTATGTCAAATCATTTTCAAGGACAGAAAATAGTTAAATGATGCTATAAAGATTTATTTAGCAACCTGTTTCTAAGCATTATTTTTTAATACTTCTCTTACAGACAGCACCCTTTTCCATATTCATCTCTCATCCTAGAGAGGAGGTGGGGGAGCTTAAAGACTTGGGGAATATCTTGTTTACTCGAGGTTTTCTAGCACCCAGTAATATATCTGGATCCATTTAGGAGTCAATAAATATTTCTTCAAGGCATGCATAGTTCAAAAATATCTCAAGTTCATTCCTATCTTGGAAGTTTTGTGTTCCTGGGAGCATGCTTGGTAAGACAGAATCTAAAAACAGTTTTAGCAAAAGAAATTTCAAATTGCTTCTCCCAGGGTACAGGAATACATAGCTTGAGGAGGGAAGTTATCTGAAACTTTCTTAAACCTCTATATAACATTTTAATTATAGAAATAGAAGGTAAAGGGACACCGTAGTCATTATGATCTGATGTATAGTTTTATGCCTCTCCTGATACTCCTTAATATGTATAGCTATTTCCTGGAGAGAAGGGAAACTTTCACGTTAGGGCAAGGGGCTCCATGTGAGCAAAGATGGTGATGTCTGTTCATTTGGATAGCCTCTCTCTCACTCTGGTAGACCAGTACAGATACTTCTAACAGAAAAAGTGGGAATAATCTTTTCCCTTAAGGATTGATCTAGAAGGTCCTGGGGATGGCTGGATTTTGTTGTTTATGGTTGAGACTTTGAGGTGTTCTGTTTCAGCTAGTTGAGAGCAAGTGATAAGCATGTAAATAGATGTCTCTGAAAGTGTTCTAGCTTTGAGAATTCTAGGGGTGGTACTCAGTCCTGTACGGGTATCTGAACTAGTGAAGACTGAGAGACACTTAAAACACATAAGTGATGGGAGCAGGGCAAGCTGACAAGTGGCAACTATCATTTGTGTCAGGGCCACTGTTGGCCTCTTCTGGTTTAATTTCAGCTGAGTTAGTGATCACATTTCTTGACTGTATGAGAGGAATATTGGTTTTGACAGGGCACTTCAGAAACCCTGGAAATACGGATTAGTAGAGTGATGAGTAATTGGTGAAGTAAAGGAAATGTGAAACACTTGCCTTCCAAGGTGGCCAGGCATATCTAATTAGAAACAGTTGCATTTTTTAAATTTAGTTTTTTTGAGATTTGAATAGCTACGTTCTTGTTATACCCTTAACTTATTCAAATTATAGCCAGTCTCCAAGTATATAAACTTAGTCATTGTTATGTAACAATACTCATTGACAGATTCCTTTGGCATCTCTAAAGGTGTCTAACCTATATTGGGCATGGTTGGATAGCTACACTTCACATTGTGTCACTGAATTTGGCTCCATGCAGAAAACTGGGATAAGGTCTGGTCTAGATATATTCCTTCTGGGACTGTATTAGCTGGGGTTCTCTGAAGGATCAGAACAAATAGAATAAGTATATATTAAAAGGGAGGTTTTTAGGGTCAGGCTAGTCACAGCAATGGCTATCTCTCAAAGGACAAACCAAGAGTCAGGTAGCTGTCAGTCCATAAGGCTGAATGTTTCAGCTGGTCTTCAGTCCATGGTGGAATCCCAAAGAAGTAGGTTCTAATGCCAGTGAAGGAATGCCTCAGCAGCAGGATACATGAACTTGCCAGGCAGAGTGAGCACAAGCAGAAGAAAAGCAAAAGCTGCCTTTTTCCTTGTCCTTTTATGTGGACTGCCACCAAGGTGTGGCCCAGATTTAGGGTGAATTTTCCTATCTCAAATGATTCAAACAAACAAAAAAACCCCTCACAACTGTGCCCAGCTTGGGTTTTAGTTGATTCCAGATGTACTCAGGTTAACAGCCAAGATTAGCCATTACAGGGACCAAACCAGGGAGAGCAGCAGCTATTCGTGGGGGTGCTTCCTTCTCAAATGGATATGTACCTTATCATGATAAGTGCCTTATCATAGGAGCACATTTTAAGTCTTTGCTTGCTAATGCTCCATTTGTCAAAGCAAGCATAATATCCAGAGCAACAGAGTTTCTCTTGGAGGAACTGTGCAGTTACATGCTGGTCCCTGTGGATGGAGGCTAGGGTGAATAATGGAGGCAATAAGTCTATCTAAATATTTTTATTACAATTTCATTTTACTTATTGATTGTGTATGCACACAATGTGGACATATACATGGATGCCATACCATGCATGTGGAGATCAGGGACAGCTTCTGAAAGTCAGTTCTCTCCTTAAACCATGTTAGTCCCAGGAACTAAATTCAGGCTTTCAGGCTTGGTGGCAAGTGCCTTTACCCACTGAGTCATTTCACTGGCTTCAGTCAACCAATTCATTGCTTCAAAGATCACAGCATCTTCCACTCTGAGCTTTTCTTTGCCAATTCTTTTATGTCCTTTAGAAATATTTGTTAAAATACAACTACATCATTTTCCCTCTCCCTCCTTCCCTCCAACCCCTACCATGTACCTTACTTGCCCCCTCTTGAAATTATAGCCTCTTTTTCTTTAACTGTTATTATTACACACACATCACAATACCCACACGCCTAAATATATAAATATAATCTGCTCAATCCTTTTAGTGTTGTTTGTATATATATATGATTTCAGGACTGAACAGTTGGCATTGAGTAACTAATTAGGGGGTCTCATCCCTGGAGAAAACTTTCTCCCATTCTCAGTATTCCTTAGTTGCTCACAGTTCTTTGTCTAAAAGTGGAGCCTCATGAGATTTCCCCCTTCCATGTTAGTATGTTTATTGATGTTGTTGTTGTTGAGGTCTTATTTAGGCAGCCATATTGTGAAGGCTTCATGGGTGTAGCTTCACTGTCATAATCTATGCGATTCAATCTTGCAACAGATTTCCCAGTTCTCTGGGAACTTTCTGTCTCTTTCCCTTTCCCCCAATGTTCCCTGAGCAGGAGTTCTGTTGTAGATGAATCAATTGGCGTTGGATATCTCATGGTCACTCATTCTCTGCATTTTGACCAGTTGCGTTTTTTTGTAATGGCCTCCTTCTGTTGCAAAGAGAAGCTTTTCTGTTGAGGAATGAGAGCTACACTTATGTGTGAAGATAAAGATTTAGAATGCAGTTAAGACTTATGCTAATTTAGCAAAGTGGCAGTTATAGGTTTTACTCCCAGATCTATGACCTCACTGGCTATGAGTAGTTGACTAACATTCTTCCAGTACCAGGCATGATTTCCCTCTTGTTGAATGGGTCTTAAGTCCAATTAGAGAGCTTTTGGTTACCAGCAAGATACGAATGTCATTATTTAGGCATATCTTATGGAGACCTTGACATATCATGGTAGTTCATAGACACCAGAGCTGGGTAGTACTATTTTGGTTGCTTCCTTCCTTTGGAAGCTTGCATAGCTCCATCTGGTGCTACAAAAGCTAGTCCTCTGGGAGGAGGATTTCACATCAGTTCATTCTCAGAGCCCTGGGTCTTCAGTGTGTGGTGTCTTCAGCAATAGGGACTTAGCATCATCCTTTGGGGGACAGTCAAAGGCAATAGTGATAGCTTATGTCTCTTGGACTCCCCTGACCAACAACTGAAAACTGAGTTTCTCATGCCTGGTATGGGAGTTTTGTTAGTCTATAGATCCAAGATCAACTCAAGTGGTATACGTTCATTAAAACTCTTTATATACATGTATACACCCAAATTTATATTATTATATCCAATTTTAGTAAATAAATAATGATATGGTTCTTTATGGCTTTTCAAGATACCATTAGTGTGATTTTCCCTCCCATATCCTTCTTCTTCTGTATTGACCTTCTTTCCCTCTCCTCAATTAAGACACCCCCTTTTCACTCATTCCCCCCCCCTCAAATCACTTATACCTTGCCATTCCCTTCCCTATTGATATCCCATAGTTCCCTTTATATTTTCCTGGTTTTTGCAGTTACTCCATGTTCTATACTCAATCAGAACACTTTGGAGTCAGAAACAACAGATTAAAGAGGACATGTGGTGTTTGTCTTTCTGTGGCTGTGGTTTTTTTTTTTTTTTTCTTATTCAGTCAATAAAATCTTTTCTAGTTCTATTCATCTACCTGCAAATTTTATGATTTCATTTTTTACAGCTATATGTACCATACTTTCATTATCCAGTAGTCAGTTGATGAACATTGAGGTTCTTTCCATTTCCTAAGTATTGTGAACACAGTGGCAGTGAATGTGGCTGATCAAGTATCTGTGGAGTAGGAGGTTAAGTCCTTTGGGTATATGGCAGGGAGTGGTATAGCTGGGCCATTTGATAGATTTATTTTTAGCTTTTGGAGGATTCTCCACTCTTATTTCCGTAGTGGCTGCACCAGTTTGCATTCCTACCAATAGTGAATGAGGGTTGCCTTTTCCCAAGAACCTCTCAGGCATTTGTTGTTAGTTGTTTTGTTTACTTTAGTCATTCTGACTGGGGTGACATGAAATATCAAAGTTCATTTGACTTCCATCTCCCCTAGTTGCTAAGAACAATGAACAGTTTTTGAGATACATCTTGGCTACTTTATTCATTCTCCTGAGAGCTCTCTGTTCAGATCTGTAGTCTGTGTTTTTTTTAAGTAGGTGGTTTGTTCTTTTAGCTCTCTCTCTCCCTCCCTCCCTCCCTCCCTCCCTCCCTCCCTCCCTCCCTCCCTCTCTCTCTCTCTCTCTCTCTCTCTCTCTCTCTCTCTCTCTCCTCTCTCTCTCTTCCTGTTTTTGTTCTTTATGGATTCTGGATACTAATCTGTGACATGCACAAGTGGTGAAAAACTCATGTCCTCAGGCTTAGTGAGAGGGCGTTTATCCACTGAGTCACTTCACCAGCTCCAATAGGTCAATCTACCACTTTACATCAAATATCACAATATCCCCTGATATGAGTGCTTCTTTACAAGTTTCCAAATTTCCAGATTTTTTGCTGAAGTTGTTCCTTTTAAAACCCATATACAAGTAACTTCATTTTAGGATTTAGTTTTATATGATCCCAATAACACCCAAGTATGTATTTATGAAAATCATATTAGAAATACTTCCTGGAGGAAAATAAGCCTGATAAGTGCTAAGATTTTAATCTAATTCTCATAAAAGCTAGGCTGTAAGCATATAAAACCTTAAAGAATTTGGCATGAACTCACTGCCTAGACCTTTCCAAATAAATGTAAATCTGAAAGCAGAAGGAGTTGTATGTTTCTAGGCTGCCTACTGATGTAATATTAATTATTTCTGGTATAATGGGAGGCTGTCTTCTCTATAATCAAAGAAGTATGTACGGATTGTCAATGCTTCAAACTATTCAAATACCTTTTAAAAATAAGGCTAGTGATAAGTAGTAGGTATTTTGCATATGCTGGTTATTTTGACCTGATAGATTTTCAAATTTATTGTGTGGAAAAAAAATCAATTGCAGCCTATTTTTAAGTACAAGTCTTATGTGCCTCAAATGAAGTCACATTATTTATTTATTTATTCATTCATTTATTTGTTTGTGCTGTTAGGAAATCACTTAGTAGTGAGTATGAGGGAGAATGCTTTTTAGACTAATAACAAGAATAATAGAAATGAAGCATGTAGATAAATCTGCTTTTAGAAAATAATGTGAAGTTACAGAAGGCTAGGAATCTGCAAAGATCAGTGGATGCCAAGAGCTCAAAGTAGATAATTAAAACAGAGGAATATGAAAATGAATGACAGTATGACTGTTTTGTCTGTATTCCACATTGAAATTTCTGGAATTTCATTAGATATTTAGATATTCCTCCAAATAGGTTATTTGTATTCTGCACATGTTGATATAATTGGGTGTCATTCTCTACTATGTTAGACATAGTCATGTTTGTGTACACACGAGTTACACACCCACACCCACACTACCTTTAATTTATATAGTGAAATATACTGTCAGTGGAAGGTATTGGTATGGGAAATAAATAAATGAGTATGTTTGTGACAAGTAATGTCAGTTCTTAAACATAATTCTTCTTATAGCCACATAGGATTTTGTAACTGCTATTACTGTAGTTGAAACACCCTCCTGTAACATAAGAGATAATATATTATGCTTTCTTTAACAGAAATGCAGATGTTTCAATATACTGGTTCTGGCTTCCTTTCAGTTTTCAATGCAGTATCATGAAACATGTTTTCTCTTTGTGGAAATGTTTATTCACAGTGAAACCAGAAGATCATGGCATAAAGGAAGCTGTTTTGTCTACACATACTTTTTTTAAAAAATTTCTCTCGCCTTCAACACCCAAAGGAATTTCCAATTCCTATGTTCACGAGGGAGTGAAGATTTGAAAAAAGGCTCACTTCTTTTTGTTTCTAGTTGTTTTGTATTCATAACATTGTTGATCCAAGTCTATACTTCACAGTCCATTCTGAAACATTGAAAGAAAATAGTTACATATGGTACATTCCATTTATTTGTACATTACCTCTGTTTTTCTATTATAATTTTGGAGTTCTTTTCATATCCTTACCAGATACAAGGGCCAACAGTGGCTCCAATTTCTGACCTGTGGTCTTAGAAACCTGAAAGGGGATTATGGAATACTTTGTTGTTTATTGTGTTTTTTTGCTTTTAGACAGGGTCTCACTATGTGTCCCTAGACAGCCTGGGAATTCACTATATAGACCAGATTGGCCTCAAACTTGCAGCAGATTCTGCTGAATGCAAGGATTACAGGTATAAGTCCCTACATCCAGCTTGATGCTTAGAGTCTATATAATATTGGCTTCTTAGAACTATCAAAGCATCAGTCTGGTTTGCTTAAACAGCCAAGTATTTCCATATAATTTTACATGCTATCATTCCCAAATTGTAACTGTGGCAGAACTGAATTTTCTTCATGCCCCTTGATATGGTTTGTATGTGGTCACCTTTCCTCATGACTTTGTGTGGACACAGAAAGAAATGCCATATTCCAAAGTAGCGAGGACCAGAATTCTAATATGTGACTAGGAGGATACATTTATAAAATACTTTTATTAACATAATGTAAGAATGTTTTATGTCACTTCTATCTGCTTCAATTCCTATCATGTTGAATCAATGCAAATATTTGCAGTTCAGCATATGTTTGGCAAGCCAAAAGTGCTTCAGGGCATTCAAAAATGGTGTAGCTATTCCAGCACATTTGGTAGGTAATCCAGTCATATTGGGCAGACTTCCTGGCTTTCATATCTACTTGTACACTGAATTGAGGCCAAATATGTATTTTTCTACCTTCTGTTGTCCTCCTATCCCAAATGAGATGGAATTACTTGGGAAAAAAATGTTGAAAGTAAAAGAATCTAGAAGACACTTCAGAGTTTCTCCTGAAAGCCCTTCCTGCTTTCTTCTAAAGCATATATGGATGTAAATATGGATGTATATATGCTTTAGAAGAGTCTGTATGTATAAAGAAAGATATGTGTTTTATATGCACATATATTTTTTTCAAATATATTATGGTGAGAGTGGTATGATGTAACTCTTTATATAATCTCTTACATGCTTTTCTACAAATATCTGAGGTGCCATATTACCCTCCCTCCTTATTTCTTCCTTCTACCCTCCCTGTTTCCCATGTCTCTTTCTTTCTCTTCTTTCTCTCTTTCCTTGATCCACTAACTCTGCATTTCTCACATACAAGGAGAAGGGCCCACCTCCAGTAAACTGATTGCTAATGTCATTCATTTACCACCCGTCCCTGTGATCACTCCAAGTCACCTGATGAGGACAATGAAGTTAATAATGAAGAGAAGAGAAGCAGGGAAGGTTAGCGACAAGGAAGCAAGTACAGGGTTGCAAAGCCTAGGGGAAGAGGGCAGACTCTAACCTTTGTGAGGGGCACCAGGCAGAACCCCTCCCTTCTCTCCTCTTCTTCCCTCTCTTACCTCCCCTCTGCTGCTCTCCCCACCCCGACTCCTCCTGTTTCTGTTCAGAAAGGGGCAGGCCTCCCAGGTGTATCAGCACAGCATGGTATATCAAGTTGCCATAAGACTAAGCACCTCCCCTTGTATTTAGGCTGGGCAAGACAATCCAGTATAAAAAAAAATAGGTTCCCAAGAGTCAGTCAAAGCTTCAGGAACAGATCCTGCTCCCATTGTTAGGAGTCCCACAAATAGACCAAGCTACACTACTTTTACATATATGTAGAAGGCTTAGGTCAGTCCTGTTCCCTGGTGTGTTCAGACTCTGTGAGTTCCTATAAGCCAGGTTAGTTGTTTCTGTGAGTTTCCTTATGATGTCTTTGACCCTTCTGGTTCCTACAACTCTTCTCCGCTCTCTTCAGCAGGATTCCTCAAGCTCAGCCTAATGTTTGGCTGTGGAACTCTACCTCTTTTCATCCATTACTGAATGAAGGCTTTCTGATGACAATTAGGGTAATTACCAGTCTGATCACAGGGGATGGCCAGTTCAGGCTACTATCCACTGTTGCTAGGAGTCTTAGCTGGGGTCATCCTTGTAGATTCATGCAATTTTTCCATGCATACAGTTTCTATGTGATCCTCAAAAGCCCCCCTTTCCAGTCATCTCTTTTAGTACTCTCCCCCTCCACCCACCCTCAACTTGATTCCTCAAGTTCCCATGCCCACCTGCCCCAAGTCTACCCAGGAGATCTCTTCTATTCCCCCTTCCCAGGGAGATCTATGTTTTCCCTCTTGGGCCCTTCTTGTTACCTAGCCTCTCTGGGTCTGCAGATTGTAGCACGGTTATCCTTTACAGTTAATATCCATTTATGAGTGAGTACAAACCATGTTTTCTTTCTGGGTCTGGGTTGTCTCACTGAGGGTTATTTTTTTTTCTTGTTCCATCTATTTGCCTTCAAATTTCCTGATGTCATTGTTTTTTAACAGCTGAAAAATACTCAATTGTGTAAATGTACCACATTTTCTTTATCCATTCTTCAGTTGAGGGTCATCTAGGTTGTTTCCAAGTTCTGACTATAAAGCTATTATGAACATAGCTGAGCAAGTGTCCTTGTGGTATGATTGAGCATTCTTTGGGTATATGCCCAAGAGTGGTATTGCTGGATCATGAGGTAGATTGATTCCCCATTTTTTTGAGAACTGCCATATTGATTTCCAAAGTGGCTGTATAAATTTGCATTCCCACCAACAGTGGAGGAGTGCTCTCCTTGCCCCACATCCTCTGCAACATAAGCTGTCTTCAGTGTTTTTTATCTTAGCCATTCTGACAGGTGTAAAATGAAGTGCCAGAGTCATTTTAATTTTCATTTCCCTGATGGCTAAATGTTTCTTTAAGTTTATCTTGGCCATCTGAGATTATTCTGCTGAGAATTCTTTGTTTACAACTGTACCCCATTTTAAAATTGGATTATTTGGTTTTTTGTTTTTTGATGTGCAGTTTTTTCAGTTCTTTATATATTAGGAGATTAACCCTCTGTCAAATGTGGGGTTGGTGAAGAACTTTTCCCATTCTGTAGGCTGCTGCTTTGTCCTATTGACAGTGTCCTTTACCTTACAGAAACTTTTCAATTTCATGAGGTCCCATTTATTAATTGTCTATCTTAATGCCTATGCTACTGTCATTTTAATCAGGAAGATGTTTCCTGT
This sequence comes from Onychomys torridus, assembly GCF_903995425.1. NCBI lineage: Eukaryota > Metazoa > Chordata > Mammalia > Rodentia > Cricetidae > Onychomys > Onychomys torridus. The sequence goes on along the minus strand of NC_050466.1, from coordinate 82,330,882 downwards.
GCCAATGTACTCACGACTGTTCTCTGCTTTCTTTTCTATTGGGTTCAGTGCATCTGGATTTATGTTGAGGTCTTTGCTCTACATGGACTTGAGTTTTGTGTAGGGTGATAGATATGGATCTACTTGAATTCTTCTATATGCCAACATCCAGTTATGCCAGCACCATTTGTTGAAAATGCTTTCTTTTTTCCATTGTATATTTTGTGGCTTCTTTGTCAAAAACCAAGTGCCCATAGGAGTGTGGATTTATGTCTAGGAACTTCTATTTGCAGAGACATGATAGTATACATAAGCAACCCCAAAATTCTACCAGGGAACTCCTACAACTAATAAACACCATTAGCAAAGTGGCAAGATAGAAGATTAACTCAAAAATATCAGTAACACTATTATATACAAATGATGAAAGAGCTGAGAAAGAAATAAGGGAAACAACACCCTCCATAATAACCAAAAAATCACATAAAATATTTTGGTGCAACTCTAACCAAGCAAGTTAAATGCCTGTACGACAAGAACTTCAAGTCTTTGAAGAAGAAATTGGAGAAAATATCAGAAGATGGAAAGATCTCCTATGCTCATGGATAGGTAGTATTAATATAGTAAAAATGGCAGTCTTGTCAAAAGCTATCTACAGATTCAATGCAATCCCCATCAAAATTCCAAAATAATTTTTTACAGACTTTGAAAGAACAGTACTCAACCTTATATGGAAAAACAAACAAACAAACAAAAGACCAGGATAGCTAATACAGTCCTATATAATAAAAGAACTTCTGGAGGTATCACCTTCTGTGATCTCAAACTTTACTACAGAGCTTAGTAATAAAAACATCATAGTATTGACATAAAAATAGACAGGTGGATCAGTGGAATCAAATCAATGACTAGACAAAAATCCAAAGGTGTTATTCTGAAGAGAATATGCACATAAAAATGATTATATGGCTTTGGGATATTATATCTTTGTTCTACAGAATAATATATTCTTTATAGAAGTGTTACCAGACTCACACATTTTCTATAGGTATGAAAGAATAATTTACCAACAAATATCAAAATCTACCAATGTAAAGAGCATTAAGGCCGGGCGTTGGTGGTGCAAGCCTTTAATCCCAGCACTCGGGAGGCAGAGGTAGGCAGATTTCTGTGAGTTCTAGGCCAGCCTGGTCTACAAAGCTAGTTCCAGGAAAGGCGCAAAGCTACACAGAGAAACCCTGTCTCGAAAAACTGAAAAAAAAAAAGCATCAAGGTTTTTAACAAAGGAGATCTTCCTTCCTTCTTTTCGTGGAATTGAAAGAGCTAGCTTGTTTCTTGGTAAACTGGTCCAGTGCTATAAGAAAGATTTACAAAGAGCACATTTGATTTTCTGCTTGATTGCGAGAAATAACTTCAATAGATTCCTGACTTTTGTCACTAGAAAAACCAGAAACATATGGAAGTTATTTGCATTTGTTAGTATGTTTTCACTGATAGTAATTGTAAAGAGGATTTATCTTAACCATTTTAGGATTTACTAATTAGACAGTTATGGCCTGAGAGCTGGGAGGATTGATTACTTCAGGTGCATTTACTAACAGGCCATTGTGAAAGTAGGATTTTATCTGGCAGAGTACACTATATTCATTCCATCTGTCCAAATGGCACAGTTGTTAAAGGATCCTGGGACCCAAGCCAAGGTCAGAAGGCAACACGTGGTGATAGATCAATAAATACTTTTAAGAATCTCTTACGGTTGAGCATTTCCCTAGCAAAGTGAAACATGCTTAAAACAGTGTGGGTCCTAGGATCAGTGTGGGAAGTTATCAATTCTACAATCCTAGTTAAACTCACCCACCCTTTGTTAAGTTTATCTACAAAAGTTAAGGTAACAATAACAATGGCATCTACCTACCTATAAAGGTGTTTGAAGGTCCAGTAAGATTGTATAGGCAAGCATGATACAATAATGATCACACAGAAAATAATATTTTTTCTTATTCGTCTTGTTATTGTTATATTTAAAATATGCATAAACTTCATTACGCATGTTAGAAAGGAAAAATTGTAGTTGGACTTTCTTTGGACTGCCAGCTCCCAAATAGTGATGAGGAGACTTCTTATTAATTATGAAAGCTTGGCCTCAGCTTAGGCTTGTTTCCAACTAGCTCTTATAACTTAAATTAACCCATTTCTATTAACTTATGTTCTGCCACATGGCTCATTACCTCTCCTCCAAAATGTATGTCTGATTTGCCCTGTGTTTTGCTGGCAAATTATGCCTTTCTGATTCTTTCCCTGAGTTCTTCTCTCTCCCTGGAAGTTCTGCCTATCCCCTGCCCTAGCTAGTGGCCATTCAGCTCTTTATTAAACCAATCAGAAGGTACCTTAAGCAGATGAGGTAAAATAGACATGTCTTCACAGTGTACAAAAAGATTATCCCCCAACAGAAAACCCAAACTTAAAAGTATTGAGGGGACTGTAATACTCAGCCTTGAAAATTTTGATGGTATTCATTGCAAAATAGTGTGTCTAAGTTAGGAAAATAGAATGTAAGTGTTTTCTGTATGTGAAAATTCTTTTGGCAAGGAATAGTGTCTGTCATGGGATCTCCATATGTAGCTCAGGCTGGCCTCAAACTTGCCATCATCCCATCTCAGCCTACTCAGTTAAGCAAATTACAGATATCTGCCACCATCTGCCATCTGAGATCCTCCTGCCATCTGCCTGTTTAGGAAAATTCTTCTCTTTTTGAGAGTATAATAAAGTTTTTTTGTTTTTGTTTTGTTTTTGTTTTTTTGTTTTATTTTTTTGTTTTTTTTTTTTTTTTTTTTTTTTTTACATATAACCAAAAGTGTATTAATCTATGCTTTGGTTTATTTTCTTTTTTTCCTGCTTCTTTGCCACTCAACTATAGCTAGAGTTTTTCTGGTCCTGCCTGGCCCATAGTCAGGACAAATCTCTCTCACCTGCCAGGCCCACAGCCACTCATACCCAACCAGGTAAACACACAGAGACATATTATTTACAAACTGTATGGCCATGGCAGGCTTCTAGCTTCCTGTTCTTATATCTTAAATTAACCCATATCTATTAGTCTATAAGTTGCCATGTGGCTTTTGGCTTACTGGTATCTTAACATCTCGCTTTTCATGGCCGTGGCTGGCAGCACCTCTCTACCTCAGCCTTCCTGCTGCCACAATTCTCTTCTCTCCTTGTCTTTCCTTTACTTCCTGCCTGGCTACTGGCCAGTCAGGATTTATTTATTAACCAATCAGAGCAACACATTTAACATACAGAACATCCCACAGCACTCAACAATATTGTTCCTATCTGAATAACAGTTTATATTGTTTTTTTGGTTATTTTTAAAGCATAAACTTTCTATGATGAGATAGTTTTAAAAATTTTTAACCAGTAGAATGCTTTCCTAAAATTACACAATTGTAACATTTTGATTGAATAAATAGGCTTCATTGGATGTATTTATAAAGTAATTTAATTTTGCCTATCCATATCTATCTCCTGAAGTTTACTCCACAGGGTTGAATTTTTTTGTTGTTGGCCTTCAATCAAATTTAAATAAAGTCCCATGATTTTGTTGTTTGTTTGTTTGTTTGTTTGTTTGTTTTTCAAGACAGGGCTTGTCTGTGTTACTCTAGCTGTCCTGGAACTCACTCTATTGACTATGTGCCTCAAAGTCACAGAGATCCACCTGCCTCTGCCTCCTGAGAGAAAGGCTTGTTTGCCACTAGCATCTGGGCATGACTAATGATTTTGATGATTATTTTCAGGTAAGAAAATCAATCACCTTAAGCCCATAGTTCTGTCTTGTGAAAATAATATTTTTTATTGCAGGCTTTACTGTTTCTTCTGTTCTGTTTTGTTGTTGTCTGTTTGATCCAGGCTGGTTTCTAGTCAGTGGGTGGTGTATGGTCAATCCTGATTGCCTTTCTTTTCCTTCTTCCTCTTGTATATTAACTCCTTCACTCAGAAATATTTTAAAAATATGATAGGTTTTGTGCTGCAGGGGCCAGATGAGTAAAAGACAAGAAAATTCTGCCTTGTCTGCCATTGCTTACTGACCTACTACTAATTCTCTCTGGAGTTGGTAGGTGTTTAAAATTAAGTCTTGGGATGGGGCATCTAGTTCAGTGATATAAAAGTCATCTAGTATATAAGGGGTCCTGGTCCCACACTTACCACTACAAAAATGAATGCATGACTAAATACACAATTAAAAATTAAAGCAAACAGTCTTTAAGGAATATCTTATTGATTCACCAAAGACCTCTGTGGTCATTTGCTTCACTTCATTTCTCAGTCTCTTTCGGCTACTCAGTGTTCCCTTGGTAAAGCCAAATGTATCTATGATTTCTTTTGGCTGATTGCTAACTACTTCTTTAGCTCCTAGTCTCCTGGTGGCACTTTCAAATTTTACTTGTCCCTTCAGCACAACCTCTTAGATAAAATCTGAGATGAAGGAAGCCACACTAACTCTGTTGTGTGCCTCAGAATGCCTTTCCCAAATTTTTTCAGGGATGCACATGACCCCCTAATGAAGCAGTATTTTATGCACTACTCTTTTACATCAGCCTGTTGGCTAGATCCTGGACACTTGCATTACTTAGTCTGACCCTTATCCAGTATGCATTTCCATCTGCATGAGAAATACATGTAACTTTTTCGACAGTTTCGTTAGAGTTATTTCCCCAGTGTAGGGAAGTAGGCTCATATAAATCATTTGTTTTTCCAAACTATGTTTAGCCATTTCAGGTGGTGGTGGTGCACGCCTTTAATCCCAGCAGTTGGGAGGCAGATCCAGGTAGATCTCTGTGAGTTCAAGGCCAGCCTGGTCTATGAAGAGAGTTCCAGGAAAGGTACAAAGCTGCACAAAGAAACCCTGTCTCAAAAAACCAAAAAAAAAAAAAAAGGTTGAAGCAATATCATGACAGGCACGGTCAATAAGGAGATAGAATCTCACGACAATTCAAGACTCATGAGAATTATTGTTGCAAGACAAGGTGGGAATAGAGGGATGGCTTCTGAAACCTCTGCTACATGAGTATCCATTCTATAGCCACTCTGTTTTCTGTTTTTAGGACTTGGGTGTTCCTAACATGTTTACTTCTTTTTAAACTTACCGTATCTGATTATTGTTTCTTTTTATTTTATGTATATAATTTTTAATGTTGCATATTTTTTATTTTCCCCACAGTTTATGGTTCATAAGATTTTCTTTCTACTGACTTTATGGCCCTGTCAAATTGTTCATAACTCTAGCTTACCCTCACAGCAAAACTCATTTATTTGATACTGATATTTCCTGACTTAAATTTTCAAGAGAAAAATGGAATTGCCCAAGCTTATCTTTTGATGCTGTGAGGATGTCCAGCTCAAGGACTGGCTGCCCTAGGGTCAAAATATGGCTCATATGGCTCCTCCTTGAACAGAGGTTGAAGTGGAAGTTTGTTCCTGAGAATAAATCCTGGGTATGGCAGATGCCATGATTCATTTCATGTGTAGTTGGTAGAAAGAATGAAGGAAGGAAAGAAAGAAAAAGAGAAAAAAGGAAGAAAGGAAGGACAGAAAGAAGGAAGGAATCCTCTTTGTACATGCTTAAGTAAGAATGACCACTTCTCTGTATATTCATGTTGTCAATATTTGTCTGAAAACAGGACTTTTTTTAAATAGGAGAAGGATATGAAAGATGCTTTCTGAGAGCAGTTTATTTTAAAAGTACTTTGAGTTTCGGATTGCAGGGATTTGTTTTGAAGAGTGGGTGAGTCGTTTTCCTGATTTGGGTTACCCAGCACCAGACCCCAAGAAAAGAATGCTACTGCAGACTTTTTATTTGGGAGATGATAGCAGGAAATAAAGGCAAGAGAAGGGAAGAATGAGATAAAGAGAGGGTAGCCAATGAAAATTTATTATTATGTAATTCACACTATAGCTTGTTCTAATTAACTCTAAGAAATACAGAGCACACTTCAGAGTTATCCTACATGAGAATACAAGATGCTAGGTATTTCTCTAGCAGAATCCTTTCCATTAATAACTGAAAAATGCTTCTGGGAGTATCAATTGTCTGGTAATTTTGACTCACCCTGGATACATATAGCCTCATGCCCAGGAGTCAATAGCAGGGAGACTGGATCATCTATTCCCATGTTCTTGAGTAAGCCTAACCTCAGCCAGGCATTTATTTATTAAGCTAGGTGGCCTTACCAAAATTCCAAGAATAAATCTTGAAGTTTAGCCAATTGTGGGAATTCTATTCTCTGTGTTTTGTTATGTAAGATAGGCTATGCTGGGCAAAGGCCACTCTATTCTTAGAAAGAGACAGGAAAAGACAGCTTCTTATTTTCCACTAGCATTGCCACATATTAGTATATCACCTGCAAATGTTAGAGCCACCAGTGTACCACAAACCCTAAAGTATCTAAATCCAAAGATAGCTTATCTTATAATTTCTCCTTTTGAAAGAAGATAACATTTACTGATGGCTGAAATACTTTTTATGTACAACTGTTACCTGCAGTGAGAGATATTCTAGTTGGTACAAGGACAAAATAAATACAAGATGACAAATCTCATTTCATAATGCTTGCAAAAATGGCTATTGAGAGATTATAACATAATGATAATATGCTGTAACAATTCCTAACTCCCTTTGTGCAACAATTATACCCCTCCTATCTACAAATCAAATTTGGTCTTACTGTGTTTATTCACCCTCAATCCTTTGTGGCTGTACCTTTTAAATATTCTGTATCATTAAACTGGAATTGTGCATCAAGCACTACTTCTACATGGTGAGAAGCAATAGCTATCTTAAAGAAGATCACATGTTGAGTACTGGTTGAGGTATGAGCTGAACTAATCACCTTCACCCTGGAATATTTTCTTTACCCGAAAAAAAAAAAATTCATGACCCAAGTTTAAATAGCAGTAGACATTTTCTCCAAATTGAGCAAGGTAAACCTGTAATTTCAAGCAAAAAGACTGATAATATGTGTTGTCAATGATAACTTTAAGCTTTAAAGTAAAATTAAGATTTGAGGAAGATTTTATATGCCAAAGAAACAACTGTCAATGCTTAAACATTTTTTGATTAGATTAGTGGCGAGATTAACAAATTGAGTCTCCTGATATTGTGTAATAAAATGTTTCACCATTTTGAACTCAGTAAAGCACTAATTTTTTTCCAACTGCAGAGGCATGGTATTATTGCATACATAAGTATATGGTGAATTATTACATATATAGTTATAGGGTAGATTAACAGACCATAGTATAACAAAATATAAATGTATTTATTAATGTACTTTTACATTCCACATTGTAACTAATTTTTAAAGCTACAATTTTCTAAGTTTTGTTAGAGTGTCAAAAGAGAATATCCACAATTATCTATGAAGATTCTTAAAATATTCCTCTTTTCCTAGTCACATATCCAGAAAAGGTTGAATTTTCCTTATATACTTCAACTAAAATAGCTTATCACAACAGATTGAATAGAAAAACAGATATGAGTCCAGCTGTCTATTAAGCCAGGCTTTTGAGAGACTTAGAAAATGTAAAATAATGTCTCTCTGCTCACTATTTTTTTTTTGCTTTAAGTATTAGATCTTTCAGTAAAATACATATTTTATGTTAATGTGATGCACTTAATATTTAAATGAATATATGTTAATTTCTAAATTTCCTATTAAAGCTAATGTCAATAACTATAATCCACACACAAAAAACTCTTTGTTATCTTTAATAATGGTGAAAAATTTCCAGGAGTCTTGTGACCCCCAAAAATATTTAAATACTAGTTATGGGGTTTGTAGAAGAGGAAGAGTAGAGGAATGAAAGGTAGACCAGAAAAGAGATGTGCAGAGCCTGTGGTAAAGAAGTCTCAGAGCACCGAGAATAAGCCATGACGACACAAACAGAAATGTAGAGCAACTCATTAGAAGTAAAGAAGTTGAGATGTTAGTTTAGAAGAAATATGTCAAGACATTAGCAAAAGCAAGGCATTTCTGTATTCCCTCTTGAACCCTGTAGATTGAGGAATGGAGAGCAATGGAAGAGAAAAAGAGAACTGGAGTAATACATTACATGGTCCTTGGTGTTGATTATATGTACATTAAACAAGCAAACAAAAGTAAAAGGCAGCTATAGAAGTTTTCTTTAGAAATGAGTACATTTGATGTCTTCATTTTGTGGAGATTTGGAGTTAATACAATTGTGGCTCTTTCTAACGTGAGTGATGGGGAACCCACAGCATGAAGAAGAACATAGAAATCCTCAGAGAACCACAATTTTCACCTTGTTCCTTGAAATTACATCATTTTTACCACAAAGTTCCTCATCCTTAAGCTTTATGTGAAAGAACTTATCTACTTGATATCGAAACTTCAAAATATATGTACTCCTTAGAATAAATCTGGTTAAAAATTTGCAAGCAGAAAAGGAGTAAATATAATCTGTCAAGCTGCCAATTATTTAATGTTATTATATACAAGGAATAATCCATGTCAAATTTCTCTGAAGAAATTGGACAGAGAAACCTTGTTACAGTATGCATTTTGCATTTTTCTACTTATTGCTAAATACCGGAGAAAAAGCAATCTAAGGAAGCTAAGAGTTGATTTTGGCTCACGTTTGAGGGTACAGTGGGTGGAGAAGGTGTGGAGGGGAATGTGGCTCTAGTTATGGCTAAGAGCATCTAGTTAAGAGCATTGAAGGGATGGTACCAATGTATCTGCACTCAGGAAACAGAGAGATGAATTCTAATTATTCATTTGCTTTCAAAAATAATTCAGTCCAGGACTCTAGTCCACATGATAGTGTTACATTCTCAACTCACTTAAGCCTCTCTAGACACATGCTCACAGACACATCCAGAGTTTTGTCTCCTAGATAACTCTAAATCCTGTCAAGTTAATATTGAAGATTAATCACCACAAATTTAAAACATGCCAACTTGGCACCCAAACATAAGTCTCATCTTCATCTTATTCAAAAATGTATTTAATAGACACCTAAAAGTCCCAATGTCTTAAAAGTTCCAACAGTATTCATACATGTAAGTGCAGTATCTATTCTGATACTCAGGCAATCTCTGATCTCTGAGCCACATAAAATCAAAGCTGTAAGGCACATATTTCCAATGTAACATGGCACAGGGTAAATTTCCCTATTCCAAAAGTAAGGAACAGGAGGATAGTGAGGGAAGTTCAAGACTGAAGCCTGACATGGCAAATACAAACCTCTGCAACTCCTTGTCTGATATCTGGGGCTTTTGGTGGCATTATTTGTGCTCTAATTGCTTTGGATAGCTCCACCCTTCTAGTACTGTCACCTACAACCCACAGGCTCTTGTGCTGGCTCTAATCTGTGCCTGTAGCTTCCCTTAGTGGTTAGTCCCTCATTGTCCTGATACTTGCAACATCCTGGGGATTTTATTGCAATTTAAGAATCACCCTGACAGCTTCATGCAGTGTCCTTTCGATCCCTGCTTGTAGAGAAACAATCACACAATGCTCTGCTTTGGTGGCTGTCTAGATTCTTGGTGCAGGCCTCTATGACTCTTTACACCTTGCAAGGTGTATGTCTCCAACACAAAGTGAATGATGCTGCAAGCAGTATCTGTAGTGGCCTCTATGCACTTTGGTGGATGAACTGAGGGAAACAGCTCTACAGGCAGTTGTTTTTCAATAGGACTTCCTCTATTCAGTTTTTCTCCTTCCTAAGGAATCTGCTCTTTCATGGGATGGAGCCTTTGTTTGGGGGGGTCTTATCTTCAAGGCAGTGTTCCTATTGTCTCAGTGCAATGTGTGAGTTTATCATTACTTGTTCTCATCTATGTAATTGTAGGTGCTGTGCACCCTCCTTGTCTGCAACTTTAAATTAGTTCGCATTACACTCCTTGCCAAATTTCAGGTTTTCCATGTCTTTCTGCCACATACATGTTCTCTATTAGTTCTAAAAATACAACCTGAATACTATTCTGTCTTGAAATTTTCTCTGCCAAACAAATTTGCCCACTACTTTTGAACTTATCCTTACCCAAGTTCTCAGGATACAGGCATAACACAGTCTGATTCTTTGAGACTATGATATGAATGGCTACTAGTTTCATTCCCAAATGAAGACTCCCAAAGGAGTCTGCTTCCCACTAAAACCTCATGAGAACCATCTTTATTGTCAGGATTTCTGTTAGCATTCTTGTCTTGTTTTAATGGGACATTAGAATGGCCCATTAAGCTATGTTTACAGTACTCAGAGGCTTTTCTAGCCTGTAGATCTAAAACCCCTCATTCCTCCAGCAAAGAAATTGTGGAGATCTACAAATCACGTGACCAGGTTTATCACACCATGAACTCACTCCTTGTACCAACTTTCTACATTACCTTTCTTATTTCTATAACAAAATGCTTGACAAAACGACTTAAGGACTAACAGTTCATTTGACCTCACAATTTGAGGGGCAGTCCATGATGATGTGGAAGGCATAGTGGTATGAGCATGAATCTGTCATCTTTGCATCTATAGTTAGGAAGCAAAGAGAGATTAATTTGCTCTGTTTTTTTTTTTAATTCAGTCTCTAGAATGTTGCCACTCACAGTCAGTGTAAGTCTCCCCTCCTTGTTTAAACTACTCTAGAAACATCCACACAGATACAAACTTCTGTCTCTTGATTCTAAATTCTATCAGGTTTTATCTAAGATTAACTCTCTCTCACTTTCACACTCGTGTGTGTGTGTGTGTGTGTGTGTGTGTGTGTGTGTGTGTGTGTACGTTTGGGAAAAAGAAATGGGTAGAACAACCATCACAATCCAATTCAAAAGTAAAGGTATATGTGAACCAGCTTTGAGCAGTAGTGTTTATTTTTAAAAGTTGGAACATTGAGAATGGAGGGAGATTTACTCAAGAAAGGAGGATTTACTCAATTATCAAACATTTATAAATGCCACTGTGGTTTTAAAACTTCTGCAACTTAGCTCATTTTATTCTTCAACAACTTCTGAAGTACATTTTGCTCTGTGTTTTATTTATGAACTAACAAGAGTGAAGAAAAGGTTAGATAAACTGCCTAACATCAAAGACTAAAAGGTTTCACTATTCTTTCATGGCTTCTTGTAAATCTCCACCTTAGGTCTCATAATAAACATGCCTGTTAACTATATGGAAATACGAAAAGATAACACATTGCTGAAATAACTCTTCCTATTTATGTCACTTAATATTACTTCTTATTTTTATTGTTCTCTTGAACATTTGAGAAGTAAGTAGGGGAGGATTTTAGGAACAGAGTTAGGAATGTACTTAATTCAGTCTTTTGACCATTGAACCAAAACTTTTGCCCAGATATAGCACTGGGTCAGAAGGACTAATTTTTGTTGCCAAAAATAAATGAAGTATATAAATTCTCTGTTTTTGTTTTCTAAGTGTTGAGCAAGGAGTTACAAAACCACTCTGACAATGGTCATCTGCAGTGTACAAAGTGGTATGGTCTTCAAAGGAAAGATTTCTTTTCTTTCTTGTTTTTTTTTTAGCTACTAATTTAGGGGGATTTAAAATCAATAATTTTAACACAGTGGCACTTTTAGATGAAATTATGACTTCATTTTTATCTTTAAAAATCATTTTTACTAAAAATAGATTACATTCTCATACAATATATCCTGATTACACTTTTCCCTCCCTCCACTCCTCCCAGTTCCTCCACTCTCCCTCCCCTCCAGATCCACTCCTTTCCTTTTTCTCATTAAAGAAGATCAGGCTTCTAAGAAATAACAATCAAACATTGCTGTGGGGTATCTTTCTGTATGCTGTGAATACGTATTGCTCTGATTGGTTGATAAGTAAAGCTGTTTGATCAATGGTGAGGCAGAATAAGATGAGGTAGTATATTTGAACTGGAGAGAGAGAAGAAGGAAAGGATAGTGGGGCAGATGCTGTGAGCCAACACCAGGAGAAGCAAGATGTGAAAGTACCAGCAAGCCATGAAGCTACATGGCAACGCATATGTTAATAGAAATGAGCTGAGTTAAGTTGTAAGAGCTAGATAGCGAGAATCCTGAGACATTAGGCCATACAGTTTGTAAATAATATAAGCCTCTGTATGTTTACTTGGGACCAAGGGACTGAGGGATGCATGTGGGAGAGATTCGTCCTGACCATGGGGCTGGGCAGAACTGGAGAAACTTATGACTACAAAACATTACAAAATAAAATATAGTAAGATGAAGCAAAGCTATCATATCAAAATTTGGATGTGGCAACCCAACAGGAATGAGAATCCCAAGAGCAGGCAAGCAAAAGAATCAGAGGCCCACTCATTCTCACGGTCAGGATTCCCATAAAAACACTAAGTTAATAGCTATTGTTGCATGAGTCCTAAATGGTCTTATAATAAAAACTCGGAGCCAGATATTGGGGTAAATGCTGAAAGATCAGAGGAAACAAGCCACAGCCACTTATCACCTCGCCAACTCCTCAGCCAGTCCTGTCTCCACGAATCAGACTGAATGCCTTTGAGTCCTCAGCCAAAAGGCCCTGTAGTTCCTATCTCCTCATGCCTTATATGCCCTTCTTTGCCCAACCATTTCACTTCCTATCTCAGCCTTCCTAGTGCTGGGATTAATGCATGTGTGCTCCTTAAATACTGGGGTTAAAGGTGTGTGTCACCACTGCCTGACCTCTGTTTAACTCTGTGGCTTTTTAAAAATAATATATATGCACAGGACCTGGTGTAAACCTTAATGTAGACCCTAGTCTTACTGCTTCAGTCTCTGTGAGCTCATATGCACCTTGCTTAGCTGATTCAGAGGGTCTTGTTCTCCTGGTGTTTATCAATCACCTCTAGCTCTTATCTTTCTGCTACCTCTTCTTCAAGATTCCCTGAGCTCTGAGGGGAGGGATTTGATGGAGACCTCCAGTTTAGATTCTCTCTCTGCATAATGTCTGGCTGTTGGTAAATGCATCTGTTACCATCTGCTTCAGGAGGGTGCCACACTGATGATGATTGGATGAGGCACTTATCTATGAGTATAGCAGAATATCCTTGGAATCATTTTATTGATTTCCTTTAATTTCTTCTTCTTCTTCTTCTTCTTCTTCTTCTTCTTCTTCTTCTTCTTCTTCTTCTCCTCCTCCTCCTCCTCCTCCTCCTCCTCCTCCTCCTCCTCCTCCTCCTTCTCCTTCTCCTCCTTCTCCTCCTATTCCCCTTCCTCCTCCTATTCCTCCTCCTCCTTCTCCTTCAAAATAGTGGTGTTTGGTTTTACCCTAGGTCTCTGGGTTATATAGTCTCTCATTCTTGGTTACCCAAGCAGTGTCAGATATGGGTTCCTCTCCTAGAGTGGGCTTTAAGTCAAATAATACTTTGGTTGGCTACTTACACAAGTTCTGTGCCACCATTGCCCTAGCGCATTTTACAGGCAGAATGGATTGTAGGTCAAAAGGTTTGTAGCTGGGTTGATGTCTACGTTTCTCATATGGTAGCCTTCAGAGTACCTTTCCACACCAAAGAGCCTAGAACATAGGGGTAAAGACTACATATAGGAACCAGCTCAACTTCTCCATGTTCACTGAGTTGTATTAGTGTTGTCCTTAGAAATGGAGCCTGGCTGTCAGTTTTTGGAGAGCAACCCTTTGTCTTAGTAACAGCCTAGTCTGTTTGGCAATGTCTTAGTTGGGGTTTTTAGTGCTGTGAGTAGATATCATGACTACAGAAACCCATAAAGGAAATCATTTAATTGGGGCTGGCTTAGAGGTTCAGAGGCTTAGTTCATGATTGTCATGGCAAGATGCATGGTGGCATGCAGGCAGACATGATGCTAGAGAAGGAGTGGGATAAGCAGGCAGCAGGAAGAGAGTGACACTGGGCCTGGCTTGAGTATTTGAGATGCAAAGACACTTTTTTTCGAGACAGGATTTCTCCATGTAGTTTTAGTGCCTGTCCTGGATCTTCCTCTGTAGACCAGGCTGGCCTCAAACTCACAGAGATCGACCTTGCTCTGCCTCCTGAGTACTGGAATTAAAGGTGTGTGCCACCACTGCCTGGCTATTAGTTTTGTTTTGATGTCTATTTTGTCAGATATTAAAATGGTTACACCAGCTTACTTCTTAGGTCCATTTGCTTGGAATATCTTTTTCTAATCCTTTACCCTGAGGTAATATCTATTCTTGATGTTGAGGTGTGTTCCTTGAACTCAGCAGAAGGATGGATACTGTTTTCACATACATGTGTTAGCATGTATCTTTTTATTAGGAAATTGAGACTACTGATATTGAGAGATATCAATGACCAATGATTGTTGATTTGATTCCTGGGGATTTTTTTTGTGGTGGTATTTGTGGTGGTGGTAATGTGTGTGTGTATGTGTGTGTGTTTCCATTCTTTTGATATAGCTGGTGTGGGATTATTTATTTTCTGTGTTTTCATTGATATAGTTAACCTTCTTAGGTTGGAGTATTCCCTCTAGCAACTTTTGTAGGGCAGGATTTGTAGATTGATATTGTTTAGGTTTTACTTCATGGAATATCTTATTTCTCCATCTATTGTGGTTAAAAGTTTTGCTGGATCTGGGCTGGCATCTTTGGTTTCTTATAGTCTGCATAACATCTATCCAGGCCATACTGGCTTTTAGACTCTCCATTGAGAATTCAGATGAAATTCTAAAAGGTCTACCTTTGTATGTTACTTGGTATTTTTTTCCCTTGTAGCTTTTAATGTTCTCTTTGTTTAGTATTTTGATTATTATGTATCAAGTAGACTTCCTTTTTTGGTCCCATTTATTTGATGTTCTGTGTGCTTCTTGCACCTTTATAGGCATGTCCTTCTTTAGGTTAGGAAAGTTTTCTTCTATGATTTTGTTGAAAACATTTTTTTGGGCCTTTGAGCTGGGTTTCTTCTCCTTCCTCAATTCTTATTACTGTTAAGTTCTGTCTTTTCATAGTGTCCCAGATATCCTGGATGTCTTGTTTCAGAATTATTTTAGATCTAACATTCTTATTTGAAGATGTATCCCTTTCTTTAATCTTATCTTCAATGCCTGAGTTTTTCTCTTCTTCCTCTTATATTCTGTTTGTGAAGCTTGCCTCTGTAGTCCCTGTTCCAAATCCTAAATTTTTCCTTTCCCAAATACCCTCAGTTTGGGTGTTCTTTACTGATTCTATTTCCAACTTCAGTTCTTGACCAGTTTTATTTATTTCTTTATATTGTTTGCTTGTGTTTTCCTATATTTCTGTAAGGGGTTTATTCATTTCCCCTCTAAGGACCTCTATCATATTCATAAAGGCTTTTTAAGGTCTTCTTCTTGTGCTTCAGCTATGTTGGAATATTCAAGGTCTGCTGTGGTAGGATATCTGAGCTCTAGTGGAGACATACTACTCTGGCTGCTGTTGATTGTGATTTGATGCTGCTATCTAGGCATCTGGGTTGAGGATGGTTATAGGTCTAGGTACTGATTTCTGGATTTGTCTTTTAGTGGGTCGGTGCTTTGTTCCTTGGTTTTTGTTTCCTCTCTAGTTTTTCAGAGAGCTTGATGGCTGTGTGTTGCCTGACCTGTTCACCTTATGTGAAAATACCTCTTGGTGTTGGAGGGTAGGTAACTGGGATGAGTGGGGGAAAGAAGGTTGGAAGAGCAGACCTTTGTCATCTGTTGGGGATGGGGTCAGAGAGGAATGTGACTGACTGGGGCAGGAGGTTGGATCTCAGGAGCAGTAGGAGTAGTGTGGGTCTGCCTTCAGCCTATTTGTTGCCCTGGGAGCAGAGGATGCCCACTGGAGTTAGGGTCTGGAACAAAGCAACAAGTGAGGAAAGGAAAGTTAGAAGGGGAAGATCAGTAGGATCCACAGGAAATGGGAGTAAGAGGGGGTAGGGAAGGCTGTCATGGGTGTTCTGCTGCAGATCTGGGAATGGTACATAGGGACTGGGTCCAGGGGAACAGAGAGAGAGGGAGAGAAAAATGGAGAAATGGAGAGAGAGAGAGAGAGAGAGAGAGAGAGAGAGAGAGAGAGAGAGAGAGGAAGAAGAAGAAGAAGAAGTAGAAGAAGAAGAAGAAGAAGAAGAAGAAGAAGGTCTGTGTGTGTAGTCTACCTGGTTTTCTGGGAGGCATGGCCTGTGGGTTAGCCAGGGAAGTCTGTTGGGGTTGGGGACTGGGATGCAGCGATGAGTGGAAAGAGGGAGATTGGGAGAGGATGGTCTGTGGAATGTACAGGAGATATGGGCAGGAGGGAAGGAAGGCTGCAGCTGGTGCTCTGATAGAAAGCAAGGGATGACACTGGGAGATTGGGCAAGTGTCCTTTTCAAGCTCTCTGAAGAAGGCTCCCAAAACTAACTTTGCACTGTCAGTTCAATACTGTAGTGACTCTGCTTCTGGACTGTATTATTCTAGAGTTAACTGAAACTTTGTAATCACCATATTCTCTATTATCATTCCATTAGCCTTTACTCAAAGTTATCTAATTCATTTTCAGTTTTTGTACTGTCCTGTTTTGCTATGTCTTTGTAATTTTTTTTCCTAAGTGACCTCGACCAGGTTTTAGAGTTCAAAACTAAACACTATGTACCATGCATCAGAAATTACCCAACTTAAGTTTTAGTTTAATTTTTCAAAATCTGGAAATAAAAATAGTATCTTCTACAGTTTTCTGTAGTAAATGAAGTAATTAATATTTTTAAAGCCATTAACCAAAGTTGTTTTTTTTTTAAATTTTTATTTTCTTTTGGTTTTTTGAGACAGGGTTTCTCTGTGTAGCTTTGTGCCTTTCCTGGAACTCACTTGGTAGTCCAGGCTGGCCTCAAATTCACAGAGATCCACCTGCCTCTGCCTTCCGAGTGCTGGAATTAAAGGCGTGTGACACCACCGCCTGGCCTTAACCAAAGAATTTATACCCATTATTCCAACTAGAAACTTGGTAAGATTTAGCATGAGATTAAGGTGTCTGATGAGATCCCTTGAAGCCAAAAGTTTGTCTGTGTAAAGCATGGGGATTCAGAGATACCATTCTCAGAACTGCATGTGAGAGACTATTTGGAAACATGTATATGAAATCTCCCCTCTGACAATCAGAATACTGTTAGAAAAATCTCAAAAAAGAGATCTTTTAAAAAATATTTATTCTTTTATAATTTAATACGTATAGATAATGTTTTTTGATTGAAGTACCCCATCACCATCCTTTTTTTCTTCTTCTCCCTCTCACCAAATCCCTTCCTTGTTCCAAGTCTCCCTTCTATTTTCGTGTCCTCTTTTTGTATGTAACCCACTGTATATAATTAGGGTTGGCTGAATGAATATGGGTCGGGGATTATGTGCTTGTGTGGAAACAATTCACCAATGTCTGCTCCACTAAGGAATATGATGCCCTCTCCCTCTGCAACCTTTAACTGTACATAGCTCCTCTGAGAGGGGTGAGGCATCATGGAATGTTGATGGGTCCAGTCTTGTGCAAGTCTTGTGCAATTAGTCACTGCTGCCGCCTGAATTTGTAAAAGTTCATATGAATGTGGGAAAAACACTGTAGAAACATTAAGGGTAAGGATTATCAGTTTCATGAGGTATTAGTCATTTGCATACACAATGAGAGTAAAATAGAATTTAAGAAAGTGCCTCAAATTTCATGTTTTAAAAATGAGTTATATGTGACTCCTTATTTAAGACCTTGAAATTATAAATATAGGAATTCATAGATAAAATTGGCAGCATGTCTAGGAGGCTAGCCACGACCTTGCTAACATTTGGGGAGTGAATGTGTACAAGATTGAGACAGACACTAGGATGCCAACTGATGAAGGTCCCACGAGATTTGTCAAAGCTCAGTGTCTGTAGTCCATTCAGCAAATTACCCAAAGTTTGCCTTGTTGAGTAAAAACGAGGATGCCACGAAAATTCCCAGCTAAAATAGATGAACAAATCTTCTTATCTGAGAAGTTGCTTTGCTGCTAGAACCAGGATGTTTTAAGTTACTTGGTAAGCATGTTCTTTGTCAGAGTTGTGTGTGCCCATTGTTTGGTATTCCCTATTTATTTGTCCCTTTTTTGTGATTCATTATGAGTTTCTGTAAATACCCACTTTCCCCTGATATCCCTCAGAACCATAGTTTCTATTGCTGTTTTGCCTGGGCTCAGTGGTTCTCAATGCTGGATGCACATTAGAGTCACTTTTTGAATTTTCCAATTTAATCAATTATATCAGAATGCCTCATTGCTGGATCTTAAATGCTGGAAAGTTAAAAAAACCTCTCCAGACAATTACAATTCACATCTAGGGTTAGAAGACTGGATGGGATTCTCAGAGAAGGCTATTTATTTATGTTTTTAGACATTTATTTATTAAAAAAGTTTTTTTTTCATTTTACATACCAATCCCAGTTCCCCCTCCCTCCTCTTCTCTCCACGACCTCTTAATTTGTTTCCCTCCCTTCCAGGGTGGCTAAATTACACGTCTAGGTAGTCCCTTTCTGTGTTTTCTTTCAGAAGGCAGTATCTGTTTCTGTATTTCTAGGTTTGGGGAGATATCTTTCTGTAGCCTCAAAGTGCAGTAAAAAAATAAGCATATGTTGCACATTAAAATGATTTTGTTGTGTCAGGTTAAGGATTTTTTAAATTGTTCCTTCTCAGTATTTGAACATACAATGTTATTCAACTTTGACTGCATTTTGAAATCACCTGGGGAATTTTTTAAAATATTGAGGGTATGGAAGTGATAGAGAAATTCTGTTGAAATTGGTCTCGGGTGCAGCTAGGGTACTAGAATATAAAAAGAAAGAGTCTTCACGTAATGCTATAATAGAGTATTAGCAATAACACATGTATGTTTAAGTTATGTAAATAATGTTAGGTAAATGATATGCTAATCCATCATTGAACTAAGGCAGCCAGTTAAGCACAGTTCCTCATGGGAATTGCTTAGAATAAGGGAGCTTTGAAAAATACTGATGCCTGTGCATTATGTTCTAGTAATTATGATACTATTAGTCTGGGGGCCAGCTACATTTAGAGACTCTTAGGAGATGCCTAGTGATTCTGATTTGTAGTGAAGTTAGGGGCTACAATTTATCTTGACCCACCAAGTACATCTATTCAATTTCAATAGTTGGTGTCATAGTAAGGGTGTTTTGAAGGGGCTGTATGTGAAACTGAGTTTTTGGTGGAGATATATATATATAATATTCTCCCTTCATCCCCTTATTTATTTCTAAATAAAAGTTACTTGTTGGGAAAATTGATTATAGTAGAGGACCCTACACTTCATTATTTTGAGTTACTGTTCAAATTGCTATTATTGAATTGGGGCTTTATTTGGTCTTGTGTTTGAATATAAGTTTCAGTGGGAAGGCCAATATCTTTAACTGTTTTTAAGTATTGATCACACATCTTTCCAGTGTTCAGATGAATGTCAGTGTTCCAGAGTTCAATGGGACTTATATAAGTGGCTGCCTATTAAATTCTCTACAAGGTGGATTTTCAGAAACCTAACAGATACTAAAGGTACGGGTGGACACAGGCTTTTTTTCTTTTCTTTTCTTTTTTCTTTTTCTTAATCTCTCTTTTGGAGAAAAGAAAAGCATGATAGCACCGATTTTTATCAGGACTTCCCAAAGACTATGTTTTTTACTTCAAAAGGAAACTCATCTATTTAACTGGTGACAATATGGAGGAGAAGATATTGATTTTTTGCAGCAAATACGTGGTTCATTTTTATTACAGTTCAACACAATTGCCAATATCCTTTATACAGAAAGCATTTAAATAAAGTTGACATTCTTGGTATATAAACAGAGCAAGACTTTCATTTGCAAGCTGTTGCCACTGGGGGTCACCATTACAATTGCTAAGTGTTGCCTGTGGCTCAGGAGCAACTGCTGCAACTTGGCTGAAATGAGGAGGAAGATGGGCGGAGGACTGATGTCTTTTAAGCAGCTTCTTTTCCTTAGTGTCATAGAGAAGCATTTTCAGATATTAAGATAAATATTTGTGTTTTGTGGGTTGGATACTCACCTGTGATAAGAAGGGACTCAATAAATTGTCTTGTCTGTGTAACAGATAAAATGATTCTTCATGGTTATAGCTCATTCAGAGATCTGTGCTGTCCTTCAGAGAGGGTGATCAATATATACTTTTCTGCCCTTCTACATTTTTCAAACATTTAACTGCGATTGGTGTGCAATGTGTTTTCAAATAACTCATCCTTGTTTGCTTTATGAGTACCAGCCCCTCCTGTCTTATGTCATTAGTCAACACATTGTTTCTGTCTAGAAAAATCCCTTCAGCTATTTGCTTCTTTACTCATTACACCACTGCTACTGCCATTACATCAGGGGAAATGAAGAAAGAAGGAAAGCAAAGCCAGAGTCTCCTAAAGTGTGAGCCACCGCAGAACAAACAAGGCCTTTGGATGAAGTGAGGTTATGTACATGTTTTGCAATAGAGATGGTCAGGGGAAGATGCAGAGACAGGGGAAGGGCAAAATGACAGCAGATGACACTCACTCCTGGATGTGTGTTTAGCAGGCCATCTTACCATGCAGCAGACTCCACTTATGTTAGACTTTGCCCAGGTAAACCTTCCCTTTTCACACAACTCCTCTGACCTTCATTGTTTACTTGGTACATTTAATTAACATCTCTCCAACATTCCCATGGTAAGAATCATGGCTAAAACAATATTTTTGACCCCAAGGCCAGCTCCTGAAGTTAAGACTTGAACATACAGGACCTGATACTCAGAAGCATCCTTCCACTCAACATTGTCTTAAAATTCTTAATTCTTTAAAATTCTTTTAAGATGATGACCCTGCATTTTCATTATCCTTTGGGGTTCAAAAATTATGTATCTGAACATGACTGTCCCCAAAGGATTCCCATTGTAAGTGAGAGACAAAGGAAGTATAATCAGTAG
The DNA here is from genome assembly GCF_903995425.1 of Onychomys torridus. Lineage (NCBI taxonomy): Eukaryota > Metazoa > Chordata > Mammalia > Rodentia > Cricetidae > Onychomys > Onychomys torridus. The sequence continues at coordinate 82,309,998 of NC_050466.1, read as the reverse complement.
TTATTATGCTAAGATTTAAAGTCTGGTCTGTTAGCTTTTTGAACAAAATATTATGGAAAGGGTATTATTCGGTCTGCAGAGGAGTGGAGAGAATATAGGAGGGTTTTATTCATGATTCACATATTATTGAATACTTACTATGTGCAAAGCACTGTGCTAAATGACTCGGGGATCCAAAAATGAATTAACTGTGTCTTGCCATCCATCTCAAGTTAACTCAGTGTATGAAAAGCATACACAGAGCATAGTGGGTTTGATGTGACTAGAGAGACCATAGAGCTGGAATGGGACATCTGGTGAATGCTACATTTTTTTTTCCATTTTCATGTTTTCTTTTTCTTGTCTATCTCACATAGACTTGCTGAACTGTTTTTGTTTTTGTTTTTTAATGTATCCCTTTGAAAATACCCCTATCCACTACCTCTTGAAATAAATTCTGGACCCCTTATCATATCATCCAAGATATACTACAGTATACATCTAACTTTCTGTGTGTGTGTGTGTGTGTGTGTGTGTGTGTGTGTGTGTGTGTGTGTGTGTGTGTGTGTGTGTGTGTGTGTGTGTGTGTGTGTGTGTGTGTTTGCATTGTGGCATCATTGCATATTGACTGTGATATTAGATGGGTCATTTTTTTTCAAGCCTCCACTTTTTCAATTATACTAAGAGAAATGTAAATTGACCCTTGTAGGTTATTTTGTGGTTTAAAATGAGATTATATATTTATATATAGTAGGCCCCACTAGTTGAATTTTAGCATATATTACTGAAGAATTTTGTTGGAATGTAGAGTCCTATACAACAGGTGTATAATATAGCCCAAGACTCTTTTGTTCTAAAATAGCTCTTAATATATGAATGTTTAAAATAAAATTTAACAAAAATACACAATTTACCAAGTTAAGCATTTCTCCTTATAAACTTGTGTGTCAGAATGAAAAGTTTTAAGACAAATCACCAATGAGCATAGAATTCTGCTTTGTTTGAAGGGTTCACTATTAATAATGTTTGTACCTCTTCTTATATCTTCCCTCACATATATACTGTCTCTCATCAGATAAAGAAAAAGGGTTCCAGTGAAAAATAAAACTGAGAGAGATTACAGTATTCATGTGGAAAATATTTCAGGGGTTTTTCCTTCCTTGGGTAGTTTGTACAAAGCTGGAGGTTTTGCTCAAGTTCTCTGTTAACTTGTGGTATGAAGATCCGGAAATTATATCACTGTTATAATGAACTAGGTTCAGTCTAGTTTATAAACATTTGTGGAATTCCTGTAACATAGCATGGCAAGGCTATATGGGGAGCAGATGCTTATAGTCTACCATGGGAGAAGGATATGCCAAATCCATTCATTCATTGTGGCATAAGACACACAAAAGTTACAGAGATAATAGATGGGAGATAGGTAGGTTATAGGCTGAAGTGGGAAATGGTCAGGGATATCTTTATAATTGAGGCCCCATTTCTTATTTGTAAGATGAAGTTAAGGTCTTATTTCTGCTGTTTAACATTGAAGCCAAGCAAACTTGGAAAACTAGACTCCTTTCATCTATAATGGATAATTCTCTTCTCTCTGAAGTTCTTGAGGAAACTATGTGCCTGAGAACACAGCACGGTGAACATTAAAGGAATCACCCTTTCATCCACTGGGTAACTGTTTACTACCCAAATTCTGGCCTCCATAAGTGATGCAGGAGCAAGTGTCTCTCCTTTTCCCCTCAGTCCTCAGATCTTTAGACTGTCTAAATATATCATGTGTTTCCCAGACACATGTTGCTGTGGTGAAACACCCAAGAAAAACTATTTGAATGTAGGAAATAACTTCTTTTGGGCTCTTGGTTTAGAGGTTTCTGTACACAATCAACTATCTCTATCATCTTTAGGCTTAAATCAGGAGATTATGGTGAGGAGCACATGGTTCTCAAAACTGCCTGTAACTTTAGTTCCTAGGGGATTCAAGCTCTTCTTGCCTGTGTGAGCCTACACACACATGGTGCACATATATACACTCAGACAGATAGACAGCCACACACACAGCCACACAGACACACACACAAATTTTTTTAAAGGAGGTAGTGAGAGTTTGGAGGAGTGAAGAAAAAACTCATAAATTATAAATATGGAGCTGTAGGCAAGTCAAAGAACAAATGAGAAAGGATTTTGACAACAGTTATAGCTCTACCAGTCATTTTCAGTAGTATATTTGGTGTTTAGTTCCTCTTATTTAGTAGATAAAACTGTACTGGGAAAGGGAGCACATGAACTAGCTCCACTTCTTAATTATTGATCATTCCCAATTTTATAAACTATGTCATGAATTAATATGCACCAAAGAAGCGTACATAGTATATCTAATTTTATCTAATATCTTGATAATCTTTCTCTAGTTCTCTGTGTTAACATTCCTCTTCTTTTTATGCAAACAATGAGGGATAAAATATACATATGTTATTTAAGGCTATATGATTAATATATTTGTTATGATTAATAGTATAAAGGGAGTATTAACAGTGGGATTTAAGTGGGTTGATGCAGATAAAAGCTTACTTGAACTTACTGTATTTATTATCCTTCATGCTACATATCCAGTGTGGGCTCATGGGGCAGGCTGTTTTACATTCAGTTATTAAGAGATCCAAGATGATGGATGTTCTGCCACCTTGTACTTATAGAGGATAAGTTTCAGTGAAAGTAAAGAGAAAAGCAATGCATAAAACATATTATTCTTAACTGCTTGCCCATTTGCCAGAGTTAGTCATGTGATGCTACACAACTAAAAGGAAGGCTAGTATAAAATGTTTGTACAAAAATGTAAACTTACATCTGTTTCAATTAAAAATTCTTCACCATGTGTACATCAAACCCTCCGCCACGTTTCCCTAAGAGCAGAAAGGGTTTCTGGAATCAATATTAAGGTGTTAAAAAAATTCTAGGACTAGAGCATCAAACAAAATTGAATTGAAGAGATCAAATGGAAGCAGTCATTCCAAGAATTAAGGAATACAAGGAAAGCCATGAAAAGAAAGAAGTAGGACAGTTTTGAGACAGAAAAAAATGTAATCAATACAGATGTCAAAGCATTAAGGCTAGCGTAAACAAGGAATTGGAGACATCAAGCAGCAATCAATATAGAGCAAGCAAAGGTGATTTGTAGTTGTGGGTAGATGAAAGGCAGTTTAAGACCCAGCCAGGGACATATCCTGCTCACACTAACAGCAGGCCTCTGTTCTTGTTTTTGTATCCTTTCAGTGTGCCAATTGTAAAATCCCATGCTAGGCAGCCAGTGTCCTATGAAGACTATTGTTTAAAAATCCATGAATGGCCCCAAGTGCCTTCACCAGTTGAACCAGGTCCATCTGTTTGCTGCATGCTAGCCTTGTGACTGCCAGATAATATTTGCAAATCCTCAAGTATGGTATATTTTTTATATTTCTATGCCCTTAGTCTTCAAGAGATATTTTATAGAACATGTCTTTATACATTCTCCATTAATCTAAAATCATCTCAATATTATTGAAGCAATCGGTACAAGAGAAAGTGGTCTGAACATACAAAAGATGCCTTTTGTTTCCATGGCAACATGGACATTTTTCTATCATTACATTTATCACATGATCTTTTAACTACTGGTTTTCTTCTAGTTAAGAGATTTGTGTCTCTTTACAAAGCACAGAGTTTGGCTATATAGAAGGTACTCTTTTACTATTTGTTGAACATGTGTTCAGGGGCCATTTGATGACATGGAGCCCCACACAAGGTGCATGTATTATTTTGAGAGTGAACATAAACATTAACATCAACTAATCAGAAATCAAATGTACCTAATTTAACACAAAGCAGCCTTGTGTTAAGAGTCAGAGATTTTGTTTTCTCCTGAAAATAAAAAACATATTGGTTAATTATTTGTAGTATCTGTCAATTATTTTCTTTCACTCATCTGCCTATTGTCAACAAGACTTGATGTATTTTCTTGCTTTTGATTTATAAGACAATATAATACAATAGAGTAGCTTATCAATCCAAGTTTGCTCAGGAGAATGATATACATCAAGTGTTTTAACTGACATAACTTAGTAAAAACACACACCCACACCACTACCACCCACCCTTCCCTGCTCACAGAAAATAAACTGTGTTGTGGAACACTGTCCTCTGATTGTAACAGCCATTGTCATCTTAATTAGATCAGCAGTTATTGCCTACAAAAAACCTTCAAGTTTGTGCCCACTGATTTTTTCTCATATAAGGGAGAGGTAGGAAAGGCCATTAGATGCTCACCAGGGATTCAGCCTCTGTGAACTCATCCCAGTTACATATAATTCTGACTCTGCTGCATGTGATCTTGGGAGCTACTAGAGTATATAAGGAGTGGAAAGTTAAGTGGGCTGGCTTCTTCTCTGCAGCTATAAGAAAGATCATATGCCCACTGGGTGAGACTTTTTGGTGATGCAGCTGTCCTAAGCTAGACAGGTGAGGTCATTACTTTGGTCTGTTGTTAGTACTCAGTGTGGGGCAAAGGGGCGATTTTTGTCTTCCCAGGAAAAGTTAACACATGAAAAAATGTAATCGGGTATTAGAGAATGGAAAATGCAAAGTGGAGATGTGGCAGTCTACTAGTGATAGTGACAGTATGAAACTGTTAAGTCTTTCCAAGACTGCAAGCACAAAGAAATAAGGTTGAAGGGATTAACAAACACACTTCCTATGAGTGAGTACATACCATGTTTGTCCTTCTGAGTCTGGGTTACCTCACTCAGGATGATTTTTTCTAGATCCATCCATTTGCCTGCAAACCTCATGATGTCGTTGTTTTTCTCTGCAGAGTAGTACTCTATTGTGTATATGTACCATATTTTCTTTATCCATCAAACATGGTATGTACTCACTCATAGGAGGATACTAGATGTAAAACAAAGATGACTAGACTGCTACACAACTCCAGGGAGGCTACCTAGAAAACGGGACCCTAGGAAAGACACAGGGATCACCCAATGACAGAGAAATGGATGAGATCTACATGAACAACCTAGATGACAGTGGGAGTAATGAAGGGCAAGATTTGAGGGAAAGAAAGCTTAGGGGAGCAGGAGATCCCAGCTGGATCAAGAACAGAAAGGGAGAACAAGGAATAACAGACCATGATAAATGAAGACCACATGAGAACAGGAATAGGTAGAGAGCTTGAGAGGTCCCCAGAAATCCACAATGATATATCCTCTGTAGACTGCTGGCAATGGTCCAGAGAAAGCCTGTTCTGACCTAGTCTAGTGATTAGATGACTAAACACCCTAACAGTCGTCTTGGAACTCTCATCCAATAACTGATGGAAGCGGATGCAGAGATTCTTGGCCAGGCCCCAGGTGGAGCTCCAGGTGTCCAACTGTCGAGAAGGAGGAGGGACTGTAAGAGTGTGAATTGTTGAATCCAAGATTGCAAAAAGCACAGGGACAAATAGCCAATCGAATGGAAGCACATGAATTATGAACCAATGGCTGTGGAGCCCCCAGCTGGATCAGGCCCTCTGGATAAGTGAGACAATTGAATAGCTTGATCTGTTTGGGAGGTGCCCAGGCTGTGGGACTGGGACCTGTCCTGGCTGTTTGGAACCTTGGGCTTACACAGGGACACATGCTCAGCCTGGAAGGAGGGGACTGGACCTGCCTGTACTGAATCCACCAGGTTTAAGTGAGTCCCCAGGGGTGTCTTGGTCCTGGAGGACATGGGAATGGAGAGGAGGGGCTGGGGGGAAGGTGGAGGTGGAGGCGGGGAGGGGAGGACAGGGGAACCCATGGCTGATGTATAAAATTAAAACACATTAAAAAAAAAAGAAACACACTTAAAAGGAGACTTGGGGAACTAGGATTAGATGGGTGGAGATAGGATGAAGTTAAAATGAGATAGGATCTGTGTATGTGTAAAAAAATAAAGTCTTACAAATTAGAACGAAATGCTACTTCTGGCATAAAGAGTCATGTTGAGATGATGAACAACTGAAAACAATAATAAAAATCAAGTCTTTTTCTTCCTTCTCCAGTTTTATAATCTCCATCATGTAAACCCTCCTGGCATTGAATAGAAGAACTTGAAGCTGAACTGCAATGGGATACACACAGGTGTAGCATTACTAATAACTAGTAATAGAAGAGAATCATATTGCCATAAGACATCTTTTCTGATATTTTAAATTTCTATGTGAATTTTCTTTATATAGTTTCAACATTATTCTTTATTTGATACCACATTAAAATAGTTATTGGTTTTCTATACTGTATTAACAATCATCATGTTAATAGTTAGCAATTGTCTTGGTCATCCATTGGTTATACCAAATTTACTAAATTGTTCTTTGAAAGTTCAATATTTATATAGTCTAATTTATTGCTAATATAGATGACTTTTTAACAACTTTATGCATATATCATTTTCCTTCTGTTTAATATTCCTTGGAGTAGAATTGTTATTTTAAAAAAACATGAGCATTTTTATGTATTGTTTTCTTGCAGTAGATGAGTCCACCTGTTTTACCAGTAAACAGCGATTTTAAAGCTCCCCCGTGAAATCACAGGAAAACAAAAGGCACATATTTGGAGGCAATGACAAAATACATTACAGAATGGGGGCATTTAAAATTTGGCCTTTGAAACCTACAGTTTTCTCTTTAAACAGAAAATATGGCCACAGTATAAATCTGACATAGTTCTTAGTTTGGTTTAGGCTTTCCAGTTAACTGATTACTTAAGATGGTTCTTACATGTGATACCTGGGCCAGCAGTATTGGCACAAAAGTAAACTATTGGCCTGTATTTCAGTCCTACTGAGTTAGGAATCCTGAGGGACGGGAATCCAGGGATTTGAGATTTCAGAGTTTCTCTGCTACAGACTGAATTTGGAGACCAACCAATGTTATGCATATTCTGAAAGACAGCATGTGAGTATTAGCTCTGCTTTATATATGCATCAATCTAAAAGCATTTTGATTTTGTATTAGGAAATAATAAAAAGGGAAAAATCTAGACACAGGGCTATGTTAACATTAAAATACTTCTTTCTTCTCAGCTTGAAATTTATATGTGTCAGAAAAATATTTTTTAAAGTGAAAATATGGAACTCACTACATGGATCCAGTTTTATCTCATGTTATGAGTAGACTGTTTAACCTTTAGTTGTGTAATGGTGCATGGAAGCACATATTTTAAACTATACTGAGAAGAAAACTCAGAGGTTTGTACATACTATCCTGAACCTAAATAATTATGTTCTTGATCTTTATTGAACTTGAAATTCTTTCAGTTCTTTTATGTTCATTGTGTTAATCCTTTTTTTTTTTTTTTTTGAGACAGGGTTTCTCTGTGTAGCCCTTGCTCTCCTAGTACTCACTTTGTAGACCAGGCTGGCCTTGAACTGAGATTCACTTACTTCTGCTTCCTGAGTGCTGGGATTAATGGTGGGAACCACCACATAAGAAACAAAATCTGACTCAAATCAGTTAAGCCAAAAGGAGACGTTTGGGACTTGTATTCCCCTAAGTGTTGGCAGCCGGGGCTTAGGACAGAAACCTGAGAATGATCACACTTAAGCAGTCTTTCCAGTTTTGGTCTGTGTTTTTATACTTACTTTTTCTCTACAGTCAGGAACATGGCTGTCTAAACCACTGACTCAGATGATGACAATAGTGGTATAAAGTAGCAACTGACTGGTGACAAATGTTTAGTATCTTTTAGTTACTATGGTGAATCACAGTAAATGGTTAAAGTAAAATTTATATGACCATACGGATTTGAAATATGAGAAGACACAGTTGGTCTTCATTCAAAGTCATAGAACGTTTTTAAATGGAAAGAAGAGGACCCAAATTTAGAAAGTCCAATTGTAGACTCCAGGTTATAAAGCATAGGCAATACTGAACTAGTGAAGAGTGGTCAACAAAGCTATTCACAAAGAATTAGGACTTTTCTTATTAAATCATGTAATTAAAATTGGAAAAGTATTTTCCCAGAGACAAAGTGCTTTGTTTGCTTGTTTGTTTTTCAGTAGAGAGTATAATATAAGGCCACCAAATCCAATGTGGACACATAGCTTTGTATGGATTGTGTTGATAGCTCCATTTTAGAACTTTAAGGGTCTTGAGTAATTTGCCACAGGGAAGATGGTACAAAAATAGATCATTCAACTCTGAGATTTGTTCATTTTTATCTCAATTATAGTCTCTCTGTATTTTGACCAATTGTGGAGAAGCTACAACCACCATTTTCTCAATCTAATATAATTTCTAACTATATTCTGTTTTTATTTTGTGTTTTGAGATAGGGTCTCTCTATGCAGTCCTGGCTGTCCTGGAACTTGCTATGTAGACCAGGCTAAACTCTAACTTACAGATATCTCCCTGCTTCTTCCTCCAGAGTGCTGAGATTAAAGGAATGTGCCAGCATGTCCGGCTCTAACTATATTCTAAGTACTTATCCTCATATCAAAATATAAGTGTAACTCTCATCCCTCATTGACAAGATTCCATCAGCAACATATGAACATTACTATAGAGATCCACAATTGTTCATATGAACTTTTATGTGTTGATGTTTTATTTATATTTTCAGTTCATCTGCACGTTTGGATAGCCTTAAAGAAATTGTAGATAAATAATACCATAGGCTTCTGTTTCTTCTTTAACCATAGCTAACTTTCTTTAGGTAAAGTCACATTGAGGAGAGAAAGATGATGTTTTAAAATGTGACATATAAAATATGAAGAAGATAGTTGTAGAAATAGATGTAGGAGGAAAGATAATCCCATCAAAGTTGTTCTTTTTATTCTCATTAGTTGAAGAGGGTTTTGTTTGAGAAGTGCTTTCTTTGGAGCTCCATAACCAATAATCTTTTCAGGAGCTAACGTTTGCATTCAAGATGTGATTTTAAGAACTAGTAGACCTATTGTCCTAAACTCTATCTACTTATCTTATAGTCTATCAGCACCATGTTCCATGTCTTTCTGTTCCATCTGCTCCTCCTTTCCTTTGTTTCCTCCCCATCCCTTTTTCTTGTTCTCTTCATTGATGAGAGTGACTCATAGTTTCTGAAGTTATGTGTTCTTTCTCCACACTCTCTTCATTTAAATATTTTGATACAATTTGTTTTGATCATATTCTTTCTGCTATCCCAACTCCTTCCTAATACTACTTACTTCCCTACCCACCCAACTTCATAACTTCATGCTCGCTCTCTCTCTCTCTCTCTCTCTCTCTCTCTCTCTCTCTCTCTCTCTCTCTCCCTCTGTAAGAAAAAAATAAAACTCAAAACAAATAATCCAACAAGTCAAAAATAATGAAATGAAACAAAAATCACAGAAGAACATGGAGTCTGTTTTGTGCTGGCCAATTACTACTGGACATGGGGCCTGCCATGAGGTGTGGTTTATATACTCAGTACCACTCCATTGGAGAACATTGATTTTCCCTTTCCCAGCAGGTATTAATTGCAAATAGCTTCTTGGTTAGGGGTAGGATTTTGTGTCTACTTCCCCTTCTCAGTGCTGGGATTTTGTCTGGTTTAAACCTGTGTAAGTCTTCTACATGCTGTCACAGCTTCTGTGAGCTCATATTCTACACTGTCTCTTTAAAATTGCTGTTTGTAATACTACCTTGGAGAGCACAGTGACTTTCACAGTGACTTAGTTAATGCCTCAAAAATCTACGGAGTGATACATTTGCTCTTAATTTGTCAAAGACAGTAGGACTTAGCAGTTAAAATGTGATAAACAGAGGAATCCCAATCTATCCTGCCTCTTAATAGAGGAGATGATTGCACTGTGCCTTTTTTCTCACAGATGCAGGCTAACATTTCATTGTGTGGGCGATGCAGACAGACCTAATGCATGTGTAACTGTAGAAAAGATGAGCTCTGCTGTTCACTATTGTCTGTGGGCTCTTAAACGTTGCAGCAGTAATTCCCTGTTCGTGCTGGCTGCTCTTTAGACAGTTTTATGAACCTCAGCACTTTTACTGTCAAAAGGGTAAAGATTTCCTGACGACTGAGGGGAAAAGGTCCTGAAACTTCCACCTTGCCTTTTGTCTTTGAAGGTGTTTGTGTGACTTGATGATGTGGTGGGGAAAAAAAAGTGAGCAGGCGAAATTCTGCATAACAAAATAATGAAAAATAGTGTCTGGCTTCTGTGATTACAATTGAAGCCATTCAGGCATACTACAAGCTTTCAGAAAGTCAATAGTTTAAAAAATGTATTGATTGTTACCAGGACTCTTAGAGAATGGCTTGGAAATTTCTAGCTGATCAAAGGTGGCATTGTGAGAACAGCAAACTTTTCTAGATAGGAATTTAAAATGAGTAATGTTAAACTTGGCCACATTTAATGCTTTCATTTGGAAAGGAATAGAAAAGTAATCGAAATTTTCATATGTACTCACAACTGCCACAAAATTATTCTTCCACCCCTCAAATTAATTTATTTACGATTAAGAATGATTCTATAAAGTGATATAAAGGGAATGGCAAAATTAAAATTCTTAATGCAATCCAATCCACTAAAACTGTTTCATTCTGAATGCATTTTAAGGAAAAGAAGAGTTCTGAAGGTCCAAGCTGAGATTGTAGTTCTCAGGAATATTAGTGATGGCATATGGGAAATGTAACCTTTTTTATCTCTCTTCTCTGTAAGGTGGGGATGGTATCTTATGTGGCATTTAGTGAGTACTTAATAAAACGTCATACTCCTTTATTTTTCCTATGCATTGGATTGTTAGATATTGGAATAAATAGCAGACTTGTTTGTTGTACATACACATCCCTTAGGACGGCTGACTTAAGAACATACTTACTAGTTTCAGTGCTTCTGGAGTACTAGGATTTGGTTTTACATGGGAAGCATATAGATGGACTATCTATCTTCTTGAGGCTTCTTGGAAGAGTGATTTAGTCACTGCAAGCAACTGAAGTATCTATTTTTAAAAGAATGTCTGTACCTCTCCTTTCTGCTTTGTGTTCCTTCTTTGGTTTCTGTCTCCTGCCCAGTCTTTGCTTTCACTGAATCACTACCTGGTTAAAGAGCTGCTGTGGACTCTCAGGACTTATCAGCATACCACTTAGGATTACAGTAAGCTTCTGTGGTCTATAAAGTGTACATGTAGTTGAAACACCCACTTTAATAATTGCTCTTCCCAAATATCCCTGCAAAATATTATCCCTAAAAGAAACAGAAGAAAGGAATTAGTTCATCAAGTGTGACTAAGTGTTTGGTTCTGGATTTTGTCTCTAACATTTTGGCAATTCTGAGAGATTAACTCATTTTTGTCCCCTAGGTTGTAGGTTATGCAAGTACAAAATGGAAGTATTTACCCTTTCCTAAATTTGAATAATAGTGAAGAATGATCAAATATATTGCACATAAAAATTACTATTGCATAAAATAAAACTAAAAGCTTTTAAAACTCTAATTCGAGGCTTTATTAGTTAGTTTATATATCCTCACTCAGGCACCAAAAGGTCATAAGATCATTGCTTCCACTGTTGCATGTTGTGAAACTTGTACAAACTCTTCACTCTGCCTTGACGTCTTTTTGCAATTCATCACCACAGAGTTAAATGGAGTAATAGCTAAAGGTTTTAGTCATGTGTGGGTTGCTGAAATTAACATTCTTTGATCATGCAATTATGTGCCTGATGCTGAGTAAATGGCCCTGTTTCTCAGTGAATGTCGATGGTTCTTTTTCCCCTTGGAGGCAAAGCAAGTATACATTAAATGTGGGTTTCTAGGGAAGTTATCTGACCTGTCTTTTGTCAAGCAGGACACAAATGGAGAAGGATAGACTCTGAAGTAATTTGTTTTAGCAAGAACAATTTCCTGCTATAGACAGTAGGAAATACTGCCTTCATTTGGGAGAGAGCTCCGGAGGCCTTGAGAAGGACACAAGGAGGCTATAGTTTATTGAGCTCTGCTGTGTTTAAGGCACTGAACATTCTTATTCATATAGGTCACATTGTTTAATTAGTTCCTCAGGTAGCATATTCTTTCCTTGTAGGCAAGTTGCACACAAAATCAAATTACAATCTAGAGTTCTGTATTTGCATGGAATCTGAATGAAAGACTTGATTATGTAATATGAACATTTAATATTTGTGAAACGTTTGTACTACATCTATATGTCTGCACTTATAGATGAGAGAAGTTTTGTCCTTTGGTCTAATCTGCCTCACTCCTGAAGAGATCTTAGACAGGTGAAACATTTTTCATACTTTCTCTTGTCTGTTTTCTGTGCCTTCCTATCCTTATTGTAGTGGACATAGGCCTCAGAGGTTGCTGCATTATTTTCAAATAATGTATTTTCAAACTCAAGGACTGTAGCTCAGGTAGGATTCAGCTGAGTTAGGCTCTATGTCACTGGATCAGATTAGACATCATACTTGTAGGCAGGTTCAGATCTGATTCTTGTGTCTTCTAGAGGCAAGGATGAGGGGACATGGCTACTTGGGGATGCTCTTTCTAATAGCAGATTACAGGAGCACAAGAGGCAAGCTCAAATAGGTGATGTTTCTTGAGGCCTTGTTTTTGAGCTATTGCATTGTAATTTCTTCCAAATCAACAACTGTCTAGTCACAAGGCCAAGCATTGCTAGAGCACAGAAGTATACTCTTCTAAAAGGGAGACTTAAAGGAAAAGAGCACAGATGCAAACTCTCTAAAGAAAAAGAGGGGAGAGAGCAGAACTGAGAACAACTGTCTAATCTACCAGGGTAACTCTGAAGTTGTGTATTCTAATTCATTATGTGTTGATTCAATAGATTCATTCTCAGAATACTAATTTCTTTAGAGTCTTGGCAGTGGCAGCAGAGTGTGGCATCTCAATTTTGCTTTCTGTTCTCATGGTCAGGGAAGGGCCATGCCTGAATCCTCCTGTATTTTTAATTTTTTAAATTTGTTTTACATACCAACCACAGATCCCCCTCTTATCTCTCCTCCTGCCCCTCCCCACCTTCCTTCCTACTCCTCATCCCCTCCTCCAACAGGGTAAATTCTCCCATGGTGGGACAGCTAAGTCTGGTACATTCAGTTGAGGCAGGACCAAGCCCACCCCCACTTTATAGGGGTGAGTAAGGTGTCCGACCATAGGTAGTGAGCTCCAAAAAGCCAGCTCATGAACCAAGGATAGATCTTATTCCCACTGCCAGGGGCCCCTCAAATGGACCCAGCTACACAACTGTCTTTGGAATGCAGAGGGTCTAGTTCGGTCCCATGCAGGCTCCACAGCTGTTGGTCTAAAGTTCGTGAGTTCCTATGAGTTCATATGAGCTTGGTTCAGTTGTCTCTGTAGATTTCTCCATCGTGATCTTGACCCACCTTGCTCATACAATCCCTCTTCCCTCTCTTTGACTGGACTCCCAGAGCTCAGCCTAGTTCTTGATTGTGGGTCTCTGCATCTGCTTCTGTATTTGAACATTTACTTTGAGCCAAACTGACTCTTAGCTTTGTCATCAAGTACATTAATGGTATAAACAATTGTGCAAGGGATCACAAAGCTGGAGAATGCCTTGCTTGGCTTGATGTCAAGGCAGGTGACAGAGTCTATTAAATCTGAACCTTTATCCCTTCATGATAAATAGGCCTCATCTATCTTTGTTGAAACTAATTTTCAGGCTTTCTCAAGGGCATTGTTGCTATCTGCTTTACTGGTTACTCGTGAGAACTAAATTGCTCATGTATTTCAATAAATATAATGATTATTATTTTCATTTGAAAAGATTATGAATTATATCACATTGGTAGGGGAGTGTATCCACAGATTAAGAGTAATTATAAAACTATAGTCTATGTCATGAGTATAGCACCCCTTTAATGATCAATTTTTGTTGATGGATATTAGATTTTTCCCTGTTTGGAACTATTATGAGCAATGCATCTATGAGCATTTTGATACAGGAATTCTGGAGCAGTTGTATTTTTCTTACGAGTTTTCCTAAGACATGTAACAGTCAACTCTGAGCCAGAGGATATGAACAATTAATTACCAATTTCTGTGTAAAAAGACATTGTAAACATAGTAACTTCAAACAGCCACATTTTATTTGCTTATAAATTCTATGGATCAGAAATCTAGGCTGGTTTCTGCTAAGAAGTTGATTTTCTGGTCTCTCCTAGCTCATTCATATTATTGCCATCATCTGGCAGCTCTGCTAGAATGAGATGGTCCAAGCTTGCCTTATTCAGGTGTCTGGCATACAGTGCTGGCTGTCAATCAGATGTTTCTCTTCCTTTATATTTTATTCTTTAAAGTCTAGCTTGGTTTCTTAGCAACTTCATGGCAGCAAGGGGACAGGTTAAAAGCTACAAGGTCTCTTGAGGTCTGCACTTCATATCCTCCTATGCTAACACCTAAGTTTTCTAGTCAAAGCATGTCATAAAAATCTACCTAGAATAAAGAAAAGAGATGGTAGGAGCATCAAGCCCATACTAGAAAGAGAATGTGCTTACAGGAATGGGAAGAATCATAGAATATTTTGCAAAAAACACATTTCTGACTTTACCTGATGTGGTGGTTTGAATGAAGTATATCTACTATAGGCTCACATATTTGAATACTTGGTCCCCAGTACCAAGTGCTGTTTGGGAGGTTATGGAACCTTTAGAGGGTGCAGGAGGAAGCACATGGCTAGAGGCAGGTTTTGAGACTTTTTCTGCCTCCTGCACTTAAATGAAATGTGATCAGCCAGCTTTCTGCTCCAGTCACCTGCTCCCATGCCTCTCCAATCATCATATTCTCTCTGTCTCTGTCTCTGTCTCTGTCTCTCTCTCTCCCTGTCTCTCTCTGTGTCTCTATGCATGTCTCTGTCTCTCTGTCTCTCTGTCTTTCTCTCATAATAAGCCAAAATAATATGTTTCTATTATAAGCTGGTTTTGGTCATGGAATTTTATCATAGAAACAGAAAAGTAACTAATACACTAGGTCATGATGAATCACTTTTAATGTGCTTTTTCCTTAAAGTTTATATAGTCATTATTGATGAGTTATGTTTTTATGCTCTATTTCCTTTCCCAATCTTGATAACATTAAATTGTTAAGTTTTATTTGTTTGCTGAATCTTTAATTGCATGGTTTTAAATTTTAAACTTCATAAATAGTAAATAAGCTGAATATGTTATGTTTGTCATTTGGATTTCATGTTTTATAAAGTGTCTCTCTCTGAAGAGCTGAAAATTTTGAATCAAATTTAATTTTTCATCAAAAGTTATATATTATCCTTAATCATAGTAGTTTTTCTTCTTTCAGTTTTCAGACCTTCCTTGTATTCGGTTGCTTTTGGGTTTTTTTGATTGAAGAAAGTTTTTCCTATGTTCCACATATTGGTCCTTTGTTGGTTATAAGAACTCTGAATTATTTTCCTTATTTTATCTTTTTCTTCAGTGCTATGGCCACAACACAGGGAATTGAGCTTGCTATATAATGTCTTTTCATGACTACTCTTCCTTATCATTGCCCTTGTCCTTGTTCTCTTCTTCCTCCTCATTCTTTTCCTTACCTCCCTCCATTTCACTGACCTCTTTCTCCTCCTCCTGATAAATTCCAAATCTTTTTCTTTATACTGGGAAATGAACCCAGAGCCACACACGTGCTAAACATGTATCCTGCCACTGAGCCACACCCAGTCCTTAAGAATACTTCTTATATTTTAGTCAAATTAATATCTTCCTTTTGTTTACTACTATTTATAATTTTCTTGATTCCTCTTTGAAGTTTCTGACTTTTCTGAATGCTATGAAGATATCTCCTCATTCTCACGGAGGGTCATGGCCTCTTTGACAAACCTCTATCTCCAAAAATATTTATATTACAATTCATAACAGCACCAAAAACAGTTATGAAGTAGCAATGAAAATAATTTTATGGTTGGGGGTCACCACAGCATGAGAAATTATATTAAAAGTTCACAGCATTGGGAAGGTTGAGAACCACTGCTCTAACTGCTTTAAGTTTTCTTTCATGATTAGGTTTTTTATTAGTCCGTAACCAATTTTTATAGTATAAGTTGTTCTCATTTTGGTTGTTATAGTTGAATTTCCAACAGGTGAAAAAAAGTTTTCCTTAATACAAGTTTTAAATTGACAGATGAATAATATAACTTTCCTGTATACAGAATGTTTTGAAACATACATGCACTGTAGAATAGCTAAATGAGGTGAATTAGCATGTATAAATAACTTAAATAGGTACAATTTGATCTATTCTCACACTTCTAAAAATGTAAGTTGTTATTAACTTTAGTCACCAATTGCATCTCTTAAATACATCATTCTTGCCTGACATTTGATATCCCAATTTACCCCTCACTGCCTCAATCAACAGTCCTCTTCAGGGATTCTGACCCTGCCAAATGGTACCAAGTCTCAAGACCTCTCCAACCTTGGGGCTTCTATGACAGCTGGGACTGCACATTCACTAATAGCCTTTTACGTTGCCAAGCCTCAGGTGCTCTCTATGACGATGTCATGCCTTTGAAACCAGAACCACCTGGGAAATTCTCACAAATTACCAAGTTTTGCTTCCAGTAAAGGTTCAGCCTTGGCACCCTCTGGGACAGAGCTTCTGTGTGTTGACCCTGAAGAAATACTCCCAGAAATTTTGCCTAGTCTTAATCACATCTGATTCTTCAATTCCAGCCATCAATTGTCCCAGCAAAGATTTCACTTTCTGGTTCTTCAAAATATCATTTGAATTCTCTGACAGAATCTTTGCTTCCCTCTGAAACTACAGAAGCCAAGCCTCCATTTTTTTTCACTGTCATCAGCATTACATTCTAAGTTTCCACAATAGCTCATCAAGTTTTGAACACCCAATGGCTTTTCTAGGCCAAAGTTCCAAAGTCCTTCTACAATCCTCCCCAAAACACGTGGTCTTGTCTGTTACAGCAATATCCCACAATCTGATACCAATTTCTGACTTAGTTGAAGTTTATCTTGCTGTGAATGAGCACATGAAAAAAAATAACTTGAGGAGAAATGGATTTATTTTAGCTTACAGTTCCTCATCATATTTTATCACTGAGGGATACCAGGGCAGGAACTTGAAGGCGGGAGCTGATGCAGAGGCCCTGGTGGATGGGTGCTGCTTACTGAATTGCTCCCCATGGCTTGCTCAGCCTGCTTTCTTGTAGAACCCAGAACCACCAGCCCAGAGATGGCACCACACAGGATGACCTGGGCCCTCCCTCATCAATCATCAATCAGGAAAATGCCCCAAAGGCTTGCTTATAGGCTAATTTGGAGGGGACCATTTTCTCAACTGAGATTCCCTCTTCCCAAATGGCCCGAACTTGTGTCAAGTTTACATAAAACTCACTAGCACACATGTCTGAGGGAATGTGGACAAATAAACTAAATGGATTACATTACACTGTAGAAACAGACTGTTTCTCTCTTCTAGAGAAATAGGGAACTAAAATTTGGGTGTTCTACTACCTTCAAACATTTCTGCACTTTACTAAAGAGGTGAGCCAGGTAAAAATTCTAGCCCTGTTTTGTTTCTATGAATGAATTATCTTTAGAACCCTTGAGCCAGGAAAGGAAGTAATGAATTGTACCAAAATTTTAGAGGCTATTACAAGGTGAGCTCAACTAGGTATAAGTTAGGACACTGGTATGTCAGGTATTGCTGCCAATCAAGATATCTAGGAACAAGTTACTTTCGTTTTCAAGGCTTCAGACTCATTCCCAGCAAGGAAATTTAACTAGGTGATCATAAAGGCTCTTTCTATCTCCAGCAATTGTTAATTTCTTTATAGTAGTCCATATTCAAAAATCTCATCTACAGTGTCAGTGTAGTAAATGTTACCTGTTGGTCAGATCTGGTTTTTTTTGTCTTCGTTATTTCTCAATATTAGTATTGCATTCTTTACTTCTTCCTTCTTTATATGTATATAGCACACACGGATAGTACATGCAGTATGTATGACATAATCATGGGTTGATTTTTCACAGCATCAAATTAAATGGAATGTAGCCATATACTTTTTATATTCAAATATTAAAGATCAGCTAAGTTCTTATAAAATTTGAAAAAAGAATAGATCCTTTTGTATTATCATAATCTTTTTAAGATTCCAATAAAATGTCACCCTGATCTTATTGCTTTAAAATAAATGAGAATTTGTTTTGCAATGCTGAGGATCAAACCCAGTTCTATGTTCATGCTAGGAAAACATACCACCTCTAAGTTCCATTTCTAGACAACAATAGTAAGAATTAAATTATGACAGTAATTATTGTATTAAACAATAACAATTATAAAATTATAATACTAAGTTTAAAGTATAAATATGACTGTCAGAAATTGACTCATTTACCTATTTCCATATGCTGGAAGATGATTCATGATATCTCAGTTATGAATAAGGTTTCCTGGTGGTTTGCCCAAAGAAACATTTGGGGGCTGTAGTCTAGTCTTTTTCCTATAAGAGAAAGACAGGGCAATAGACACTGATGGGTATATCTAGATTGTTTTTATTTATCTCATACTAAAAACAAGTAAGCCTATCATGCCTATTAAAAATGTAGACACGCTTTGCAAATAAAGCTTTGTGATCAGTATTTATTTATTTATTGAATTATTTTCAAAAGCTGGTATTATATTATTTTGAAACTAATTTAGGTTCACTACCTATAAGAAACAAGGCTTAGAATAAGGGCTTGATTTCAGTTTTTTTAGTCATTGGACATGGGTAGACTCTTGTAAATTTATTTTAACAGAAGCAAGTGTGAACTTCTTATAGTGTAATATTTTAATAGTTAACTTATATTTGGAGAAGACTTAACTGTTTATGTCACTTTTTTCATAAATTTTTACTCATTAGTTTTAAAAAGAAAAACAAATAGGATCTCATCAGGCTCACCATTTTACTTAGACGATGTCCACAAGGGCTTGTTAACTTGCCATATGAATATTATGACATAATATTAAGAGAATGACTTTTCTGAAAGTGTTATCAGATGTAGAAATTTCCTGTTGGAGTCTTTGTGTGGTTTTTGATTCCAGCGTAATAGTGGCTTTATAAAGAGAGTTAGGAAATATTCCTTTTGTTTCTATTTTTTCAGAATAACTTGAGTATTAGCTGCTTCTTTGAAGGTCTGGTAGAATTCTGCACTGAGAAAGGGAAGTGGATACATTAGCCCAACCCTAATGAAGAAGCTGTTTGTTGAGAAAGGAATTTTTCTTTTAAGGACTCTTTTCTGCTACTCTCTCACCTAATGCAGACCCATTGCTCAACGTATTTCCAGATAATCAGCATTAACATCATGTGGGAAACTGTCAGAAATGAAAAAACAAACAAACATAGATTCTACCCCAGACTTACTGAATTAGAAACTGTATTTAAAAAAATTCCCATGGGATTTGTGATGCCATTATGGATTGAGAAGCACAAGTATATGCATAATATGTTTCCATTCATGTGATGGATGTTTTAGAACAAGTTAAAATAATCCTTGATAACTAAAACATCAAGCAGTAACTACCTTGTGGAGGTAGTGGGGTTGAGGACTTATCACAAAGGAACTTGAAGGAACTTGTAGGCTGGTAGGAATTTTCCATATTGTGATGAGGAGGTAGGTTACATAGGTATATAAATTTACAATGTAAAATCAAAGATTTGCATCTTTAATAGTGTGTAAAATATAATTTAACTGACAATGTAAGAAAAGCACAGAAGTGCTTGGGTCCTACCGTACAGATTCTGATTTACTTGGGTTGAGGGTGCAACCAAGTCATCTGGGAATTTTTAAATATTCCTAGGGGATTCTAATGGCTAGCTCAGTTTGACTCGGTGCTCTGTGGAATGTCGAAAGTATCTGTGAACTATCCTATAGGCATGAGAACAAGGCAGGGGAGAGGTGGAAGGGCAGACTCGAGGAAACAGAAGGCAAACAGAAAAGATTCATGTTAAGAAACGGGATAGTTTAAAAGAGGATTGTTTTAAAGAATGCCCTGGGTCCGACTAGAACAAAAATGAAGCTTTAAAAAAAAAGTCTATTCTTATGAGTTGGTTTGAGTAGAAATGTTGAGACTGAAATGGACTGCAGTGTCATTGAAGAAATTTGTAGAAAAAAAAAGAAGATACCAAGTGTATCATTAACTTGGATGACCTTTAAAAGCATGTGCTAATCACAGCCAAATCTGACTTTTACCCATATGTGAGTAATAAAATATTCCTGTGGATTTCAGATATCCTGAAACTATCTGTTAGACTGTTATTCTTGCAGAACAGTTTATTTCCCTTCAAGGGAGAATTGAAGCAGAGAGCCTTCCTCTTTGGGTAGTTGGAAGCGACATAATCATTTTGTTTATTCTGCTGCTGTTATCCAAGTGCAAAATGTCTCTGTTGTTGCAGTTTCCAACTGTGAGTTAATCCTATAGCAAGGACCCTTGGAAGAGAGTTGTTATAAAGGTTTAGAGAAAGTTTATAAATGTTCTATCATTTCTAAATAACATTGTAAATTTTGGCTTCTGTCAACTTTTAACTGTATACTGTTACATCATGTGTTAGAGTTAAGTCTTATTTTCCCCAAAGTCTTTTGGGAAACCACATGAACATTCCATCCTAGTGTTATTGTTCAGAGAAAAAATTAAATTCAAACATTAACTTGGGGGGTGGATATGCATGACAGAAAGAGCTTTGAGGCTAAGCTTTTTTTTATATTTGCCTACTAGCTAATCCAAAGTGTGTGGAATTCAATGTAAGTGAAGGACCTTCAAAACCTGGAGTGGAGTTTTCTACAGTGATTCTTTGCTCTATCCATGCAGGAAGACTCTATGGATGCTTATGGAGGGAAAGTCTTTGTGTTCACAGTTCAGCTCTCTATGGACTGGGAGAGTGATTTGTGCACTAGGAGGATGAAGTGTTTCATATATTATGAATTAGTGTGTCACATTCAATGTTGAGTGTCAGAGAAACAGATACCTGCTCATCAGCACCCTCTCCTGAGGAATCACAGCAAAAATCATAGAAACCCTTGGACTGTCTGTGCCCTCTCAAATACCCTTACCTGAATCACATCACTTTTGCTAGAACAGTTAGCACAGTAATAAGCTCTGTTTGATGTCACTCAAATTGACCTCTAGCATGCTTTCTGTATTAGTAATCTGCTGTGTCTAGAGACAGTTGAGAAGAACAACAATAATCAGACCTTAAAGAAATTGGCCCGCTTGACAGTGACAAATTAAGGTACTGTCACCTCTGGCAGAAAAGTGGACCTTGAAGCAATATTAGCTCAAAAGCCTTGGTTTTCAGAAGTTTGTGAAGCAGCTCTCTGTCTTTTGTCAGGGGTGGCATTTTTCACACAAGGGGATGATTTTGTGGATAAGAGTCAATGATTCCTCCTGAATTCTGCTCTCTTGCTCCAGTTCCCAGAGTGCTTACTTCTCTCTACCCGATAGCTACAAGAAGAGGTGGGGAATTTTGTTTTATGAACTACTACTTATTTGCATCATATCCATTGCCTTTCTGTGATTAATACTTTCAGAAAGCATAAGTACTTGGGAATTGAGTCTCAGTACTGAAGCATTAGATGTTTTATGTATTATATGAAAGTAAAAAAGGAAGGCTGCTGGCTTAAAGCTATATCTATGAAGTTTTAGATTATGTTTTATTTTATTTTTTCAGATCTTGAAAGGGAATGTCAGGTTATTTAATGCCTAATGAAAGCTATCATTGGTAAGAGGGCCAACCTCATTGCAAATTCCGTTCGTGATTCTTGCCAGGTGGTATCCTCTGTTCATTTGTGTGATTCTATTTCTGGAAGACAAGAAATATAACTGTTTTATGGGAATCAAAGCTATGACAGAGATGGGTGTTAGGAGAAATTGAAAAAGGAAGCTTGAAGTTTAATGACCTTGGGAAAGTCATGTATGTTATGGCTTGTCAGTCATTTATCTTATTAAAATACTCTTCCTAGTTCAGCTTCATGAGAGAAGTATTTCATAATATAAGGAAATCCCCATGTTTCTAAATCAAGAGACTAAAACTCATCTGAAGGACATTAATTTTCATATGTGAGATTGGGATAAGAGTAATACTTTTCCACCATCTCAAAAGGTGTTATTCCATAGAAGGAGGAGGGCCCAGCAAGTGTTACCCTCACCTTTAGGAGTCATATAAATCTGAGGCAAAACTCTAGAGCTCCCACATGCTAGGTTTATAAGTCATGAAATTTTCTGTCTCTTTTTCTTTTATTCATTTGAAAATTAATGCAAAAATCCTAACCCTTTAAATTTTCTGTAAGGATGTAATACAAGCAAGTATCTGAGGAAGGTGTACTGTTTGCAAAATATTTTGGTCCAGGAAAGTGTCAGGAAGGTGCAAGGTATGTATTAATGAGTGTCAACCAAGATGAACAGAACAATCTAGAGAATGCCTAGACAAACAATAGAATTATAGACAACTTTTGCTTTCAATTCATTCATCAAACATTTCACAAGCACCCACTGTATATAGAAGTCTTCAGTCTTGAACTAAAACAGCCAGTATAATGACAGTAACTTGTAAAGTAGACAGACTGTAGTACACAAATTTAGGGGGCCTGGATTTGGGGCTCATTTGTTCTATCAGTGGCTTTGTCGCCTTTAAGTGCTCTGATTTTTACTTTCTTGAATACTTTACTAGCTGCATTGCATAATAGGATTACATGCTTTTTTCATTTCTAGTATTGAACAAATAGGACTATTTGGCCTAATTCAACTTGATTTCAGATATCTACCTGCATTCTATGGTATTAACAAAAGTAGTAAGATAACAGCTCTCTCCACAAATACAGAGAAGTTTATTTATAAACAAATGAAGAACTTTTCAATGTGCTAGACCTAAAAATTGTTAGGTTAATCCCAGAGGCTGATGGTATGCTGAATAATAAGCCAATTTCCCCCAAAGTAGAATTATTTCATTAGATTTGATTCTTCCATCTTACGAAAATATTCACTAACTAGTATATACTAAGTGCCATAAGCTTGATAGAATTATGTTAAAAATTTTATGGAAATTGTAGTGATATGGAAATATAAAGGTGTATGTGGTCTTTTTCCAATTTCTTTTGCTTATGAGTCATTTTAATACTATCATCTTGGTTATGCACCTCTATGGAAGATAAAGAAACATTCTTTTACAGTATGAAATGAAGGATCTTATTACCTTAAATGAAGATTTAGTAAGGGCAAAATGAAGACTGCTTCCATGGATATAGTAGTATCATAAAAGTCCATATAACTGTGGATAGCTCTAGAACCTTGTCTAATAACACTTGCTTTATTTCCTCTGATATGCTTTCATCATTTTAGATGCTCTAATCACCTTTGTGGTAGCCTTTGCTTAAGTGCACTCATGTCATTAATAAAATTTCCCTTTAGTACGTTAATGTACTCCAGTGTAATCTCTTTCAGTGATCAGTGTGAAAATATTTCTTCCAGGTAGTTTTAAACACTGTATCAATTATTGATATGTCACAAATCACAGTGGAACTCAGTGCTTAAGACTGAAATCCTTTTTACTTTTCAATCTGTCATTCATATTGGGAGGTGGCTGACCTGAGCAAGTTTTGACTGAGGTCATTTATTTATCTCTGCCAGAGCCTGGACTGTGACCAATCCCAAGTGAACTTGAACAGGAGGATCTTGTCCATGTGTCTAAAGCTGTACTTGAATCAGTAGAGAAGCCCTTCTTTGTTTTAGCAGTAGCAGAGATCCATGAGATCATGCCCACTTTGGAAAAAATGTTCAAGTATCTGTTAGTGTCACTTCTGTTTATATGCTAATGTCAAAACAAAACATTGTAGTTGAACCAAGAATTGGATAGCAGGAAATTATTCTCCATTTGTTATGGAAGCTACTAAGTCACATAGCAAAGGACACACAGATAATGAAGTATGAATAATTGGTGTCATTGATTAAATATACTAAAGCTAATACCCATTTTGCCTCTATGGAAATGTATTAATCATTTTTAGTAAATTCCAAATTGTTTGCCCAGTGTCGTTTTTCACCTAAATATGTTTCCTTAAGGTAAGGATTAGTTGATTTACAATAAGACAACTTCCAAGCAAGTAGATGGCCTGTAAAGTCTCTGAAAATTATTTATGTTACAGAGTATGTGATAGTCAATTCATAAGGCTTGCTTAGATTGTGACCTAGCTACAGCCATCATGTAAGGAGAGAGTGTTCATTGCTTCCACAAACCAGGGTTGAGGAACTAAAGCTTGTTGCCAGCTTGCCGTGTCATGTAGCTGTAAATACAAGCATTCGATCCCAGCTTCCTGATCCAGTCAGTGAAGAACCCAATGCTGTTCCCAAGTTTTGGTGAGTTGACAGGACAGAGCTGGATACAAGGTTTTGAATGTCAGATTAAAATTATACTCTGCTCTCTTTATTACATCAAGGCAGAGTCTGATGGCTTTTTAGATCTCTCCAGGCATCTCAGGATTGAATGACTAAAGGAGGACATGCTCATCTACCACTGGTACTTTCTTTATGAATGTTTCCCTGAATGTTCTTCTATATCTGATGTGATGTACATTCCAATCCTAATATTCCTACTTTATTATTAAGATAGAACAGTCATAAAAATTTGAGACCATAAAATTTAATACCTGTAAATAATGTGTGAAAATGAAATCAGAGTAATTAGCATATTTTGTGCCTTAAACATTTAATATTTCTTTGGATTGGAAATCTTCAATATCTCCTTTTTCTAGTTACTTATAAAATATGTAGCAAATTACTGTGTACTGTTGCGTGGTAAAACATTAGCACTCATTCCTACCTTGGTGCTTGTTGTTTAATTTCCTTCTATTCCTTCCCCTCTGTTAATTATCCTAGCTTCTAGTAACTTTTGTTCTCCATTTCTATGAAACTAATGGTTTTAGCTTCCACATTTGAATGGGAACATGTGATATTTATCTCATGTGCCTAGTTTATTTCACTTAAGATAATGACTTCCAGTTTCATCTCTGTTGCTGCAAAGGAAAACGTTTCATTCTTTTTTGTGTTTGAATATTCCTCATTTTCAGATGTAAACCTGCAGATGATATGGACTGTATATGTGGCTATTTTATCACTCTGTCCATATACATGAATATCATTTGAGGAAGCTGAGCAAAGTTAGAAATGTACTGAGTTCCTGACACTCAATTTTATTTTTATCTGGGTAAAATTTATGATTTTGGTATATATGAGTTGGGGTCAAATTAGGAAGGATGCATTGAGAAACTGCTCTTGAGAAACAGTGGTATAGCCTTAGAAACCATAAAATTTTATTGATTCTGATAAGATTGTGCTGGACTTGAAGCCTTTTCCTGGAAACTTCCCATTAGATCTCTCTACTGCTCAGGCATTGTGGGTTTCAGGGCATCAGCACAAATCTCCTCATTCTGTTGCATTGTTGGTGCCTTAGATGACATTTTCTCAAGAAGGTTACAAAGTTACTGAGGGATAAAAACTCCTATGGTGATACCCTATTTGTCCTTATCTAAGTACCATATCACATATAGCATAGTAGGTATTTGAATACTTCATTATAAATGAAATGGATTAATGAATCAGAAGAAATAGAATAGAAGAAGCTCATGACATAAAAAGGGGTGCTACTATCCAAGGCAATCATATTTTCTCAAACTTCAATAAAATCCATCTTTGTCTCTCAGGAACTCTCTCACAAGTCTTCTCTTATGGTTTCCAGCTCAAATCCCTTGTAGCTCAAGGCTTTTACATAGAATGAGACTCTGAGGGAGAATATTTGGGTATTTGCCACTTTCTTTTATAGACCACAATGTAGAATGTTCCTCTCTTGCTCTCTTGTAGATTTACCTTGTCTCATGGAAAGAAAATCTGTGGGTCCAAAGGAATGTACCTACCCCACTACTGTACGCCCTCTTCTATACCATGTTCTGGTTAATTACTATACCAGAATGTTTCTACAACGAATTCATTCTTGCATTAGGGGCCATTTTGGTCCTCTCCAAGTCAGTCCAAGGTACATTCAATAGGTCCAAGAAGTGGTCAGACCATAATGCTTTACAGAACTTTGGGGCACAGTTGAAATGTTCAATCTAAAATGCCTGTGTATGTCTATAAATTTAATGTGTTGAGTGTAGAGAAAGAGAAGGGAATAGATCACAGTCCACATCTCTCTCTCTCTCTCTCTCTCTCTCTCTCTCTCTCTCTCTCTCTCTCTCTGATTTTTTGAGACAGGGTTCCTCTGTAGCTTTGCGCCTTTCCTGGAACTCACTCTGTAGACAAGGCTGACCTTGAACTCACAGAGATCCGCCTGGCTCTGCCTCCTGAATACTGGGATTAAAGGTGTGCTCCACCACTGCTCAACTATACATACTTTCTTCATATGGCCATTACTCAGAACATCAGACTCCTGAAATTATTTTATTAGTTTTTAAACATTACCATATAACATAATGGATTTCAGCCAGGCAGTGGTGGCACACACATTTGATCCCAGCACTCGGGAGGCAGACGCAGGCAGATCTCTGTGAGTTCGAGGCCAGCCTGGTCTACAGAGTGAGTTTCAGGAAAAGCACAAAGCTACACAGAGAACCCTGTCTCAAAAACAACAACAACAACAAAACAAACAAACAAACAAACAAAAAGGATTTCATTATGCCATTTTCTCTTTTTTAAAAAGACTTTATTTGTGTGCATATGTGTGTGTGTTTGTGTGTGTGTGTATGTGTGTGTATGTTTCTGCATAAATGTATGTACACATGTGTGCATGCACCTATGTGCATCAAGGCCAGAAGAGGGCATCTGGTCATGTGGAGCTGGAGTTACTGGCATTGGCTTATCATACAGGCACAAGAATCTTACCTCCAGTACTCATGATTGAGCAGCAAGTACTCTTAACCTCCCCACCCTTTTCTCCAGCAGCTTCATTATGTCATTTTCATACATACTTGCTTATATATGATCCTTGCTCCTTCCCCCTGCTGTTGACTTTAAAAACCCATAGTCTCAACCTCCCTCCTGCTTCCTTTTATTCCAATTATCTTAATTTCTGTTCCCAACATTCCCTTAGGACCTATATTTCCCTTCTTGTAAACCTTCGAGTTTCATGACCTATATTCCCATAAGCATATATAAATACATATATACACATAACAATTAAAATATACTCTCTATAAATGAAAAAATGTGGTATTTGTGTTTTTGAGTCTAGGACACTTGGCTTATAACTTCCAGCAAATGTCATGACTTTCTTTTTATAACTGAATACAATTTCATTAGATACATATACTATAATTTTTCATCAGTTTATGGAAATCTATCCTCTTTTCATTTCTTAACTATTGTGACCACAGTAGCAATAAACATGGATACTTAAGTCCCTTTGTAGTATAGGATTCTCAGAATTCTAAATTCAAACCTTGATTTCTAGGTTGTTAGAAAGACATCTGATATGTGGGGCTTTGTATGTATTTGTACCAATCCCACAAATATTAAGGAAGGATCTTTCAACAAAACAGAATGTTTCAGTGTATTTTTACTTTTCTCTGCCTGTGTTTTTATTCTTGCTAAATGATGGCCACAAACACATTGTTCCTTGAAAGACTTTTCTCTAATGAGATATATAGATACCTCAGCCAATTATAAAATTCGTGGTAAGGTAAATTATCTTTTACTTTATACAACTTATGAAAGTAATAAGTTTTCATGACTTAAATGGTCATGAAATATTTGTAATCTGATCAATAGTGAACTGTGATTAACAAAAACAAATACGCAAATTATTTTTAGAATTTTAGACAGTATATTAATTCAGGCTTCTATAATAAAGTACCACAGATGGCTAGGTAGATGGCTCAGTGAGTAAGAGAACCTGCTGCTTTTGCAGAGGTTTTGGGTTTGGTTCCCAGCACCCACATGGCACCAAACAACTGTCCATATACCCCAGCTCCAGGGTATCTCGTGCTCTATAGTGGAACCGGCGCTCATATGAACATACCCCCAAACAGACAGACACATAAATACACAATTCAATAATAATAAAAATAAATCTTAAAAAAGAACCATAGACTGGATGGCTTAAATAACACTGATTTTTTTTTTTTTTTTTACAGTTCTAGAGAAAAAAGTTCAAGGTCAAGATGGATGCATATTGGGGTTGGATTTGCAGATAGCTGTTTCTGGCATAAAAAATATTTTGTCCTATCTTTATACATACATTAATAACTTCATGAATGGCTCATTCCTGTGACTTCTTCAAACTCCAATCACCTACCACAGGGACTTAACAACCAAATATCACATGGGAGATTGGACTATATTTTCTTAAACGTTCAGTACACAAAAGATTATTTAGTTTAGCTGGAATTCCCTGCATTTGTTAAAGATTAAGCTTTTTGTATGTGTAAAAGAAACCATATCTATTTTATTTATTTTTGGGTGCTGGGAATCAAACTGGGGGTCTCATACATACTAGGAAACCACCCCACTACTGCACAGCCCCAGTCCTTATTCTGTTTCAAAGTTAGACTCATTCAATTGAATTATTATTATTATTTTTCCTCAACTTTTTGAGAAGGGTTTTTTTTTAGCCTTGCATTTAATCAGTTTCCCCCTAGAACAGTTAGTTCTCAGGGAGTTTCATGATATTCTCACTCTCAAATGGAGATCATTGTGGTTGATTCATCTTCTTTATCTTGTCAAATATTTCACTCATCTTGACATTTGCAGAAGGCCTTGAAGGTGTGTCTTCTATTAGTAATATTAAGTTCCAATTGCTCTCATAATTTTCAGTAGAGTTTGAATAGAATGCAGAAAATTACCAGAATATCTGATTTTGGCATTTGTTAAGTGAATTGTCGACAACCTTGGCTTTTTGTTCTGCTGTGTTCAATTGAGAAAGTAAAGCACTCTGAAAATAATACCATTTTATTTCTTTAGAACAAGCATGAATAAACAGCATTTGTGGTGTTGGCTTTCATTTCAATACAGTTCGGGGTTTTGTATGATAGGCTGTGCACCAAGTGGTTCAGGCAGTCTCTTGACCCTTCCCAATGCCTCAGCCTGGATATCCTCATGAAATACTATTTAAATGAGCCTAGAACAACAGTCTAGAAAAAATCTGAATTATATATCCCAAATGATCACAGCAATATTGTTAGTTATGACAGAAATTTAAAATAACCTAAAACACCTTCAGCAGGAAAAAACAGAAACCATGAGAATGAATCAGCTAAATCAACATTTATTAACATGAATAGATCTCAGGAGCACATTGAGAGAAAAAGAAAGTTCACAGGAAGGCATGTGACATGTATAGCTGTCTTCATTCCTTTCCCAGTATATCTAGTTTCTCTTTCCTACGGGGAATGCAAGGTTATTTTGTATCCTGTTCCCTTGAAGTTGGGTGTTATCAGAGACATGGCTTAGCTAATGAAGCGTGGGCAATAGTGATATCCATCACATTATGGGAGCATATAAGTGCTGCCTACTGCATCAGGCCTGTATACGTCTCTCGAATACACTAGGGATTAGTGGAGACACACTGTGTTATGTGTCATGTAGAATTTTGTGGCATTTCCTGAACCTGTATCAGTCCTGAAGTAAGTAAGAAGTCAGCCTTGGTTGTTTGAAGTCACTGAATTGTTCTACTGAGGGGTTTCTTTTTTCCATCTTTTTTTTTTTTTTTGAGAAGTTGGAATGTTTATCCCTTAACTTCTGTTCCTTTTCAGTAGAAGACATCCTGAAACTGCAAGGTGTTTCAGCTGTCAGCAGAAAATTCTTCAGGCAGAAAGACAGGAATGTGGGTGTTTTTTTTTCCTTTGAGATTGTAAAATAATTACAACATTCCCCCCTTCCCTTTCATCCCTCCAAACCTCTCATATGATCCTCCCTACTTCTTCAAATTCATGTCAATTTTTTCACTAATTGTTATCGCATTCATAGATGTGTATATATACATATATATATATATATATATATATATATATGTATATATACACTCCTAAATATAGCTTGCTCTGCCCATATAATATTACTCGTATATATGTTTTCAGGGCTGGTCCTGTGGCACTGGACAAACAATTGGTGTATTTTTCCTGAGGAAGACCACCCTCTGGTTCTCAGCTTTCCTCAGTTACCAGTAGTTCTTTGTGCATGGCTGAGGCCTTGTGGGCATTTCTACATCCAGTTTGACATGTCTATTGGTGTCATCCTTGCTCAGCTCATGTTTGGGCAGTTATGTTCTTGTGACTTTAGAGGTGTAGCTTCTGATGTTACTAGGAGACACTCTTCCACAATTTTCCCTGAGCCTTAGGTGTGGGGGGTGTTTTGTGGATGTATCCATGGAGACTGGGTTCCACAACTCATTTTGATTTGTGGTTTTCTGTAGTGATCTCCATCTGTTGCAAAGAGAAATTTCCTTGATGAGGGGTGAAAACTACACTGATCTGTGGGTAAAAGGAAATAATGTTTATAGATTGTTGTGGATTATGCTGACTTGGTAAATTAGAAATTGTAGATTAAGGGGAAATTCTCAGCATACACATGGATTATCTATCACAACTTCACATGAAGGCAAAGGTGAAATGCAATGTTCTCAGTCTCTGCTATGGTTCAGATAATCAAATACACACTTGTTCTAGCTGTTTGCAGCAGAAATGTACTTTTGTCTTAAATATTCGTGGAGGGTGTTGCTGTATTTTGGAAAACTCAGAGAATAGCAGATTATATAAGAGACAAAATCATATAGGTAAAAAGGAGCAAATGTTAGAAAGAAGGAAAGCAAAATTATATGCAGTGATGATTTGTAGAAATAAAAGAAAGTATGTGGGTGAGAGTTCTCCAAAGGTAAAGTTTATTCAATTACCAAAAGATCAAGTAATTTTTTTTATTTAAAAAATTCTTTCTTTTTACATACCAACCCCTGTTCTGCCTCCTTCCCTTCTCTAGCTCCCCCACCTACCCCTATCCCACCCCCATGCTCTCCTCATAGAGGGTAAGGCCTCCCTTGGGTAGGCAACACAGGCTGGCATACCATGTTGGGCTCGACCTAGCCCCTCCTCCTTGCATCAAGGCTGAGTAAGGCATCAAAACATAGGGAATGGGCTCTAAAAAGCCAGTTCATGTATCTGGGATAAGTCCTGGTCCTATTGCCAGGGAACTCACAAGCACATCAAGCCACACAACTTTCACCCACATTCAGAGGGCCTAGGTTGGTCCCATGCAGGTTTCCAGGCTGTTAGTCCAGAGTTAGTGAGCTCCCACTAGCTTGGGTCAGCTTTCTCTATGGTTTTTCCCATCTTGATTCTGACCCCCCTTGCTCTTATAATCTATCCTCTCTCTCTTCAACTGAACTCCATGATCTTGGTCAAGTGCTTGGCTGTGGGTCTCTGCATCTGCTTCCATCAGTCACTGGATGTAGGTTCTATTGATGACAATTAGGGTAGACACCAATATGAATGCAGGGGAAAGCTAGTTAAAGCACTTTTCCACCATTGCTGTGAGTCTTAGCTGGGGACAATCTTGTGAATTCCTGGGGTTTTCAACATCTGCAGATTTCTCCCCATCCCCTTAATGGTTCACTCTGTCAAGATATCTCTTTCACTGCTCTCCCTCCCTGCCCCTCCCCCAACTCAGCCATCTCAAGCCCTCATGTTCCCACCTCTTATCCCCTCACTTCTACTCCTTCCTCCCAGTTTACCCAGGAGATCCTAACCCTTTCCCCTTCCTGGGGCGATCTATGTGTGTCCCTGTTAGGATCCTCTTCTCTACCTAACTTCTCTGGGCTTGTGGATTGTAGCCTGGTTGTCCTTTCCTTTGAGTCTAATATTCACTTATGAGTGAGTACATACTGTGTTTGTCTTTCTGGGTCTGGGTTACCTCACTCAGGATGATTGTTTCTAGTTCCATCCATTTGCCTCAAGTTTCATGATGACATTGATTTTACTGCTGCATAATACTTCATTGTGTAAATGTGCCACATTTTCTTTATTCATTTTTTGGTTGAAGGGCATCTAGATTGTTTCCAGGTTTTGGTTATTACAAATAATGCTGCTATAAACATAGTTGAGCAAATGTTCTTGTGGTGTGGTTGAGCAACTTTTGGGTATATGCCCAGGAGTGGATTGATTCCCAACTTTCTGAGATACTGTCATACTGATTTCCAGATTGGCTGTACAAGACTGCATTCCCACCAGCAGTGGATGAGCATTCCCCTTTCTCCACATCCTCTCCAACATAAACTGTCATCTGTGTTTTTGAAGATGAATTAATTTCTTAATAGATAGTGCAATAATTTGAATGTGTCCCCTAAGAGATCATGTGCTATAAAACTTAATCTTCAAAAACGTACTTGAAAGGTTTTTGGTGGTGCCTTTGGAGAATGATTAAGATAGATGAGACCATAATGGTTGCATTGGCAGCTTAATAGGAAAAGAGTACACTGAGTCTTTTACCACATGATGCCCTTTGCTCTGCTGTGATGCAGCAAAAGATCCTTACCAGCTTCCTAGGAGATGCTGCTTCCATGTTCTTTTACTTCTCCAGAACCAAGAACCATATAAATTTCTATTCTTTTTAAATTACCCAGCCTCAGGTGTTTTTTTGTTTGTTTGTTTGTTTTTGTTTTTTGTTTTGTTTTTTTAATAGTAACAGACAACAAACAAGTCTGGTACTTTCCCTGTATGTATGTGTTGTTGTCACTACAATAATCACAACAATTTATACATGACCTTTACATGAGGAGACTTTTCATAAATGTAACAGTAAACTAAATAGATTAGCATTTGTTTCTATTATATTAGGTTTTGTACCACACTACAATGTCTAGTTATATTTTGGACTTTATAACTTTTTAGAGTTTGAAAAATAGTACAGTTTTTGTTTTTATATTACTCAATACTTCATGATGTTCAGGATCACACTACCCAATAAAATGCATTTAGGCAGAAAAATATAGAAATGTTCACACAATGCAATATTGAGACTAAATAGCTTCTTGACATCTTATACCAGTAATTGCTGGCAGAAAATTTCAGGTGGAGGAAAACTGAATTGCCAATAGAGTTATAAGAAAAAATATTTACTTTTGGGGTTTTATGGGTTCTATAAAGATGAATGTCTATACATCTACCTTTAAAAATTAGTACAATGAAAGAATGAAGTGAGAAATGCAGTATCACATTCAGCTTTCAACATAGTTCTAGACTATGATCTCGAAGTGTAAGCCAAATGAGTCCTTTCCTCCCCAATTTGCTTTTTGGTCATGGCATTTCATCACAGTAATAGAAACCCTAACTAGGACAGAGTTTGGAACCGGAATAGTGGGGTATTTCTGTGACCTCATCATGTTGTTTTGGGGAGGACTGTGAAAGGACTTTGGAACTTTGGGCTAGAAAAGCTGTTGAGTGTTGAAAGCTCAGTGAGCTGTTCCATGGGGGCTTGGAAGATAAAATTATTGAGAGTTGTGAAGACAATGGAATGTTAAGACTCTATATGGCCATTTGTTATTTTAAGTTGAGGAATCTGTGGTTCTGGTTAGCTGAGACTGAAGAATCAGCTGTGATTAACAAGAGACCAGAACTATTACAGTGAAATCTTGGCTTTACTGCGACAATTGATGCTGGTCAGCTGGTGCTAAGAAATTAGTGGTGATTAATTAGAGACCTGCATCACTGATGTGAAATCTGGAAAGTGTTTTGCCAGAGGCAGCACACAGAAGCTATGTTCCAAAGGCATGGCTATGTTTCAATAAAGTTTTCTTTTTTTTTTCCAAAAAAAAAATCTCATAGTAGGCTGTATTTAATCCATGGCCTACATATGGACAATTTATTTCTTTCTTTAGTGTGTGTGTGTGTGTGTGTGTGTGTGTGTGTGTGTATGTGTGTGTGTGTGTGTGTGTGTGTGAGAGAGAGAGAGAGAGAGAGAGAGAGAGAGAGAGAGAGAGAGAGAGACAGACAGAGAGACAGAGACAGAGAGAGACAGAGAGAGAGAGAGAGAGAGAGAGAGAGA
Source organism: Onychomys torridus (assembly GCF_903995425.1). NCBI lineage: Eukaryota > Metazoa > Chordata > Mammalia > Rodentia > Cricetidae > Onychomys > Onychomys torridus. The sequence goes on along the minus strand of NC_050466.1, from coordinate 82,276,008 downwards.
GAGAGAGAGAGAAGTTAAATTAATCCCTTCTTTAAAATTTTTTTAAAGCAAGGTTTTACTATGTAATCTCAAGCTCACTATGTAGTTCAGGTTGATACTGAAACTGCAATCTTCCTGAGTGTTGGAATTTTATGTATGCACTACCATTGTCGGCTCAAGATTTTATAGCTATCTAATTCACCAAGTTTATAATATCTTTAGTATATATCATATGTTATAATTTAGGAATAGTTTACTACTTTATGATATACACATAATGCTGAAATCTTTCAAAGTGTGTTTTTACTTCCTTTTCATTGTGTTTATGAGTGCATGCGTATGTGTACACGTGTGTTTGGAGGTGAGTGGTTGATATTGATTGAGTGCCTTGTGCAATCATTCCTTGATTTTATTTTTTGAGAAAATGACCCTCATTGAACCTGGAACTCACTGACTGAACTAGACTCCCTGGCCAGCAAACCCCAGGAGTCCTCCATTACCTGCGCTGGGATTATTGATGTATGCTATTGTCACTAGATTTTACATGGATGGTGGGGATCTGAACCCAGGTCATCATTCTTGTGTGCTTGTGTGTCAAGCACATCACTGACTGAGTCTCCTTCCCAGCCATGCCAAGTGTGTTTGAAGGACAAGTTTAGATAGAAAATAGATAGAATGATACTGGATACTTAATGAATTCCCTTCACATTTTAATTTTCATCACTCAGATAAAAGGGCATTCAGCGAATGACTTTGACTCTTTGAGACTTAAGCCATGGACATCTTTTTGTTAGGTGTAGTGGCTCATGTCTGTAATCCCAAGAAGCTGAAGCTGAAGGATTGCAAATTCAAGGGCAGCTCAAGTTATCTCACAAGATCTTTCTCACAACACAAATACAATACCCTTATACTCCAAACTGTATCTTTTCCAATATCTAGTAAATTTAGACTTGTAGATTTACCTTTGTAAAGAATACTATAGGTCAAATTAAAAATCATTTGAAAAAAATCACTTGATCTTAAAAGCTGAGAAGATAGTAAATCTTCATATTTAAATACATTTTTCAAGTTTTAGAAAATAATTTTATTTGCACTAACCATCAAAATCTGTCTCAAAGGAAAGAAAAACCAAAAATCAGGAAGAAACTAAATTTTCCTATCCCTTGTTTTATACCTAGGGTGAGAGATTTGAGTAAAATAAGATTTGAATAAAATAAGTAGAAAAAAACCTACCCAGTGAACGTTGTGTAGGGGGTGTTCTGATCAAGAGAATTTATAGCGACCCTGATGCCTTCAAGCTCAAAAGCAAGAATAAGTTTTGCTTAGTGCAGTACCAGAGTCTCAACATGTCACTCTAGCAAGTCACTCTGATTTAAGAAAGATTCAACTTCTGACCTGTGAAAAAGAGGTCTCAAACATTTTGATGAAAGTTATTTTCAATGGCATCCAATTTAGAATGTGCTGAAACAAGCCCAAACAGACATATGGGGGAAAATAACAACCACCAAAGCATATAAAGACACTCACCAATAAATTAGCAAAACATAGCGATGGGATTTTTCAAACTGGTTAGTCCTAGAATAGACTTTAGTTATATAATAGAAATACAGCAACAACATTTTAAGGATGGACACAGCATGGGTTACTGTTTTTTCTAGACATTTGAAAATATATGTACAAATTCACACACATACATACATATAAATGATTATAGTTAGAAAATGAATGCAGTAAGCAACAGTTTTCTCCAGCAGAAATGTTAAACTTCAGAAATCAAAAACATACATGAGGTAGGAAACCTATGACCAATTTTTTTTTGCCAGTTTCTGCCTTGGCAGAAGTGGCCAGATTAATGCTGTAAACATAGAACCTTGACAACAAGATCCTGCACATAGACAATGAGTACAAGTAGATGTTGGGAGTCAAAAAGCAGGGTGATTGGTGGTTCATTTTATCTCTATCAGCCCAGTGATATTTAATAAGTTTTGTTCTTTTCACAGCTGGGAATGGAAAGACAGATCAAATATTTCATATCTGTGAAATCATCTCATAAATTAGAAGGGGATTAAGATCTGTTTGACTTATTTTCAGAATAATAATGATGTAAAATATATAATTTCCTTCATAATGTGTATAATGAATACTAATTCCTGGCTTCTGCGGATAACAAAAGAAAACATGTTCCTCCATGGCAAGCATACAAACTAAAGAAAAAGAAAGAACCATAGAACAAAGTTAGTAATACAGAAAGAAAACAACAGGGGGCTGAAAAACTACTAATGGTACTTCACTATAGACCCAGGAGAAGTTAGCAAAAAGAAGGATCAAATAATGAAGTGGGGTCCTAATTAATGTGGAACTTACAGCAAAGGAAATAGGAAACAAATAGAGATGCCAAAGTAACAGTTACATAATTATTGAAAATGTTAGAATAAAACTGGGAATGAGAAGGTGGTACATGTGATGAGTTCAAACAAACAAACACAAACAAACAAACAAAAGGAGATAAGTAAGACTGAGTAAAGAAGTGTCCAATAATTTCATGTTTTTCAGTAAGTTTTTAAAAAGATTTAGTGTATTTTAAATTGTCTGAATTGCACACATGTACACATGCACATGCGTGCACTCGTACACACACACACACACTCACACACACACTCACACGTGCACTCTCAAATGCCTTTGGCATCAAGAATAGGGCATCAGAATTACTGGAGCTGGAGTTAACAGGTGGTTGTGAGCTATTTGATGTGAATTTTAGGAACCAAACTTGTGACCCCTGAAGAGCCATATGTAACCACTGCTCCATGTCTCCAGCCTCCCATTTCAGTATATTTTTGTTTTATTTATTTATTTATTTATTGGCTTTTCAAGACAGGGTTTCCATGTGTAGTTTTGGTGACTGTCCTGGAACTCACTCTGTAGACCAGGCTGGCCTTGAACTTCCAGAGATCCACCTGCCTCTGCCTCCCGAGTGCTGGGATTAAAGTCATGTGCCACCACTGCACAGCCTGAGTATATTTTTAAAAATATAAAACAAAATGGCATTTGAAGAAGTTCACTGGGAATGTAATGTATTTTTCCACCCCCTCAGTGTTATGAGAACATGTACACAGGGCATATGTATTATGTTCACAATATGTCAAGGACAGATTTATTGTTTTCCTTATTTTAAAACTAAAGAAATGGGGGCATAGCAAGATGAGGTATCTTTTCCAAAGCTAATTTTGAAATCAGGAGTCCTTTCTCTAGAATGTCACATTTAATTTTTGATCTTTACTTATTTTGGCCTTTTGGTATTGCTAGTTTACTTTTAAATATGTATTATATATATATAGTCTATTTTCCTGCATGTATGTCTATACACAACATGCATGCTGTCACAGTCTGTGGATGCCTCTACAAAGATGTGTAAGCCTCTGGTTCCATCCACAGCATTATCAAAGTCTGAAACTTTTCTCAACTAGTATGATTTAAATATAAAGTGTCCCCTTGAAAGTTTCATGTATTAAAAGCTTGATCCCTAACTAGTGGTGTTATTTTGGAGTGTGTGGAACAAAACCTGGTGTGGTGGTTTGAAAGAAAATGGCCCCCATAAACCCATAGGGAGTGGCACTATGAAAAGGTGTGTCCTTGTTGGAGGAAGTATGTCACTGGGAGGTAGACTTTCAGGTTTCAGATGCTCAAGCCAGGCCCAATGTTTCTCTCTCTTCATGCTGCCTGAAGATCCAGATGTAGAACTTCCAGATCCCTCTCCAGTACCATTTCTACCTGCATGCCACCATTGCTTTCCACCATGGTCATAATATACTAAAATTCTGAACTCTATACCAGAACTAATTAAGTGTTTTTCTTTATAAGAGTTATTGTACTCATGGTGTCTATTCTTAGCAATAGAAATCCTAACTGAGACACCTGGGGAGATGTGATGTAGCTGGAAGAGTTGAGTCACTGGGTCAGGTCCTTGGTGATATATTATCACTGGTCTCTTTCTATCTCCTTCTGTGCTTCCTGTTCTGTAGAGGTAAAGTACCTCTTTTATCACATGCTCACACTGATATTATGTTCTGCCAAAACACATGGAGCTGAGGAATAATGGACCAAAGACCTTGAAACTGTGAACCACATAAATCTATCCTCTTATAAGGTATTTTGTAACAGAAGTGAAAATTATAACTAATACAGAATCTTGAACTTAGTTATATCCTTACATTTAGCATCCTATTTAAATATTTAGTGTCATAATTTCTTAATATGTCAAAATGAATATTAAAAAATCTGCTTATCTTGTTCATTGTTTGTCTAAAAGTATATATATTTTACTTACCTTTTTTTGTCTAATAGGATGCCAAATCTGCTAGGATGGAGATTTCCATGTATTCTGTTCACTCTTTCATATTATCACATGTATAACAGTGACACACTGAGAAACATAAAGAACAGGGGTTACAAGATGAAGCCAGGAAAATCTTCAGAAAAATAAAGCAAAAAGATTAAATGACAGAAATAAAGAGATATAAAGAGTTATGAAACTTCCCGGTCAAATCTGGATGATCTAATAACCAAACAATGGGAGTTCCAGAAAGAGAAAATGGAAAACAGAGTGGATGGTATTATATCATATAAGCAACTCAGGAAAATCTCCCCATGAAATTGCTCAGCTAGGTCAATTGTTAAAATGATATCCATACCAAATGACACCATTATGGTATTTTGAAATGCTGGAGATAGATATTTTAAAAGTATGAAGAATTAAAAAAAAACAAATTATAAAGGATGAGTAATGGTAATCCTGAGACTTTTTCAATGACAATACTAGACGCTAGTATTCATGCTTTCAAATTTAAGGAAGAAAGTAAATAGTAGCCTCAAATTCTAAAATATATCAACCTATTAATTGAATGTGTGTATATTATGCATATGTGTTCAGATTGCCTGGGGATCATATATTAACTTCTCACACATTCTTTCTTAGAAAACTGGTTAACAAGACTTCAAAATATATGAAAGTTAGCACAGAAAATAGGATATCTATCATTTGTGGAGAGTTACCATGAGAGAATTGAAAAAATATTTGAGGATCATGACCATGCAGTTTACCTGGAGAGCCACCAGTTTTGACTAGGGCAGGACAGAAGTTTTCAGAGATGTCTCCATGGAAGAGAGAGTGATAAATATCTGAAAATGGAATATATTGACAAGAATGTACATAATTTAGGGACAATTTAGGAATAATGTAATAAATAATATGCAGAAAGCAGAGAAAAACAGCATTATTATGAACTCCAAGAAGAAAAAGTTATTCAAGAAAAGCAAAGCATAACCCTAAGTCAATCTTTCTTCTAAATGTGAATACAATATATTAGCCAAAATAATGCAATTATTGATTACCATATAATCAATGCTATGTGTGTTTGTGTCACTAGTGGATACTTCTTGAAGGAACAGAGAGCAAGTGATCCAAATGGTTTGTTTTTATCAATAAATAATGCCAACAATGGTAACAAACATAGAAAGAGTAAAATAAACATGTTATTTAGGCTTATGTAGTTAGTGAAAAAGTAAGTATTCTAGCTAGAATGATTGGAACTACTTGCTTCTATGTAGATCTTTTGACCTTTGTATTATATTATAGACCACCTCACTAAACATCAATACAACACAACTTTTATACTAAGAATTGTAAAACAGATAGGAACAACAGAACTACTATTGTATGTTTTATTAGTTAGTTAATAAGATATTTTCCTTAGTTGACAAGTCACAAGATCCTTTTTGATTCAGAAGCCGTCACTTCTACCTCAGAGGTGTGAGTTTTGAAAAGCTTAGCAGTCATCTTTAGCCCTGCTTTCTTAGAATTGTTCTTTAGTAGTAACTCATTTGAAGTGCCACAGCTCTTTACTTAGTACTTGTGCTATATTCATAGGATTCTTGATGGCAATCTTAGCTCCATATCAGCCTCTTATCTTTTCTCATTTTAAAAATCATGTTTTAAAACAGTGAATCATCTTCAACTGAACTTAGAAAAAGAAAATTGTGAGGTCTTATGGATGGTAAATATTTTGAAATGTCGGGATGTGATGCCACAGTGGCTGTCCTTGTAGAAACTATTTTCCCATCATCATCAAGTTATATTTTATATGAAGCAATGTATGAGTCTTATTTTTTTCAAGTAGCTGCAAGTGTACTTGTTATAAAAATAGATGGGTTCTAATGATCATAATGATTCTTAAGCTTTGGATCAAAAGCATAATAATACAGTAGCACTAGTACCATTGACTGCACTAAATTGTGGCTTGAATTTTCTTTAAACTTTCTGAGGTTTATATGAATTTATTTTCTGTATATTTAGCTAGATGAATTTAACACAAAGCTAACACAAATACCTTATTTTAAAACATACTGTTGAATTATCTGTTTCATGCTTGTCTGGGTTATATTTCTAAGAGTTCCCTGGAGTTTAGAGAAGGTACTGTGAATCAGATAACAATTTAAACTTTAGAGAAATAATTAATGACACTTTTGGTAACATTTACTTAGCATCACTCACTACTGGTTTTCTCTAAGCTATGTTGATTGAGACGTGGAACATGACATAATCTCAATGGCCTCCACATTAATGGGCAGCATTAGCATTGCATCTCCATGTTTAGCCTCACTACATCTCTTAATCTAGCTGCAGTGGTAACATCCGCCATTAGAATAACCTTTGAGCTTGTTAATTTAAGAGGCCAACACAGCATCTAGGATTTAATATGTATACTTTGTCTATTTGTAGTTTAGAAGTGTTGTGAGATGTGGGATATAGAAGATTCAAACACAAACTAACTGGAGCAGGTAGAAGGGATGAGTAATAATGAGTAGGGTGCCATGGGTGAGCAGATTCCAATACAGGTAAAACACATTTGATACACTGTCAGTCCAATGTCTACATAGAAATCTATAAAGCTGATTTTGTTTTTCGAGACAGGGTTTCTCTGTGTAGCTTTGCGCCTTTTTCCTGGAACCCACTTGGTAGCCCAGGCTGGCCTCGAACTCACAGAGATCCGCCTGGCTCTGCCTCCCGAGTTCTGGGATTAAAGGCATGTGCCACCACTTCCCAGCAAGCTGAAATATTTTCCTAAGAAAATTCCTCTGCTAGTATCAAAAATAAAAAAGCATGCAGAAATTTATTGTTTTTAAATGACATTAAGTCAACCTAGAATCACTATATTATGTCTTTATAGGACTGAATCAGAAATTCTCTTTTAAGAAGCCAGTTTTTGGTCCACTCCCTATAAAAGCTAGAAGGCAAAAACCATCCATTGAGAACAGTTTTAGAGTCACTTGGAAATGGGAGCTTAGTAAATATGATACAAGTGTGGCCATAAAGAAAAAAGGATCATGAATTAGTTCATGCAGCTGTGGGGCAATTTATACTATACTCTTCATTGTTATTCTGGCCCTTGCTTCCTGTTGCATGTGATCATTATTACTATAAACATTTACAAAAATAAACCTTAAAATACAAGAATAAATACATGGCTTATCATAGAAGCATGCTCCTATGTGCTCATTCATGTGTGCATGGTCTGTATGGGTATGTGCACACACACCTTAATAATGAGCATGTGAGCACCTGTATTTGGTTAGCAATGCCACTGAGATCTCATTGTTTGGGACTAGGGTTTTCACTTTCTGTGATGAGTTCTTGAACTTGCTTCCTCACTAAGCTCTAGAGTTCTTCCATTACATTGGGCCTTCTTTGTACCACTCTGATGTCCAAAATCAAGAGAAATGAAGAGAGCTGCTTTCTGGGGAGAAGAAACAGAATAGGAGTGGAACCTTGATTTAGGATCAGTGGGGTCCTTAGGTAGGAGCACTTATGTGTCTTGTTTACTATGGTAGGCTTATTTCAAGAGTCAAAGAATGGATAGAAAAATACAGATATCATTTTTCTTTTTTGTTTAAGTATTTTCCATTTTACATATCAAGCACAGTTCCCCCTCCTGCCCCTCCTCCCGACCACTCCCCACTCTCCTACACACACTCCCATCTACTCTTCAGAGAGGGTAAGGCCTCCCATGTGGAGTCAACAAAGTCTAGCATATCAAGTTGAGGCAGGACCAAGCCCCTCCCCCTGTATGGAGGCTAAGCAAGGCATCCCTCCATAGGGAAGGGGCTCCAAAAGGCTAGTTCATGCACTAGGGATAAATCCTGGTCCCACTGCCAGGGGCCCCACAAACTGCCCAAGCCACACAACTGCCACCCATATTCAGAGGGCCTAGTTCAGTTCCATGCAGGTTCCCTAGCTGATAACTTTTAAGAGGCTGGATAATGATGGTTAGATATAGAGATCAAAGTAAGGAAAAGTAGGGTTAACTTTCCTAGTTATCAAGCAATTTACCCAGTAGACCTTTTCTTTGCTGTATGAACAACTAGACCTTCCCATACATTTTAGTTCAATATTTGTTTACTTGTAATTTAACTGGGTTCCCCAAAAGTTTGCTTTTGAGTGGGAGGCTCTACAATATTTCTCATATCCCAAATGCGTATTCTTTCCATTTGTTTTAATTTCCTGACGGTTGTGGCAGTGTTTTCATTTTTTGTCATTTTTTCAGAGGATGGAATTGTGTGTGCATAGTGGGAAACATCACAATATGAAATCTCTGGAAAAACTGGAAAAACACAGTAATGTATTATTTATTCTCCAAATACTATTTATCATTTACATTTTGCTACAATAAATCAGTGAACCAGACAAATGATATTTCTGCCCCTGTGGAGGTTATAGTCTCAGGCAATCTGTGGATATAATGAGGGCCAAGGCTATATAGACACAGATGAGAGGATGCTCGTATATAATAAGAAAAATAATAGATATTGCATATATCAAGTGCCATTTAATAGAGATTGATTACTTCCAAAGGTGAGAGAGAAATTATTCCATGAATGAGTTATGTGTGCAAAAGTATGAATACAGAAATGCAATGAACAATGGATTTATTATTTGTCTGGCATTCAGAGATGGTATATGGGAGTAGAAGGCTACAACACTTGAAGGGTAGATAAAGAACCACTGAAATTTTGTGAACAAAAAGATAACATAATAAAGTTGATGATACTGGAACAGATATAAAAATCAAGTTAAGAAGCAGCATAGTGAAATAGATGAAGGAGTTACTAACCCAAATTGATCATATGACACTGAGTACTAGAAGGATATACCAATACTATGTCCTGTGCTATATAATGAAAGCCATATTATTGTGACATTATAGGAGCTTCTTGGTCCCTATAAGTTGAAAAGAGCATTGCTATATTTGACTGCTTTGTTATTTCCCTTTATATCAGCCTTGACAAATAATTTTTGTCTCCTTTATAGAGTTGTCTCTTTTAGCCCATTTTGTGATTATGACTATGAAATGATATTCGTCATACAACTTAACCTTGGATAAGTCTCTACTCTTCTGGCATCTTGTTTCTACAGCAATTGTAGACAGCATATACTTTTGGTTCAAGTCTAGATTCTAAGTTGATTTAATAACAGTGCAGCTGGATTCTAGACTTAGTTCAGAAATTCTGGCTAAGCTTTCAAATATAACTTGCCTATATTTTTTTTCTTTATTCAATGGGGCTGACATTATTAGGGTTTGCACCAATCCTGATACTGAATGTCCCTTTCTGCTTTCCACAATAAAGCCAATTACATGAGGCATACCGTGGAAACATTTAGCTCTTGAAATTAGGTAAGGAATAACTCAAGCATTTATTATAAAAAACAGTCATCAATACTGATTGATACTTTTGTCTCTTCTGTAAGAATTTTCCAGCTTATACCTAGTCAGCTGAGGAGTGTGTGTGTGTGTGTGTGTGTGTGTGTGTGTACTCGTTCCCTAGGGTGCCTAGTCTGACTCCATTACTATTCTGTTGAGGTTTTTTTCCCTTGTTCCTATTCTTCCCTGTTGAATAGTTTTGCTGTTGTTATTGTTCTTTTGGGACAAAGTCTCGCTACATAGCCCTGGCTGTCCCAAAACTCACTATGCTGACTAGGCTGTCCTTGAATTCACAGAGATCTACCTGCCTCTGCCTCCTGGGAGCTGGATAAAGGCATGCGCTATCATACTCTGCCTTTCTGTTGAATATTAACTATGCTATCTCCCTGTTAATAGAACAATTCCAGCCAAACCTAGTCTCCAAATGTTCATGTGGCTTATTATGAATGACTAAATTTTTCTTCTGGAGCCACTACACTATGTCCTCTGATCACTTTTACACAATGCCAACAACTTTTCTGAAAGATACTACACTGAATTAGCTTATGTGTCAAGTTTGTTTTACTTTGGTAATATGCAGAGTCGGTTTTAAAATCCTGAGAGTGCTGGCACATGAATTTGAACCATCCTTCATTATACACTGCCGATACACTAAAGGAGGAGATTAAATTTTTCAAAGATGTGACCCAGGAGACTCCAAACCAGCTATCTTTATGTGTAATCATACTAATTACTCTGCAATTGGTCTTTGATCATGTAATAAAAAAGAAACTCTAGATCACTGGCCTTTCTTACAACAGTATAAAATTCTGATTTCTTAATGACTCCTGATGAGTAAATAGTAGTCCTCTTTAATTCAAGTAGTCTAATTTCATTCTCACTGAGAGATGGCCAGGAATAGTCACCTTCTGCAGTTATGTGATACCTTGCAGGGCATAGATTAATGCTAGTTATTTTGGTACCTGAGCTGATATGTATTGCTCTTGTAGATTGACTGGGCCACTTTTTACCATTAAGCAGTGTCTGGCATTTGTGGCTTCACCATAAAACTGCTTTCATTATACCTTAGAATTTGCCATCTGCTGACTATGGGTAATATAGGCTCAAGTAACTGTAGAGAGATTATAAGCAAGCAGAGAATCTTCTTGTGCCATTTTCTACTGCTGGGCTGCTATGTAATCTTTGAAACTTAACGTTTTTACTCCCAGTAGCAGTCCTTTAGATGCTTAGTCCTTGAAAATAATTGGGCAAAAGTAGAATTTGGTGACTTTTGATTTTTAAGGTCATGCCAGTCTGCTGTGACATCCTGCCAAACTTCCTAAAGGCTCCACAATTTTTACTTCTCTAATCTGGTGTTTGACCTCCTAATCCATATGGTAATTCAGGGAGACTATCCAGCCAAATGACCATTTAGTAATTCCAAGCCACCTTTAAAGTTTAAAGCCATTATGAATGGCTTAAACGGTAACATAATTTATGCATTACTCAGTTTAAGTGAGTGTGTCTCTTGTATTGATGAAAAATTAGTATTTACTGAGCACAAAGTGCCACGACCCTATTCTGTATATTTACAGATTATTAGATATAGCTTTGTCAACTTTGCCCAATAATTAGAAACAGTATTCAGGAAAACCACATTCTAACTATGGAGGTGAAAAATGACTAGAAGGGAAATGACCTCATATGAACAAGCAGATGATCCAATAAGCCTATAAAACCAATGAGATGGAACCACTCCAACTGTGACAGTGAATCAAATGAACAACACACACTTTCCTGGACGATTACACTCCCTCTCTGACATATTAACAAGCATAGCCACACCTGTTCTGGTCCCTTCTGTACTATCTAAGTCACCTTTCCTGGCTGCCTCCAAAGACAGCTTTGCAATTCAGATATTCCTCATCCATATCCCAGATTACTGTGAAAGAGAGCGCACACGATTCAGAAGAGAAAAAAAATGTACTGTCATTGCATCTCTAATTAAGACTATGAAACTTTTCTGGAATTCAGTTTTCTCATCTGTGAAAGGGAGCATTCCATTAAATAAATGACACAATGCTTGGCATGCAATGGCCATATTAATATTTTAGCCTCTTCCACTCTTCACTCTTTCATTGGTTTCCTTTTTCTGTAAACTCAAAACTTTCACCGTAGCTCATTGAGATAGCTTGTCATGCATTTTCTTTCTGGTTTGGTCCATTCTTATCTTCACCTGTAAAGGTATATATATATTTTACTTATGCCTCATTGTCCCTTCAGGTACTTTTGGTGGGATGAAACAAGTACTGTCTAATGTGTTCTGAATATGCTGTCTGTTATAACAAATTAGTTGCCCCATGATATATGTCTCTTGGCTTAGGCCTTTGGGTCACACATTCTTATGAACATAGAGCAATATCCATATATTATATACAATGCTACATATTATATAATGTTAAATATACATAAAGTATCATAAAACATCATGTTACATAGGGCTATTGTGTAATATATCACATAACATACATTATGAATCATATCACATATAATACATGATATATATTATGTGATATCTACTATAAATTAGACACTATATAGTTTTATTATGTATTGCATATTATATAAAGTATGTTGTATGATATATAGCAATCATATGAAGTATAATGTACCTGCTGTTACACAATATACACAAGTTATGTGTTATACTATACATTGTATAATATGTATCATACATTTATCATTTTGTAGTATGTAGTATGTATTGCCCATTATGTACTGGAAGGACTGCTACTGGGGGTATGTATGTTATATATGTATGTCATATATTATGTATTCAATATTAAATAATATGTAACATTTTATAGATAATATATGTAGTGTTTTGATAATTGAAGGCTGTAGGAAGCATCAAAAACACCATTGGAGCTATGGTTTATATGTGGAGGTACAGTATATAAGGCAATAATTAAACAAGTTACAGGCCAGTGAGATGGCTTAACAGGTAATGATGCTAATATTCAAGACTGATGACCCTTGTTAAATCTTGAGAATCTACATGATTGAGTCCCACAGTCTGTTCATTGGTCTCCACATGGGTCCTGTGGCAAGCATGGACACACATACATATACACACATAATAAATAAATACAAAATTAAAAAACAAATCAAAGTGCAAATAACAGCTTACTTAGTCAGTAGGCTGTGTAAATTTAAAGGGATTTGCAACATTCAACTCCATATTCCTAATATGTCAAAAAAGCATAATAGTGGTTGGAGATTGGTTGATGTTAAATGAATTAATGACCATAGAATTACTAATTTAGTTTCTGGAACTTATTCACTGAAGAATGTTTGTCAAGGTACTAAGCAGGTTCATAGAGAGGTGCTGCTAGAACTGGAGTCTGATTGGATTCACATTTGATCATTTTTATCTGCCAAAATCTTCTCAATTTGTTGCTGATTGTGATTACTGGTTTAAGACAATTATATTCTAACCAAATTTTATACTATAAAAGAGGAATATACCACATTAAGTATTGAGCCAGTTTATAATCATTAAAATGTTAAAATTTATTTAAAATTGAAAGAATAAACTAAATGCATATTTTCTACATTTAGTATAAGAGTGCAAGTTTTGAATATACTGTGTGTCCAAAAATACTTTCAGCTTGTGATTCAGGATCTGAAATTGGGTATATAACAGTTTCTAGATAATTATTTCAAATATTTACTAGGTAACAACACTTTTCTCAAGTGTGTGAACTTCATGCTGTCTGTTTTTTTCAGGTTTTATATGTTATTGTTTTGTGTTTGAATTAACTTCTTTACTATTACAACTAATTGCTTTCATTCAAAGGCTGACTAGCAAATGCCATGTGAAAGGGGAAGGTTATATATATATATAGTGTATATGTATATGTATATATATACATATATATGTATATATATGTGCATACTGATGACTGTTTACTTGTCCTTAGAATTGGCTTCTTTACATGAATGCAATAATGGTAAACTTTATTTACATTGCTCAACAAAAACAAACAGAAGAACCTCTTAAAACATCATAGTGATCTCCAAGTTTGTCATATCTTTCATATCTGAGATATCATTGGACTTTAGGGGATGTGGCGTGGTCAGTAAGAGTTCAAGGCCTAGAGGTTTAATCATCTTCTAAAAAATAATAGACATTAGAATATTCCAAAATGAATCCTTGTAATGAGAAGTTAGGTGGATAGTAAATTTCTCACTAGGTTTCTCCATCATTAAAAAACTTTCTGATTTTTCAGACTGATAGAATACTTGAGGTGATTAAAAAAGAAACCTCAATCTCTCACTCTCACTTTCACCTTCTTAGCATCCTTTTGTCATTTACACACTCTCCTGCTCTCTCCCATCCCCTTTGCTTTTCTCCAGCCCATATGAAGTAGTTTTCTACAAAAATGTAGATGGAAATGTTTATGTCCTGGTGTCTTCCACTTTTGCATGGAAAAGGGGGGCTAGGAACTTCAGAGGATCTTCAGAGTAAGAACTTCATAGTGGTATGTGAATACCTCTCTGAATGACCTTAAACAAGTAAAAATGGCTACAGTGGATAAGTGAGCTTTGACTCTAGGAAGCAGGAGGATAGTGGTGCTAGAAGTGAACAAAGATCACAGCAAACTTTATTAAGGAGTTATCTCAGTTAAGGAAAACAGCTACTATGTCCCTGGACCAGTAGAGCAGCCTTCTGAAGTTAAATATCTGAGTCACTGCTCTAAATCTTCATAATTCCAAGGTGATTCCACTGCAAAGTCTTTTATAATTAATTGCATGTATATTGCCATTCACTTGAGAGATAGGTGATTAGTTGCCTTGGTGTTACTGTAACATATTGCAATATCAATAACACTACTGATTTTAATTAAAACCTCCAAATGTGTACCTGTTGAAATATTCATTATTGCACCCTTGATTGTGTGTAAGAATTCAGTCTTCCTTGTTCTTTTTTTTTCATATAATAATACCAAGGCCAATTAACAGAAGATAGACTGCGAAATGTTTCTTTTTCTTTTTTTGAAGGGAGAATTAACATCTTTATTGAGAAATAGCATTATTTTTTCTTCAAATTGATAATCCTTCATTATTTCCATTTACGTTTTCTAGATTTTCCCTTATTTTTAAAAATGGATTTTTTTTCTCATATGGTATATTCTGTCTCTACTCCTCCCAGTTCCTCCCCACGTCTCCTCCATTCCAGATCCACTCCCTTTCTACATCTCAATAGAAGACAAACAGGCTTCTAAGAAACAGTAATAAAATAAAACAAAATGCAATATAATATGATAAGACAAAAACACATAAGAATTGGACAAAATAAACAGAAGGGAAAGAGCTCTCAGACAAAGCACATTTCCATTTTTTAAAAGCATAATGTGTTTGTGTATGTGTGTGTGTGCATGCACAGGCATGCCCACATGTGTGAGTGTGTACATGTGAGTGTCCCTTTCTGATTTTTTTTATATTACTCTAAAATTGTCCTTTGGTGTAGCTGAAGTTTTCTTGTGTCCTGCCTGGCCCACAGTCAGGACAAATCTCTTTCACCAGCCAGTCCCACAGCCCTTGGACCTAAGTAAACACACAGAGGTTTATATTAATTAAAACTGCTCAGGCTTACCATGACTAGCTCTTACACTTAAACTCAGCCCTTTTCTGTTAATCTATATGTTGCCACATGTTCCATGGCATTACCTGTGTGCCATTACATGATGCTCCCTGGGTGGTGGGCTGGGGTCTCCTGACTCAGCCTTCCTCTTCTCAGAATTCTCCTTGTCTGCTTATCCCGCCTATACTTCCTGCCTGGCTACTGGCCAATTAGCATTTTATTAAACCAGTGTACAAAAACATTATCCCACAGCAATTTTGCCTCCAAAAGTACTTGTCCATTGTTAAAGTTAGTAAATGAAGTGAAACCAAAGGTTAAAGGACAGCATGAATGAATAATACTTCCCTGGCTCACTTAGCATTTCTATTGCTGTGAAGAGACACCATGACCACAGCAATCCTTATAAGGAAAACATTTACTTGAGGGGGCTCACTTACAATTTCAGAGGTTCAGTCTATTATCATAATGATTTGTGACAATGAAGAAAGCTTAAGCAAAAGAGACTTCAAAGCTTGCCCCCACACATGGTGATATTTTATTTGTGCTGAATGTGATTTTATTTGTATGTTAATAAATAAAGTTGCCTGGAGGTCAGAGGTCAAATTGTCAGGTGGTGGTAGCACATGCCCTTAATCCAATCACATGGCAGGCAGAGTCTCTGTGTGGTCAAGGACACATCCAAGCATGGTGAAATGATCCTTTAATCCCAGTACCAACCATAGAGACCTGGAGGTCTGTATAGACAGGCAGTGATGAGAAAGTCATGTGGTTGGGTTAAGAGCCAATGAGAAGGCAGAACAGCAAGGCAATAAAACAACAAATCAGACAGGAAGAAACTCTCTCTCTGGGGAAGCTACTGCTGGTGGTAAGATAAGGTAGTCATGGCTCTTGCTCTGATCTCTTTGGCTATTAGCTCTGTATTTGGCTCTGTGTTTCTTATTTAATAAGACTGTTTCAAAATTCATCTACACCCACAGTGACACACTTCCCTCAAGTCCACACCTACTTCAACAAGGCCACACCTCCCAATAGTGCCAATCCTTATGAGGTTATGGAGGCCAATTAAATTCAGACTACTTCCATTCCCTAACCAGTTACTTGTATTTGGATCTCAGTTTATGTGTAAGAAATGTAATAGTTTTCATCTCTCTGTAAGGCATATAGACCTGTATTTTGAAGCCATATAATCAAAGTACTCATAGAAAAGGCTGTATGGAACAGGCAGGTAGTCTGTTGATGGGGCTGTCTGCCTTCTCCATGTCATACTCTGTGGCTCATAGGGCCAGGTTCACCAAGGACAACTCATAAGGGACAGTAGGTATGATCCAAGCTCATATCTTTATTTTACACATAGTAGTTCTAAAAATCATTTCTGGTGAGTGTTGTTTGGTACAGTAATGAAGAAATATTCATGCCAGGTGGTGGTAGTGCAGGCCTTTAATCCAAAAACATGGAAGGCAGACACAAGAAGTTCTCTGAGTTCAAGGCCAGCTTGGTCTACAAAGTGAGTTCCAGGATAGCCAGAGATGTTACACAGAGAAACCCTGTCTTGAAAAACAACAACAACAATCAATCAATCAATAAATAAATGAATGAGGAAGAAGAAAACTTCCCTATGGTAGATGATCCCAATTTTTGTAATCCAAATGTTTTCAGTCTCGCATTTGAAATATAGAGGTGTGTGTGTGTGTGTGTGTGTGTGTGTGTGTGTGTGTGTGTGTGTATGAGTGTTCATTGCATGTCTACTGACATGGAAAATAGTGTTCTGAAGCTTGTTGAGAAATCACTGTTGCTCTTTTTGAAGAATGTTTTTGAAGGAAGTTCATTAGAGTATAGTTTTTTTTTTCTTGGACTCTTAATATAAGGTTACATTTTATATGATTGGGTGACTCCATTAGAAACATTTGTAGTGAAGTTGAGTCATATTTAGGCTATCACTTCCTTATGTGAGAAAGCATAATAAAGTGTCTGCAGTACAGGCAGGACACTGCAGAACAACAGGTAGTTTTATTCAGTTGGATATTCAGGGCATACACAGGCTGAACTGGAACAGGTAGGCTGCTAAGCTACAGATTTCTTTACAAGCTAGAAAAGCTAGTCTTGATTGCTTCAGCTTTGTGCTGACTCTGGAGAGTAGTTTCAATTAAAACTTTCCCTCTAGCTTTAGAGACAGATCTCTTCCTTCTTTATTAACGTTGGTTTGGGGATGAAACTTTAAAAACCAGACGGAGTCATAACATTAAGAGTTTAGATTCAGTATGTGGGGGAAAAAAGATAAAAAATCCAGATGTTCTTTGTAGATTTCAAGTGAAAACAATACTTTAATTATAGCAGCATTTGTAGGTAAGATAAGTAAATTTTCAAAGCACTGAAACCTGCTTTGCAACATCAGAGAAGAGCTATGACTTGGTTATGATTTCATTAGTGATGTGGGCAAATACAACTCATCTTTTTACTCCAGTCTGTTAACTTAACTGGTAGCAATCTTTCTCTTGTTTTTAAAAATCTCTAATTTTCACCTTCCATTCCAGAATTTCTTTTACTCTATGACTTGTTTTCAGAATGACACTAGATATTAAGAAAGCTCTTGATCCCTTACTTTGCCCTGAGCTTGAACCACACTGAAAATTTGCTATTCATCCAAATTTTTCCCAGTAGATGTTCCTGACATTTTGTCTTTAGACATTCAATTTTTCATTTATTTTTGGAAGATTTCTACAGAAGTAATAATTTTCTCATCCTTTTATACTCATCCTAATATTCAATTTTTCTTTCTTTTCAAATTTTACTATGCATTCACATTTTAAGGAAATATATGCAAACACATTTGCACATTCTAAGTGTATTACCATTTTTTTTTAGATTTGACACATCTATGCAAATGTGTAATTGATATTCTAACAAGGATATAAAATATTTTCATCACCCCAGAAAGCTTGCTCATGGGTCTTTTTTTCAATCATTGTTAGTGTAAAAAATATCCATTTTCCTGATTAATTCTTCCTACTTAAAAATTTATGTAAAGGTATAGCAGTATGATCTTTTGAGCCCAGCTTATTTTGTTCAGTATAATAGCTGTAAGATTCATTATGTTGTTGCATAAACCAGTAAGTAGTTTGTTAATTTTTTTCTCAGTAGTTCACTGGTATGTGGATGTATCTTTCTCTTGCTTGTAGGTGGATTATTTCTAGTTTGGGCTGCTGCATATGAAGCTACTCTGAATATTCTTATATGGCTTTCTTTTTTAGTTTCTTTTCCCTTTGCTTTTGGTTAGCATGGGAAGACAGTCTATAAAATGGTCTTTAAGGACCACTTCTTGGGAGAAGGTTCAGTGGGTAAATAAATTTGATATGTAAGCAGGAGAACCTGAGTCTGAATCCCCAGAACTCATATAGACGCCATAGGACATGCCTGTAATTCAAGTTCCTCTATAGGGAAATGGGTGGAGTGACAGAAAAATCTACAGAAGCAACTCACTTCACATATTCAATAGAAAACAACAAAGACATCTTATATCAAACAAAGTGGAAGGTGAGGATCCACACCTGGACTGGTCCCTAACCTGAATATGTGTGCACATGCAGAGAGAGAGAGAGAGAGAGAGAGAGAGAGATTGAGATTTAATGTCATTGAATATCAGCTAAGACAGCTGTTTTAGTTCTAGTGAATGGAATACAGTGGCATCAAGGGGACCGCTAATTTGGAGACTGAGTGCTGTCTCTCATTTTCTTGCCTTGTTAACTCTAGGGAAACCATCTTTAAAATTGCAAGGTAAGCCCAGAAAAAGGCCTCCATGGGCCAGTTTTGAAGGTGAGCTGATGAGGTCTTGTCAATTTATATGAAAGTAGAAGTGGTTTCTTTCCCAGTTGAGTCTTGAGATGGCTAGAGCTCTGGCAAGCCATTTTTATTGCAATGTTGTAAAAGCCGAAATTCAAACCATCTAGCTAATTTGGGGATTCCTGACACCCAAAATGGTGAGATAACAGATGTTTGTTGTTTCTGTCCATTAAATGTCAGGGTGATTTCTTATAGAGAGTAGGTAGCTAGGTATATGCCATGTATAGTTCTTTGCTGATTCTTTCATAGAGGAAAATTCAGTAGGAGTTCTGTGTTGTTCATATCTATGGTTGAAAATAGAATTTAGGGTCTTCGTGACAGAGAAAAGCTTATGTAATTTCTTCATGCATTTTCAAAAGACAGCTGAAGAACTTACTTTTTTTTCCTCAAAATAAGTTTTATTCTTTATTGTGAAAAACAGAAACTCATTTTAAAAAAGCCCAGTGAATAAGGAAGAAATGATGTAGAAATTATATAAAATCACCATTACAACATAATCACTGTTAAAATTATGCTGTTCACTTCCCTAGATTTTTACCATAAAACACACATACAAATGAGCATGTTTACATTTAAAAAACTAAAGTCACATGAGACATGCTTTTTATATTTCCTTTCCCCTGGACAGCATATTTTGATATTAATTCAATGCCAATAAAGACACACATATACACTCATTTTAATGGTTTCCTATACTCATTATGTATTTATAGTTTACCTATTCTGTACCTCTGATCAGTCATTCAAAACTTTCCACTTTTTATTTCATAGTTGACAATAGTCATATATAAACACTTTTGGTCATTCATCATTTGCACATACCAAACATTTCCTTAGCATACTCTATCAAGGAACTATTTCTCGATGAGTATGCACATTTAAGGGGCTTGAATGAAAATTATAAAATGCCGTTCAGACAGAAGAGACTCAGTGGTAGAATATGAGATTTTTTTCCCCAAAGATGGCTGAATAACACTGAGCATATTAAATTTTTAAATATCTAGCATTGTGACAAACATACCACCATTTTAAACAGCAATGAAAGTTTAAACTGTGATTCAATATTTTGTTTTTCTTTTCTATGCTCAGAATTAAACCCAGGGCCTCACATATGTTAAGGACATATTCTGCCACTGAGCTACATCACATTTCCTGGGCATCTTTTTATACTTTTTTTGAGCCATAATGTACTTGATCATTTTCATTTACTCTCTTGCTCTATCTTCTACTAGTCCTGTTTTGTCCCCAGGTCACCCCTCATTTATGTCCATCTCATTATTTTCTCCATAAGTTCATTAGATGAGAGCTTGCAGTATGAGTTAACGTTATTATCTCTATTTCTTTCCATTTCCCTATAAATGACACAACTTAATTCTTTATAAGTGAAGAAAACTTGATTAAATTAAACTATAATACATTTTTCTTTTCCTGTCCATCTGTTAGCAAACACCTAGACTGATTTCAAAACCTGTTAACTGTAAATATCAGTGTGATAAATATATGTTATCTATATAATAGGTTGGCTTTGCCTCTCTTGGGTTTATTCCCAGGAGTGGTATAGGCAGTTTATATCATAACGTCATAATTCTCTATTTCCTTTTATTGAGAATATTTTTTTTCATACAATATACTCTTGATTATGGCTTCCCCTTCCCAACTAATTCCAGTTCTTCCCCACCTCCCCTCCCATCTGGATCCACAGATTGTTTCTGTCTCTCGGTAGAAAACTAACAGGTATCTAAGGAATAATAATAAAATAAAATATATAATACTATATTTAATTCATTAAGGAATATTAACACTGATTCCCATAGTGGTTGGGTCAGTTTACATTTCCATCAACAACTAATTAAGGATTCACTGCCTGACCTAACCTTTCCAAAATTTATTATTTAATTTTTTTCTTCAAAATTTGCATTCTATCTGGAAAAAGATGGAATCTCAATGCAGTTATATTTTCATTTCTATGATGGCTATGACTATTGAACAATTTTTATGTATTTAATAGCTATTTGTACTTCTTTTGAGGACTATCTGCTAGCTCACTTTCTTGTTTATTGATTGGATTATTTATTCTGTTGGTTCTTGATTATTTGAGTTCTTCGTATATTCTGGTATTAATATTTCATTGAATGAAGAGCTGGCAAAGATTTTCTCCTATTTTATATATGTCATGTCTTCCATCTGATACTTCCTTTGCCTTTTAATTTAATGTGTTTTCATTTGTCAGTTTTTGCTATTATGCAACTCCTCTAACATATCCCTCTAAACACTAACTAGCCTTTTACAAGCATTAAAGCAAAGTATAGGAGCCCAATAGTAGTTCTGGTGATCAGATGACTAAACACCCTAGCAGTCGTCTTGGAACTCTCCAATAACTGATGGAAGTGGATGCAGAGATCCTCAGCCAGGCCCCAGGTGGAATTCCAGGAGTCCAACTGTCGAGAAGGAGGAGGGACTGCCAGAGCGTGAATTGTTGAATCCAAGATTGCAAAAAGCACAGGGACAAATAGCCAATCGAATGGAAGCACATGAATTATGAACCAAAGGCTGTGGAGCCCCCAGCTGGATCAGGCCCTCTGGATAAGTGAGACAATTGAATAGCTTGATCTGTTTGGGAGGCGCCCAGGCTGTGGGACTGGGACCTGTCCTTAGTGCATGAGCTGGCTGTTTGGAACCTTGGGCTTACACAGGGACACTTTGCTCAGCCTGGAAGGAGGGGACTGGACCTGCCTGTACTGAATCCATCAGGTTTAAATGAATCCCCAGGGGAGTCTTGGTCCTGGAGGACATGGGAATGGAGGGGAGGGGCTGGGGAGAAGGTGGGGGTGGGGGCAGGAGGGGGGAGGACAGGGGAACCCATGGCTGATGTATAAAGTTAAAACATATAATAATAATAATAATAATAATAATAATAAGAAGAAGAAGAAGAAGAAGAAGAAGAAGAAGAAGAAACAATAAAAAAAGAAAATGTTAAGTGAGGAGAAAGGAGACTTCAGTATAGAACTGTGCTCAAATCTGAATACAAGGAAAGGTGGGGGTGTATAGTCACTGAGGGAATCAATGAAAGGAAACAATTAAGAAAGTATGGTAATTCTTTGCAAAATTGACCTAATAGGATTCTTGTTGCAAACGGGCCAAGGAAGTCAAATACTGAAGGTGGAATTCTCTCTTGATGACGCAGAACAATCTTTTCTAAAATATGATAAGCCTTCTAACAGCCATTGAGTGCTTCCCTACATGTAACAGAGGGATTCCAGACCATTATTGTGAAGTATAAAGGAATTTTTAAGAAAATTTCCAAAAACTACATGTTGGTTAATTTTATGCGAATTAGCATTGAAAAAAAATTTAAATATTTTCCTTCTTTAGAAACTTCTATGAAGATATTTCAATGAATTTAAATTTTATGCACAAGGTAGAGATGAACCTTATTTTTCAGATATTTGACTTTTTAGCCACGTATACTTTATACATTAGATATTGACTACCTCACTGTGTGTTGGTAATGAAATTCATACTTTCATACATGAATTGATGAAAAACATTTCAGTCTATTGAATGATAACTCAGCTTGCAAGGCAGTATTTTCTATCACATCATCTTTATCTGTTATTTTAAAAGCAATTATTTCAATATTATTCTTCATTGCAGTACTGCAACTACTATTTTAAATTGAGAAGAAAAAGTTTGTAATAAATGTATGAATACTATTGAAGAATGCTTTGGTCTCATACACCTCGACAACTGAGGCAACAAAAGAAGTCTGCTGAAAATGGTGCTTCTTAAGCCCCAACCATTTGTTCATAGACTTATGCCAGCAGACTGTCTGTAAAGAAAGCAATATAAGGAATATAAAGATATGTGAGAAGAGTGTATCCAAGAGGCAAAATGTAACTAATGCTATTATATTTTTAATTTTAGATGTTGGTTAAAAATTATAGGAGGCCATTATTTTGATAAGGTTTCTGCCCTGAGCTCTGGTAGAATACAATGAAAATGAAATTTCATGTCAACTAACAGAAACTCAGTTGTTTCCTAGTTTTGCTACCTGGCATATACATGATCCTTTGAAAAACCAAGTTGTGGTCATTTTTTTCCTTTGAAGTAGGGTCTTCATTTGCAGGCCAGACTGACCTCAAACTGGGATCCTTTTTTCTCAGGCTTCTGAGTAGTTGGATTACAGGTGTATGTCAGTAAGCCTTGAAATAACTATTATCTGGACTTTCTAGCTAATGAAGAGGTAGAGAAAGCAAAGATAACAGCCAAATTTTTCAAACTGGCTAGCTATGACTAGCATGGTAGTGGGTGTTCTTTATCCCTAAATCATTACACAAAACAGACAAAGACAATCTGTGTTGGGCATCATAGGATAGGGTAATGTAATACTGTGATCCCAGTACTGGGGAGGCTGAAGTGGGAGGGTAGAGAACTTGAAGCTAGCCTAGGCTATAAAGATTTTAAAGATTTTGTCTCAGAAAATACAACAAACAAAAAGGTGATCTGAAATAACGCGATATTAACCAATAGTTTTGTTGTTGTTGTTGTTGTTGTTGTTGTTTTTTGGCTTGTTCTGTCTTTTGTCATCCCCTTATGGGGAAAGTTACTTTGAAATAACCAATCTAAGTTTTTTTTCTTTCTTTCTGCTTTCTGTAGCCTTTCTCTGTCTGTAAATCTTACCTCCTCCAATCATCTCATTGAAAAAGCTTATTATGTTTTTTAAATGAAGTATTTCCTCACTCTAGAATAGCAAATAAAGCAAATAAAGCCAGTTGCTATCTTTAAATAAAAGTAACAACAGTGATCTTGCCCTTTGACACATGCAAAACATTTCTTTAAAGCTGGCTGCTAAATTCACCCAACATGCTTTTATTGATATTCACTTGGCTTATTTGCATCAGATACTATTTAAATCCTCCTCTTCCTTTGGATTTTATTCTTCATGTCATCTTGCTCGCTGACTTTTTCTCTTCAGGTTTTATAAACTAGAGTTCTTTTATGCCCAAATATAGCCCCTCATACCACTTTTTTATACCACTCTATTTTCCTTCCCTTTGTTATTAAGGCTTGCAGCACAGTGTACAGTTGTGGTAAGTGCTAAAATGTTTTTATTTTATTAGTAATATGAGTATATTATGTGAGTAATGATCAGTGTACTGGCTGAGTTTGTGTGTGAACTTGACATCATCATCATCATCAGAAAGGAAGGAGCCTCAGTTGAGAAAATGCCTCCTTGAGATCCAGCTGTTTGGTATTTTTTCAATTGGTGATCAAGGAGAGAGGGCTCAGCCTATGGTGGGTGGTGCTACCCATGGGCTGGGTGCTATCCCTGGTTTTATAAGAAGGTAGGCTGAGCAAGGCATGAGAAGCAAGCTACTAAGCAGCTCTCCTCCATGGCTTCTGCATCAGCTTCTGCCTCCAGGCTCCTCTCTTGTTTGAGTTCCTGTCCTATCCAATGACATCTTTAGGTACCCTCCATTTGCAGTCAGCAAGTCTCCCTCCCTATCATTCCTGGTATTTTTTCCAGCAATTTCTGTGATGATTATATAATGTCAATGTCGTTTCTTCCCTAGCTTAAGCTACTTTTAACTTCCTGTTTCATCATTCAGAATCATGCTTAAATTATATATTCTTCAATAAAATCTTTTCAAATATTTTAATTTGTAATGAATTCCACTGCTCAATGTAGTATTTGTGTCCCCTTCCCACTGCTAAGATGGTTGTGGAACTACTTGGTTAAATGATGTCTCCACTAGTGAAAAGTTTTTTGGTTTTTTTTGTGGAGCTGAGGAGTGAACCCAGGGCTTTGTGCTTGCTAGCACTCTACCACTGAGCTAAATCCCCAACAGTATTTTCTATGTTTTCTGAGATGGAGTCTCACTATATAGCCTAGGTTGACCTTGAATTCTTGATCCTCAGGCTTCTGAGTGATGGGATTCTAGATGTGCACCACTATTCCCAGCCAATGGGTAACCAGTGAGCAGAAACAGACTTTTTGATATGGGATAGGTACACAACATAAGTAGGACATAAATTTTTGTTGGCAGGTTATATGTAGAGCAATATAATAGCCTATCTATGGCAATTTAAGATTCATTTTGTAAGTTTTAGAAGATACACACATGAGAAGAGAGGGAAAAGCACTGTGACAATGTACTGTTAGTACACAATGAATCAATTTCCCTCTCTCCCTCCCTTAAAACAAGGCTTGCTGCACTTAAAGCTAACTGTTTGCCTAGGCTGTATGGGCAGTGAGTTCCTGCATTCATCTGTCTCTGTTCCTGGACAGTGGAGTGAAATGTACTTGGGGACATGCCTGGTTTAAATGGGTGCTGTAGGTTTGAACTTAGGTCCTCTTGCTTTTACAGAAAACACTCTTACCCACGAAGTTATTCCTGAAGCCTTTGACTTCTGAATACTGAAAATCATTTTGATTTTCATTAAAAACGTGAAGGGGTGTTGGATTTTGTCAAATGCCTTTTCTGCACCTAGTGAGATGATCATGTGTTTTTTTTTTCTTTGAGTTTGTTTATATGGTGTATTACATTGACGGACTTTCATATGTTGAACCACCCTTGCATCCCTGGGATGAAGCCTACTTGATCATGGTGGATAATTGTTTTGATGTGTTCTTGGAGTCTGTTTGCCAGTATTTTATTGAGTATTTTTGCATCAATGTTCATGAGGGAGATCGGTCTGTAGTTCTCTTTCTTTGTTGCATCTTTGTTTGGTTTAGGAATCAGGGTAATTGTAGCCTCATAGAAGGAGTTTGGTAATATTCCTTCTGCTTCTATTGTGTGGAACAATTTAAAGAGTATTGGTATTAAGTCTTCTTTGAAGATCTGGTAGAATTCTGCAGTGAAACCATCTGGTCCTGGGCTTTTTTTTTTTTTTTTTTTTTTTTTTTTTTTTTTTTTTTTTTTTTGTGGAGCCCCCAGCTGGATCAGACCCTCTGGATAAGCTAGACAATTGAACAGCTTGAACTGCTTGGGAGGCACCCAGGCTGTGGGACCAGGACCTGTCCTTAGTGCATGAGCTGGCTGTTTGGAACCTTGGGCTCACACAGGGACATTTTGCTCAGCCTGGAAGGAGGGGACTGGACCTGCCTGTACTGAATCTACCAGGTTTATATGAATCCCCAGGGGAGTCTTGGCCCTGGAGGAGATGGGAACGGAGGGGAGGGGCGGGGGGGAAGATGGGGATGGGGGCTGGATGTGGGAGGACAGGGGAACCCATGGCTGATGTGTAAAATTAAAACACAAATATAATTAAAAAAGTAAATAGGCCTTATATAAAGAAGTATATTTTTCTTCTGCTACATTAGTCACTTGCTAATATTGCATGTTTTCAAAAATATTTCTATGTAGTATTGACTACATGCTAAATAAACAATAGATGGTGTGCAGCACCACTTTTCTTCTTTGTCGATGCCTTCCTTTATTCCTATTCTTCTCTCCTACAGAATAGCCTTAAAAAAGCTGTCATTTCCTCTTTAGGAAGAGATAAGTACATTTGATGTTCTGCTAACTAAAAATTCATCATTCTTGTCTCAATGCATGTCCTTACTTAGTTCCATTCGCCATAGAAAAACATTCATATACTAAAATATTTCACAATAAACTAAAAGGTTAAAAGCATTACTTGTACAGTAATGTTCTTCTATGTACATACCATGTGTTGCTATAAAAAATGATAAACTTTGTAAGGCTTTGAAATAATCATTTGGGAATATTAACTTAGCTCAGTTAAATAGTGAACTTTAAAATATCAGTAGCAATTTATTTCAAGACATGTAGGAAGAAAATAGTTCACAGATACCATTCCATAGCATAAACAATTACTGTGGAAGAAGACAAGAGAATTTTAGTGTTTATTACATCAATATTTTCTCCTATTTGGTTTTTCTAGCACTCCCTCACAAACTTATCTCTATTTACATGATGATGAATAATCTTATGTACTCAGCACCCTTAAGACTAATGTCAGTTGTAAAAATTGCAAACCACAGATTATGCAAATTCTCCTTAGCATCTCAAACATTAAAAGAATGAGGAGTGCTTCCTTTCTTTAGAAATTCATTTTCTGCTGTCAAAGCCAAGGCTCAAATGACCTTGCAGCTCACAATTAGAACTGCAAAAGAACTGGCTTTGACAGCCAGTGCCATAAAAGAAAAGAAAGCAATTCCAAAATTTAAAAAATGGGCTGTTAAAGCCAGGCCTGTGACGAGAATATAGTTCTTGCTTACAAGCTAAACTCATTACAGAACTGCACCTTTCAGGTCTTAAACTTAAAACATAGGGGGAAAAAAAACAGAAGAAGGTGAATTGCCCAACAAAAATGGGCCTCTTATGCAAATGTCTTTGGTAATTAAGGGGAGGGTGCTAAATGTGCAATATTCTTTCAAAGCAGAATTGTTTCTAAATGCAGGGGTAGGTTAACACTGTAGTCTACGAGGCAACAGCTGTTCTTAAGAGAACGCTGTCAATGTTGATAAGTAACTTTTAAAACTAAATCTGTTTGCTGAGCTCATGTTGTTTGGAAAACCATGAAGAATGAAATCTTTAATGATTTTTTCCTGAAAAAAATAAACTGGGGAAAAATCCCATCAATTGCAAGCCCAGGCAGAATTCTACAAGCTGCATAACCTGGTAAGATTCTAGGGTGAGCTCATTTATACAAGGAGAGAGGAAAACACTAGGCAGATCGGAATTTGGAGCCCCTCATCTGAATAACAATTTTACACTCTGAAAATGCACTGATTGCATTCTTTCAATCCTTTTTATGGAAATGGCTTAGTGGAGGAGCAAAGGCTATTTTGAAAGTTTCCCTTTTGTTTGTTTCCCAGGGTCCATTTGTTGTTCAAGATGTCCTGGCCAAAAGTGGCTTCAGTCATCGTTCCTCACTTTATTTTATGTGCTACTCTGGGCATTGTTTAACCACCCAAAGTAGGAGAAAGCCTATTGTCTAGTGACATTTAGGAAGTACTGTGAAAAATTAGGAGAATGTGAAGAATTGTGGAAATGTGATTGTATGAGGAATTGTGAGAAATTATTTTCTCTCTTCAGTATGATAACTATTCTAAACCCCAATCAGTGCCATAATTATTCAGTTTCTTTCTAGGCCTCAGTATGAAGCCTAAGAGTCTTAGTGAACTACATTTCAGATTTTTTGTTTTTGTAATTTTTGGGTACAGGGTGTTGCTTTGTATTCTTGACTGGCTTGGGAATTGCAGTCCCCCCTCAGCCTCCTGAGCTCTGGGATTACAGATACAAACCACCATGCCTGGTTATCATTTTGGTTCTTTTGTTGTGGAGATGCTTTTCTGTTTTTGAGACAGGATATTACTAGGAAAAAACTATGCAACCTAGGCTGACCTCAAACTCATTCTCCTTTTGCTTTGGCCTCCAAAGTACTAAGACTACCAGTGTGTGCTATCAGGCTTAGCTTTGTGATTTAAATTTTCATCTTGCTAGTGTACAATGATGTACATATTTTCCAAGTGCTCATTGGCTATTGTATGTATTCTTTCACACAGTTTTAATACCAGTCTTTCTTTCATGTGTTGTGCACAGCGAAAGGCATAACAGCAGGATGACATTTTTATTATCTCCTGCAAGGTCAACAAACATTTTCTGTAAAGAGCCTGATTGTAAATATTTCCAGCTTTGTGGTCCATATGGTCTCTGTCTCAATCACTCAAGTCTGTCACTTTAGTCTGATAGCAGCCATAAACAGTGTACTCCTGTGTTCTGATAAAACATTATTTATAGAGAGCATGTCAGGTGGCAGATGTAGGTCACCCCTGATTTAAAGAACCATTCTGGAGAAGTCGTGTGTCTGCTTGTAACATTACATTCTAAAGTTAGCAGCAGACCTGAGAGGAGATGCGACTTTGGATTTAATTCTTTCAAATCAGTGGGCATTGGCAATAGAGGGAGCTAAGAAAGAGACACTGGGAATTTTTAAACTACTAGATTTTTTAAAATGCAGTACTTCTGAGAAATCCTAAAACTTAGCAGGAACACCTGGAAGTTGTCCTTCTGAGTCAATCTGAGGGAAGAGTCCAGAGGCAGGGGCTAGTTTTCCCTTTTGTCATTCTGGTCTCCCTTTATCCTACGTGAAAAGAATTCTGCTCTTGTCTTCAGCTCATGTGTATTACAGTTCTACGTTCTGCTCCTGATTCGTTCACAACATTTATTACAACTGCAAGAGTTGCTAATGGTGAGTTTGGATCAGAAATGCTTACCTTAAGAATCCAGTCAATTCTTAATCTGGATTGGATAGAACATACTTTCACTTGAAAGGAAGATCTATATTATTTCCTTCATTCTTCATGGCATAAACCATATTTTTCCTAGTTATCTCCTAACAGCTTTTTATCTTCCCTGTTTGTTAGTTTCACAATTTTTAAAATAAGTACCAAGCAAAGGTAGAGTAATCAATAATGTAAACAGTGAGTAAGGAGATAAGGTGGGAGACTCAGACTTTGAAGGAAGCTGTGCATAGAGGTGGTTCTAAGTGGGAAAGAGGGGCTCCAATTCCTCTGGTGATTTCTGCAGGACAGGTTTTGAAATAAACTCTTGGTTTTGTATGGCAGATTCTTGTAGAGTGAGCTCCTGAGTCTGGGCTGTCACTTTCTTGAAGGCCCTTCTACCAACTAGGAGAGCTTGGCTGACCTGCCTACTCTCATCCAGGGAGGTGGGACAGAAGTGGCCTTGTCGCAGGACAAAATATATCCAACTTGATTCCGTTGGCCATGATTCCAATGGATGATATTTACTATTACCCAGTTCCCTTGGCGGGGGAAATTGATCCCAAACTTGGGCCACTCAAGCTCACAAAACATTCTCAGCCAGCTCTTAGTGAGAGGATAGCCAACATTTTCCTTAACTATAGGGGGTATGTTTGTTAAAGTTTTTTAGAACACACGTCAGAGGGCTGTCTAGTTTACCAGTCAAGTTTCCCATGTTGTTCATCTAATTTAGTAACGATAAGTGGTAACACATAAAGACAGACCAGACTCAAAACAAGACACAAAGCAAGGAAAACAACAGAGAAGACATTAACAAGTGGTGTCACACAGGTTTCAACAGTCTGACCAACAGAATGTAACAGATAGGAGGCTCTTTTAGTTGTCTCCTTGTACAACCTCTAGACTGCCTAATGTCCTCAAACTGGGCCTCTCCAAATTCTAGGTCTGGCCCCCACAGTGTCCTTGGCTTTGTTGTGCAGCCTTGGGTTGGAACTCTGCTGATGGTGCCAAAGTGCTAGGCCTCTCTGAGTTTCTAAACCTGGTCCCCAATGTCACTAGGGCATCTTCAATGCTCCAAGGCAGGTCAGAAAAAAATTGGTGGCTCTGGCCAAACTCCCAACTAGCCAGAAATAACCAGTGGGCTGTTGAACATCTCTCTTTGCCATGGACAAAGGATTGGTGACCCTCATCAGGTCCCCCACATCCCCAGACTAGGATCCCACAGAACCAGTGACTTACCAGAGGGAAGCTTCCTCAGAAAAAGAAAAAAAAATGCTTGCTGTTTTCCTTTCAAGTATAGCCATTCACCCAGGAAGTTCACATAGTTGAAGGCACTTCCTGAGGTCCTTTGATTAGCTAGGTTATCTATGTGATGTGGCTCACCATCTTCTCAAGGATCCTGAAATGAAGAGCCCTGCCCCAGCTTCAGCAGAGTTTGGTGGACAGTCTATCTTGCTGGGGCCTCCGTATATTAATCCTGAGATTCACAAGAAAGAGACCTATTTCACAATTGTCCAAATTAAAGCAAGCTGTATTGGGGTGTACTTGGAACTGGCTAGCCAGTTGTCTCCTCCTAAGTTGGAGTTTGAGAGTGCTGCCCTCACAGGCCTCTTGAAGTCCCTCTTATAGGAGAGATAGGTATTCACAGGGCTAAGAAGGTTGGTGATTATTCATTGTTAAAAGAATACAATGAAAAGGGAAGGAACAAAGGCAAGGATATACATCAACTGAATGGGCTTACATGCAGTTTACATCAGACCAGAAACTTACCCTTAATTACAAGCAAAAACCATAATTGGCAGGAACTCAACGGACAAACGGACTTGTCTAAGCTAGGATTTAGCACCAAACTAACAAAAACTTTTTAAAAACTGTTTTGGCTGTAAATAGAACTCTTAACCTGTAAGGTATATTTTTGGTTTTGGTCTTCCATCAACCTATGAGGCATTTTTTCCTGTTTTGGTTTAATAATAGTCCTATAAATAGATTCTATGATAAGCTTAAATCAACTCAGAAAATTTCCCTGTCCTGAAAAAGTTTGCCTGGCCATATGTCTGCCTATTGGCCAGGCTTTCTTCCTGCCTACCATATTTACTATTTTCTTTTGTAAGGTTAGAAGAGTACTTTTATTTAACTGCAGAAAATGCTTTCTGGTACTGCTCTAGCATTCTGTTTGAAGCTACAAAGTTTTGAAAAATCAAAACTAAAGCCTGAGGTTATGGCTCAGGTGGTCGAATGCCTGCCTGGCATGAAGTCCTGGATTTGAACCCTCTCATTGCATAATCCAGGTGTGATAATAGAAATAGCTTTTAATACCAACATTCAGGAGGTGAAGGCAAGTTCAAGGTCATTCTCTGCTACATATTTTGAGGCCAGCCTGGGCTACATGAAACCTTGTTTCAATGGGAAAAAAATATGATGTTATTAGACTTCTCACTTAGAATTGTTTTTCAGATCCTTACCATGTAACTATCAGATTCTATGTTATAAAGGGAGATCATATAACATTTAGTAATTACTTTCTCAGTTAGAATCTAATAAGACATGAAATGTAGGAAGATTATTTAGCTATTAGTTTTATAATATACATTTATTCATTTTGCTTTAGACTTGTAAGTTTCTTTACTTACATGATATTTAAATTTGATCGGTTTAAGAACTGTCTTGAGTTCTGGGTATATCTATAAAGGTGTTTCTGGAATATCATCTGAGAGAGGAAGACCCATCCTTAATGTGGACAACACCATCTCATGACCTAGGGACAAACTGAGCAAAAAAGGGTTAAAGGAAAAAGCAAGCTCTGAGCATGGCCAGTCCCTTTTCTCTACTTTCTGGTTAGCCACATAGTCAACAACTCTTTTCTGCAACATATTCTGGCTGCCATGATGTTCTGACAAGCCAATTGAACCAAACAACCATAAATGGCGATCTCTAAAACTGTGAGAAAAAAATCATGCCTTTAAGGTGTTTCCGATATGTATTTTGGTGACAGTACCATGAAATAACTAGTACAATTTATATGTGTTCATTTGGAAGTTTTGAATTCCACACATTTTTTTAAAATCCTGATAAATTGTTTTTAAATTCACCAGGAAAAGGTATAAAAATCATATTCCACTTCAAGGTGAAATCATGTTTTATAGAACTTTATACACCAAATGCTTGGTGCACAGCATAATCTCAATATATATTTCTTGAGTTAAATGTAATCGATAGAGATGCCAATTAAAGGAGAATTTAGACTTTAAAACCATTTTACAATCAATTTATTAGTTAAAACAGGGAAAGACTTTTCTTTTATTTATAATGTACCTATCATAAAAACATTATAGGAAATGTTAGGTATTAAAATATTTTGAATGTTTGGAGGACATAGAAGGTAAAGAACTAAGTGCAGACACAGTACATATAGACAGAGGTAAATATAGAGAGATGTTATAGTATGATCTGAAAAAATTATCCAGGTGGAGCAGAAGAATATGAAATAAATTGAAAAACTTCCAGCCAGGTGAGATGGGTCACGGCCATAATTCTCGTATTTGGAAGGCTGAGGCAGGAGGATCATTGAATTTGAGACCAGCCTGAGCTACATAATAAGTTCCAGGATACTCTGGGATACAGGACAAGAACTGTGTCTCAAACCAGATAAACAAACAAATACAGGAAAAGAGAAGCATCCTTGTCACTAATACTGTATGTAGTGTCACTCTGGCTCCCTTTTGCTCCCTGTTTCAAGCATTTGGAATGTGACAGATAGGTGGCATTTATTATAAAGTAAAGTGGTGGCATTCTCAAGGGTAAAAGTGGGCCATGGCCGAAGTGACCATTTCCTAGAGACAGAAATACTGCTATGTGGGGAGAGTGGCCTGTGGTCCCAGAGACCATTGTGTCAACACACATTTTAGGCTGGCTTTATACTGTTTCTTAAAGTTTCTGAAACAAGTTCTTGAGGGGCATTTCCCTTCCCAGATCATCGACAGCGTTGTTTGTTTGGATTAACTTTTGAGGGAGAAGATAATGCTACGTCTTGTTCTTTACAAGAAAGCCTCTTGCTAGACAGAGTGTAATCTTATTATCTTTCTGGCAGTAGAATCTCATGTCTCTATTCAGGTCCAGAAATACAATTAAGTATTCATTCTGTTGACTAATAATCAAAGTCCTACCTATTTCATTTCTGCTTTCACAAGCCACTGAATGTGAGGAATGGAGGCCTATCCTCAATGACATCCAAACCTGCTAGTATGTGACTATCCATCTAACTGTCCTGTCCTAAAAGGATTAGAGTCAGTTGCTAATATTAAATGTCAGACCCCAACATAAGTACCTTCTGCCCACAAGACCACTATGAATGGGTTAAAAGAACATCTCCATGAACATCCTGAGTAAGACTTCCTTAAGTTATAATACCCAAGGTTCAGAATACTGAAATTTTCTTTTATTCTAATCATATTGATTCTGAACACCTATTGTTTGTGTAGTTTAAGTTAACAAATAAATAAGAGATCACATGGAGTTTACCAGTGTACATATTTACTCCTTAAAAGTATTAATGGAAGCATCTCTTATTTACTCCCATCTCACACTATCACGCTCCCCAGAGCCTGAGTTCGCTAATACTGTGAGCACAGAGGGCAAGCAAGGCTTTGTCCTTCTCACTCATTCTTTGTCTCCATTCTCCTCATTCATACATACCCTGACAAGTCAGAAAAAGGTATATACTTATCTCCATTTATTTGCTCATTCACTATTTTTATATTTAAAACTGTTAGTTTGACATTGGCATGTCAATATGGACCATTTTATATTGGAGTGTAGAACATATAATGCTTTTTAATTACATTTTTTCTCCTCTAATTCTACATGGAAGGTCAATGTTATAATGCAGATACATAAACACAGGTAAAGGGATGCACATAATCACCTTAACAATTCCATAAGCATTATATTTCCATGCCTTTGAGGTTGAATGTACTTGAAATTGTCATTGAGTTTTGGGTGACCTTTCATGGTGACATTCTCCTGCCTGAGAAACATTACTAGCTTTATGTCTTTATTTATTCTACTTTATTGAAATGAACATAAATAATTCCTTCTAATGTGTTGCCCTTTATACAACGAGTACACATGGCAGGAGTGGAAAGGGCGTAGAAAATAATCTAATTTACATTCTGATAAGTATACGCAAAAGTAAATCTTTATTGAGAAGTTCCCTTGAATAAGAGTAGTTTCAACATTAAACTATTGTATCTAATCTTCCAATCAAATACAGTAGTAGCATATGTATATGCTCTGAAGATCATTATGAGATGTATAGTAAAAAAAATGCTTCAAAAGTGCCCTTAATAGATATTTAAGTTATTTGGATTATAAAAGAGTGTTTTGGGGAACCATAGACAGTGTTTATTCCTATATTAATAATGCAGGTATTAATAAAGTATGATTGTGTATATTGTAATATCTGAAAATACATTAAAGATTTTTTCAGGGTGAAAAATACACTTTTTTCTTTAATAGTTTATTAGTTAAGATCTTGTATGTGTTATATAGCTGAAGCAAGTTGTTCACAAACTTTATTGAAAACATTGCACTCAGAGTACTTGGGAAGCATGAATTTGATTTATGTTCAGAAATCTTATGCCGTTGGGAGGTATAATTGTCAAAGTCCTGAATTCAAGATGAACTAAAACTGAAATAATCTGGAAATCAGAACTAGGTAGTAAATATATGCCAAGTGGCTAGAGAGCGTGAATTCTGCTCTGACACCCAAGAAAGCTGAAAGATGGATTTATTTGTAGAATTGGAGAAGGTGGCTAAGAAACCCAGTCCTGCTATGTTATTTCTCTAAGGACACTGGGCAAGCTCTAGAGTACTTGTCCCCATAACTTCATTGTGCTTCTGTGTCATTGGGGATATAGAAAAAAATGTAGATTCTGGTATACAGTATCCTTGTATTGATGGTACATAAAAGATAGTGGTTTCATCATCACTCCTGTGCAAGAAATATTTCTTATTTTATTTCACAGGAGAATATATTTCATAGCTAGAAAAGAACAGTTGCAAAACATTGACAAAATATGAGCTCTCACTATTTCTTCTTGGAAATAAATCTTTGCAAAATCTTTTTAAATAAATGTAGACTCTGAACCACTAAGTGTGGGATGAATACTGAAGGGATACATTTCCAAGCAGTTGCCAGATGATGCTGGCCCAAATTTGAGTAGCAAAGGTCTAGACATGTAACAGAGAGTTAGAAAATGGTTAAACACATAGTTCCTATATTTATATAATTTTCTAACCACTCACAAAAGAGGTCTATAGAAATTGGAAGCCAGCTAGTGTTTATGTTCCTAAGCCACAGGTGCATTTCTTGGCTATGATGTTTTATTTAAGTGTCTCATCTTATTCTGCACCCACTCTGTGAGAGTGACTATGATTATCTACACTTTACAGATGAGTAAGTGAACTTAAGAGATGTTAAGTAATATATCCACAACACATAGAACTACTGAGAGTTCAAATTGGAATTGCATAACTACATAAGCTGTGTTTTCAACAACCTTATAACTGTCAGCTATGTGCCAGAGCCATCTAGGTAAGTCCAACATTGATGATGAGAATGAGGGAGTCTGTCAGGAATGATTACAACTGAGTTCCAAAGAGAGAAAACAACTTACCCACTTGAGTTATTTGTGTTAGAGTAGGGATACAGACTGAGGCTATTTGGCTCCAAAGAGGAGAGAACTTGGGGGTAATGTCTGTGGAGAAAAAAGAACAACCAAATCTCAAACAGTTGCAAGGGTATGGTTGCAAGTAATTTAAGAGTGGAGAAGATGTTTCCAGAACTTAAAGTGCAAGTAATATCATTTGCACAAGGATAGGAGGGGTGGATCAGAAAGTGAAGATATATTGACTGTCATCTAAGCTCTCAGATTCTAACTTCTATACCCTACCAGCTATGCTGATAAAGACTTTGGAAGACTACTTAGAAAAATACTTATATATTTCAACATTTATTTTAAAATATCATCACTCTGTCTACCAGGTGTGTCTAACATTCTACATTATGGCATGTATGACATTGTCATCTGCAATGTTCATACTCAACAACTATGTAATTAAGTTACAAAAAAATGTCACAAGTTTCAATGTTTTAAGCAAGTTTATGAGTTTGTATCAATTTCATAGCTATCCTAGCAGCATATGGTCTGTGGGATATGGACTGGGCATGCCTGATCTTTACTTGAAAATTAATATTGAAAGATAACTAGTATTCTAGGGATACAGCCTGTTGGTCAGTTAATTGAGCATGTTCTATAAACAGAGCCCATTTAAAATGAATTTCTTTTTATCTTCTCTAAATGTCTACCCAAATAGTTTGCATATAAAGTAATTAATTCTTTCTTCTTTTGGTTTCCAAGTATTTTATTGAGAATTTTGCATCTATGTTCCATCAGAGATACTGGCATAATTTTCTATTTCCCCTTTTATTTAAAATAGATTCTTTTTTCATATGATATATCCTGATTATAGTTTCCCCTCTCTCTAATCCTGCGAGTTCCTCCCTCCCTACTCTTCCCTTCAGATACACTTCCTTCTTGTCTTTCATTAGAAAGGAACATGCTTCTAAGACATAATAGTAAAATATAACTAAATAAAAAATAATATGATAAAAGAAAACTTAACATATTAAAGTTGGACATAGCAACTCAATGGCATGTAAAGTGCCCCAAGAGTAGGCACAAGAATCAGAGACCTACTCATTCTTATAGTTAGAAATCCCATAAAAATACTAAGCTGAAAGTTACATACACAGAGGACCTGGTGCAGTCCTATGTAGGCCCCGTGCTTGTTGCTTCAGTCTCTGTGAGTTCATATGAGCTTTGCTTAGTTGTTTCAGAAGGCCTTGTTCTCCTAGTGTCCTCCATCCCCTCTGGCTCTTACATTCTTCTTCATCTTCCATGGGATTCCCTGGGCTCTGAAGATAGGGATTTGATGGGGACCTCCCATTTAGACTCTCTCTCCACATAATGTTGGCTTTGGGTTTCTGCAGCTATGTTCCCTTCTGCTGCTAGAGGAAGCCTCTCTGATGATGACTGGATAAGGCACTGAGCTATGAGTATAGCAGAATATCATAGGGAGTAATTTTATTGACATTTTTGTTTTTAGACCAGTAATATTTGTTTTTTCCTAGGTCTCTGGGTTATCTAGTCTCTGGTTCCTGATTACCCAACAGTATAAGGTATGGGTTCCATCTCATGGAGTGGGCCTTAAGTCAAATCAGACATTGGTTGGCTGCTCCCACAAGTTCTGTGCCACCATTGTCCTAGCATATCTTGTAGACAGGACAGATTGTAGCTTGAAAGAGTTTGTGGCTGGGTTGCTGTTCACGTTTTTATTTTGGTAGGCTGCCGAGTACCTTCTTATACCAAAGACAACTGAACTTAGGGATGAATGTTCCATGTAGGCACCACCTTGACCTTCCAATGCAGCTTTGCAAGCAATTTTTGCTTAAATCAATGTATGTCTATTTCTTCTGGCCTGCAGAACAGTGAGACAGTAGAGTTTTGGTGTTTAAGTCAGTCAATTTTTAATATTTGTATGACATTACTAAAAAAAATAATAAATTTTCTGTGCTTGAGAAATTGGTTGAAGCTCAAGTCTTTTTTTTTCCCAGGTGTTGTGCTGTTTGTTCTTACTGTGGCAGTGAAAAAGCACCTATGGAAGTAACTGGTCCAGCAGATGTAAGCAACTGAAACAACTTGTAAGTAGATACGACCATGGTCTAGGAACAAACATAAAAGCATGAGGAGATACTGTCATACTGAAGGACAGTTGGTCTGTATGTGCCTCAACTGATGATCAAGTGCAGATGATGTAGAGATGTGTGCAGCTTGGGTGGAGTCTACTAGGAGGGAAGCTGAGTCCATCTGCTAGCCTGTACTTAGGCCTGGCTATTGACCACTTATAAAACTTCTCAAAACTCAAGATTTTATGGTATACTTAAGTGAAAACCCAATTACATTACTGCAGAGCAGTATGTTGTATCAGTCATCTACTAGATGTTTTCAATTGTCTTCTCAGGCAGGTTCTAAGCTGACAAATGTACATGTCCCAGTACCTGAGCATTTCAACAAAGTACCTTTCCTATTACAATAAATGAACAAAACAATAAAAACTCAATGAGGGGCCACAAAGAAGCTGAAATTCCTATTGTGAAGTGATTAGTGGATCAAAATATCAGAAATTGCTCTTTAACGGGCATCATTTCTTTTCACAAAATTATGCTGGAAAAGAGGAGATTTCTTTTATGATGCTCTGCTCTAACTGTATAACTTGTAAGATACAAGTCCATGGGGAGCTGGATTCATAGACAGTATTTCAGAACCATCCAGTACTATCTCAACTTGTCCCTTGATAGGAAAGGATGTAAAAAATTAAAAAAAAATGCTATAGTTGTGTTTGCAAAGCTGTCATGTGAATGGTATTTTTTTTTTTTTTTTACAATGATAACCCTGGATTTTACTAAAATTGAACCTTTAAGTATTTTTACTGTCTTTCTGCCACTTTGGGTACTGGAAAATTTCCCAATGCAATAATGTTCTTCTAGAAAGAGAGACTGAATTCCACACACACTGTTATCTCTACGGGGCCTAGTGAATTCTCTTATGAGTAGCAGTTGAGAGGTAGTCAGTAAGGCTTCTGGGATCATCATGATTCTGCAGTTTCTGGAAACTTTTAATTGGCTGTATTCTTTGTGGATGGCTAAAGGTATGTAAGCATGTATAAATGTAAACTTGTATCTATAAGGCCTGGACCTGTTATATGGGAAAACTTGGTTCTTTCTCGACCCTGACAGAGTCAACTGGAATTGAACCAGCTTGGAGACAGAAAACAAGTCTAACAGCTGCTTGACTTCCTGTGTTCAGCCAGCTGTGAATCTTCTAATTTACCTGGCAGTGCATGTTGAATAAATAGGAAACTTTTGTCCAAAATTTTTGTCTCTGAGTTAAAATTCCCAGAGAAATAGTTAGCTTTCCAGGAATTCTCTCCAAGTTGTAATAAACCACCTGCCTTGTGTAAGCATAACCCACAGACATAGAATATGCGCCAGCATTACTATTCACGTTTAACTTAATCACACTAGCTTTGTCTCAAAACTCCTTATATAGTGAAATTGTTCACTCCTTACTTACTTGTTAAGATGTTATCATTAGAATTACTTATTTTTGGAAGAGATCTGATAAACTCATTTGGGATTGATTGGAAATAAAAATTCCCAAAGTCCATTTACAACCATTTTCTTACAGCTGGGACTGCTAGTACACACCTGTTATCCCAGAACTTTGGAGGCAGAAGTAGTACAAAGAGCATTTCAAGACCATCCTCAGCCATATAACTAGTTATATGTCAGCTGGGGCTATATGAGGCCCTGTCTCAAGAAAACAAAACTAAATCAATTCATACAGAAAATAATTAGAGGGATTGTGTGGTTGAATATCTATACTGATGATTGGTTTTAAAGGAATCCAAATTTTATATAATATAACAGGGTTTTAATATCCTAATCAAAATTGAAAAAAATTTAAGCAGACTAGGACGACACTTTCATGTCTGCCTTATAATTTGTCAGAATGATCTGACATCATCTGCAACAGGATGTTCTGATTGTCAGGCACCGGCAGCACAAGTGTTTCCTATTACTATTACTTCTGAGCTCCCAGCTATTGATTTGAGAATGTTGCTGCTATCTTTTCACTTTCACCCAGGATCAGCAAGTTTGAAATGCCACAGTTCAGAATGCACTGGCACATATTGCCCACAGTGGTAGATCACAAAAGTGGTCACTCTCTCCCATCCTCATAAGACAGACAATAGAGTGTTTCCCCCTGCTATTCCATGTGGAGAACTCTGTGATATTTCATGAATCTGAGCCCAAATGCACTCTTTGGAAGCAACTTTGAGCCATCACATTTGTTCTCTCCAGCACTGATTGAAATTTCTTTTCGGATTTTATGGTGCAGCAGATATATTTTTATGTGCTGTCTTTATTGTACAAAACATTGACTATAGTTTTCTGTTAGTGTTTTTCCTTTTCACTTTTAAGACCCTCCCCCTATCTTTCAAATGGTAGGAAATAAAAATATAGTAACTTCTGGAATCTTAGTTACTTAAGGTCTAAATGCATTTAATTAAGAATAACTTACCTCCTCTCTTCTCAATATAGCTATTAAATTCCATGTTTTACATAGCATTATAGTTTTGGTGTACTTTTTGTGGTGATTTGAGGTGACTTGGGAATAACGAGAAGTGGAGGTTGGTACTAAATGTCATGGAACCTACATTGGTATATGTCCTAATTAGCTTCCGCTGTCAACTTGACACAGTACAGAGTATCTGAAGATGTCTAAATTGGGTGATTTCCCAAATCATATTGGCCTATGGCCATGTCTGTGAGAGACAGTCTTTTTTTTTCCCTTTGATAATGTGGTAGGAGGGCCAAGCCCGCACATGGCACTATCCCTGGGCATATGGTCCTGGGATGTATAAGAAAGCTATGTGAACATGAGCTAGAGGAGCCAGCCAGGAAGTAGCATTCCTTTGTGGTCTCCTATTCTTTTTCTGCCCTGGCTTTCTTCAGTGAGGGACTGTTACCTGGAAGTGAAAGCTGAACTAAACCCTTTCCTTTGCAAGTTGCTTTAGGTCATAGTGTTTATCACAGTAACAGACAGCAAACCAGAATGGTGTCTCCAAGGTGGATTGTACTATATTTCTCCTTGGAACAAGACAAGGTATCTCTGTTCCCATTATCCCTGTGGGTCTCATTAGTGCTGCCTTAATATATGTCTGGCTTTTCCCCAGATGTGCAGTGGTGGAAGGGAGCAGCTGTAAGACTACTTTCAGGCCTTTTGCTCCTTATGAAATAGTGGCTTTGGAAGTAAGGGAAGCTCTGTGGACCACCTCCCTTCTCTTCTTAGTTAGCAAAACCTTGACTGTCAATTTTCTTATCTTCTGCATAGATTAAATGACTACTTCTGTTATGAAAAATCCCTTTCAGGGTAATGGTGGTCTCAAACCATGATAGAGGAAGTACAGGATAAATACACATCACTTAATGCTGAAAAAAAAATCCACCCTACATAGGTTACACAAGTAAACTTAACCGCTATGGGGAAAGTGTTGGTTACCAGAAATAAAAGTTAGTACAATGGGATATATATGACTATATAGTGGATCTCAAGTGGGTCTGGAATTAAAGCGATATATTAAATGTATATAGGTAATGGGGGCATAGTTTGGC
Organism: Onychomys torridus; assembly: GCF_903995425.1. Lineage (NCBI taxonomy): Eukaryota > Metazoa > Chordata > Mammalia > Rodentia > Cricetidae > Onychomys > Onychomys torridus. The sequence continues at coordinate 82,234,261 of NC_050466.1, read as the reverse complement.
ACTGCACAGGGATGAAAAGCAGTTAATGTGCAGATTTAGATGGTTTTAATTACTTGTAGGTATGATACTAAGAGACATATAGGTGTGTTCGATATTATACCTACTAAGCATATGCTGTTTTACATACATAAGTACATACATTTGCTCTTTGATACTGTAAATTGTTACTTTGTCCATTATATTTGTAGCTGTTTACTGTTGGTCTACATGGGAAGTAGTACTTTTTTATGTGTGTATAATAAAATGACCATTTGCTCAACTTCATTTTTCATTTCATAAAATTTAATGTGTATACATGTGCACAAATGCATGTGTACATTACGTTAAGCATGTAGAGGCTAGAGAATAACTTTCTTTAAAAAGATTTATTTAATTGATCATGGTAGTACATGCCTTTAATCCTAACAATTGGGAGCCAGAGGAAGATAGATCTCTGTGAGTTCAAGGCCAGCCTGGTCTACATAGGGAGTTCCAGGACAGCAAGCACCACATAGAAAGACCCTGTCTAAAAAATAGATTTACTTATTTTTATTTTACATATATGGATGTTTTGTCTGCATGTATATATATGCGCCAGGTGCATGCCAGTGCCTACAGAGGCCAGAAGATGGCATTAGATTCCCTGGAACTGGAGTTACAGATAGTTGTTAGTAGATACTGGAAATTGAACCTGGGTCTTCTAAAAGAGCAGCAAGAGATTTTCACCACTGAATCATCTTTTCAGTGCCTCAACTTTACTTTTATGATATAGTTTCTCAGTAGATAATTCTGCAAATAATTGTAATTTTGAAAAAAAAAACTTTCCTAATTTACCAAAACTCCTTTTGTTGTTGTTGTTGTTTCTTTTTTCAATAAAAAATAAGGTATTTGTACTTAACATTGGCATGGTATTTATGCACAAACATAGTTTCTTCTGGACAATCATACTGCACAATTCTTGAACTCTTAGAATTGTTTTAGAGTGTCATCCTTATAAAATCAATGCTTAGTTTAATATGGAGCTAGTTTAGACCTGACTTGGTAACTACTTGCAGTAATTTTTACTGAATCAGTTAATTTATCAGTTAATAACTTATTAGGGTACATTATAAGAGCATGTATTTCTATTAATTTATTAGGGCACATTGTACATGAGTATGTATTTTGTTTGTCTTTTTCGAGACAGAGTTTCTCTGTGTAGTTTTGTTGCCTGTCCTGGATCTCGATCTGTAGACCAGGCTGGCCTTGAACTCACAGAGATCCACCTGCCTCTGCCTCCTGAGTGCTGGGATTAAAGGTGTGTGCCACCACCACCCAGGCAGTATATGTTTTTATGTGTAGTACTTTCACAAAGCTTAAGAACCAGATATGGAGCTGGTTCATGAAGTGTGTGTGTACATGTATAAGTAGGAGTGTACACTTGTGTGTTATAGAGGTCAGTGATAGCATGTTTGCCTCAATCATGTTCCACCTTATTTTTTGAGGCAGGGTTTCTTTACTGAATCTATAGCTCACTATTTGGGCTAAGCTAAATGGCCAGAAAGCCCCAGGAATTTGCCTTTCTTGGTCTTCCTGCACTGGAGTTACAGATGTTTAAGGGTACATATGGCTTTTTATGTGGGTGTTGGGGGTTCTATCTCAGGTCCTCATGTTTGCACAACAAGCACTTTCTCTATTGAGCCATATCCTCAGCCCCATGTTTATTGAGTTTTGTTTGTTGAATATTGGACACTTGGCCCTTTGTGTGTACTAATATTTGCATTTTCCTCTTAAAGTGATTCTGATTTTCTTCCATGTTGTAATATGTGCTGTTATCTCACTAGTCTTTGTAACTAAATTAAATAGTAATTTCTGTTTTATCTTTTCTTTAATGAAAGTTATTTAGAAGAACATTTTAATTTACCAATGCATAGACATCTCTATATTCTGTTTGTAAATTTCTTGTTTGGCTTTGCTATAAGTGAATGAGGTCTGTGTAGTCTCTATTTCAATGACTTTTGGTGACTACTTTTGTAATCATTCCATGTTGACTTGACAAATTCAGTTTCAGTTTTGAAGACTGAAAGCTGTGTATCATTTATTAAAGCTCTTATCTATTAAAAATAATAAGTTATGCTCATCAATTAAACAAAAGGCATTTTTTTTATTATAAAGCCTCCTCATTCTCTGATACCTCTGTTTGCCTGTTGTATTCTGCTATAGGCCACACCTTAGAATTCATAAGTTCCAGATTTGATTACCCAAGCAAATTCAGGCATGTTCTGTGAAAAGCATTTTAAATTCTGTTAGCAAATAGTACTAAAGTATGAAGTACTTTGGCCAAATTCCACAGTCTTTTCCTCAGGAAAGGAAGAATGAGATTCAGTTGAGTTGTAACATTTTTCTTACTAATTGTTATGAAACAATTCCATGTAGGCAAAGAGACAATGTTTATAATCAGGAAATCAAATCCCAGGTGCTTTCAAACAAAATTGAAAACAGGAATGAATGGAATAAAGGAGAATAAAAAGTAGACATGCAATTATGTGATATATGTCTGCTATTTCTAATCTAATTCTTCCCCATACTCTATCCTTTTGCCACCAAGATTTACTTTTCATTACTCAAATATATTGTATTTCTTCTATCTTAGCTTTTGTGCTGTCCAATCCCTTCCTTGGAAACATTTTCCAAGTCTTGAGGGATCTAATTCTTTCTTGGAAAGCTTATTATAATGTAATTATTGAGACTCTGTTCTAAATCTATATTTGTTTATGTTTGAATTCCATCTCTACCATTAATGAAAAAGGTGGTGTTAACTCTCTCTCTGAGCCTTAGTTTCACCATGTATTAAATGGGAATAATAACTTTACCTCTTTCAATTCTGAGTATTAAATAAGCCAAACCATGATGCTAATAATTTCTCATGATCATAATTCATGCCTTAGTTACTTGTTCACTGTCTCATTCACTGTGAAATTTAAATAGTAAAACAATTATTCACGTCTATAAATTGAGAAGACTTTTATTTTTCTAAATTGCAAGTGAATTAACCTCACCATTGGTGTGCCCGCCAAATAGATTAGATGTTGATGTCCACAGGACCTATACAATTTCATTATTTTAGTAGTTAAAAATATTCTGAAACAAGCTAATACAATTATTGCTAAATGCTATATCAGCATATCCTTGATTGTATCTATGCATTCATTCAATGGTTTTCTTTGCAAGTGAATGTCAACAGTAATATGCTATTACCTAAAGCTTTATTTTTATTCTTAGTGGCAATGCTCCTTAACAAAAGACATAGCTTATAGCTTATTGCAAGCTTCATTACTCTCGACCCTGCTGATCTTTATAATTTGGATCAACATTTATTGACCAACATGATCCAATGGACTCATTTGAATTCAGTCAGTATAATCAACCTGCTGTGAATCTCAATATAGGTCAATAAATTTATATTCAGACATTAATGACTTATTGAAAACTTTATGAAGCAATACAAGGCAGTATCTTGTTAGGTACATTAGTTCTGTCATTCATTTGACTTGCAGGTCTGGCTTTGGTGAGAAGAAGGTTGTAGCAGTGTTTTAAGTAAAATTTTAAGAATCAAATTGTATTAATAGATATTCATATATAATCTTATATGCCACAGAATGGAAAGAGATCTACAGAATAATACTTTAAAATAACAGGTCTTTCATCAAACACATTTTGGGAGATGTGACAGAGTAAAGACATTTGTGTTCAATTACATTCTTGTGCCATTTTGCTTGCTCCTAGTACATTTTAATCAGAATTTTAGATTTTGTTCCTCCCAAATCGGCCTCATTTATGCATTGTTTATGATTGCGAGTATATATTTTTCTCAGTAGGGCTTTGTGATTTGAATAGTTGCCTGCATTCAGTATTAATAAACAGTTGGACTTTATTAGGCCTCTCTACCTTTCTATTCTAGAACACTACTTTACATACAATGTCTATCAAGAGACTAACAGGAAAAAAATCACAAGAGTTTAGAATTTGTCTGCAATTCTTTTTGTTTTCCTGCTACATTTATGTCTTATTTTCTGCAACTCTATATGATCAGAAATAGAATCCAGGATTGCTTTGTAGCTTTTCTTCGTGGTGGAGTGTTTGGTAGGAACGGCTGTAAGAGTAACAAAATGACATTCCTTGGGATTCATGTTTGGATCTAGGAAAGGAAGTAAATTGTACCAACACTGAATTAGAAGTGCAAATAATGCCACCATTTGAATTTGTAATGTTTCCACAAAGTCTGGCCTCATTTTAATTTTATTCTTTTTTCAAGGCAGGGTCTCACCATATAATAGAAGCTATTCTGGAACTTTCTACATAACCTGGGGCAGTCTTGACCTCACAATTCTCTTGCCTTAGCTTCTTGAGTGCTATAATTTCATCATACCTGTTTTATTTCCATTAGACCAATAGTTGTCAATCAGGAATGATTTTACTTCCCTGAGGAACATGTGACAATATCTGGGACATTATAATTGACATAACTGGTATGCCAGGGTAGGGATTCTTACTGGGACCTAATGCATAGTAGTAGTCATTAAACTTTCTTCATTGTATAGGGCAGTCTCTACCTAAGAGTTATCTGGTCTTAATAGTCACAATGCCATATTGAAAAACATTGATTTTGCAGAGGTATCACACCTTTTGCTTTAGCTCTAGTCATCAAAAGAAGACTACAAAGAATCCATTATTCATTCCAACATCTAGCTCATATTATACAAGTCTGTTTCTAAATTGTAATTTACTTGTGTCAAATGCACAGAAGTGAATTGCCTTCTCCATATGAGGGGAATTGTTTTCTGGTAACTGATGACCTCAGCTTAGCAGTTTCTTTCTCAGCACATCAAAGCTCACAGTGACACTTGCTGCAGCAAGTGCGCTTTCGAATGGCTTATGACATCTGAAGACCTTCTTTGGCTTTCATAGTGTGCTGCTCTACTGTTTATAAGCTAGCAGTAAATTATTTATGGAGATTGGGCTCACATGTGGTCACTCTCTCTCTCCTTCCCACTCTCCTCTCTCTCTTTCTGACTTTCATTTTTCTCTCTTCCTCTCCCATCCCCTCTCTCTGTTTCTTACTTTTCCCTAAAACTGTATTTTATCTGGAAGCACAATTTTAAGTGAAAGCCACCCTGCTTCTCTCTCTCTCTCTCTCTCTCTCTCTCTCTCTCTCTCTCTCTCTCCTCTTGGCATTTACATGACACATTTTATAGCACTAATGTCATTCCTTTTGATTTGTAAAAACCTGTTTTGCAAATAATTATTAACTACCTCACACATACAGCAAATCATATGTTTTGTTTGTCCTTAGAATTTCTGTTTTCATGTAATTTCAAGAAGACCCTTCCTGAATCAGTTTAGAGTAGCACTGTGAACAAAACATCATTTTGGATCTAAACTCTTGTAAACTCTTTATGTTTCTACAAACTACTAATGTATAGAATTGACAAATACCATAGACACCAAAGGACGAATATGTATATGCATATAGATGTATGTATATCTATTTGTATGCTGGGCATAAGCTCTCTGCTCCAACTACTCAAGTTATAAATTAATGAGTATTGCTGTATTCCAATAAAACATTGTATTCATTGACACTGAAAGTTTTGAATATATAATCCTTTGGCATCCACATGATTTTGTGAAGTTCTCTATATAAAATAGCATATCATATGCATATAACTTATATAATCCTCCTATTTACATTAATTATTTTCTAGATAACTCAAGACAAATCATAATAGGGATATTATGTAAAATTGTTATTCTATATTATTGAAGAAATATTAATCTAAAAAGTCTGTACATATTTAATATAGTTGATTTTCTTGAATATTTTATTTTTTTAAGATTTATTTTTATTCTACATGCATGAGTGTTTACCTGTATGTTTGTATGTATACCATGTGTTTGCTGGGTACCTGTGGAGGTCAGAAGAGGGTGTCAGAGCCCCTGAAACTAGACTTACCAAGGGCTGTGAGCTGAAATAAAGATACAGAGAACCAAAACCCAGTCCTATATAAGAATAGTAAGTGCACTACTGTTATCCACTCAGCCACCTCTGCTGATCCATTTTTCTTGGATATTTTCAATCTATTCTTGGTTGAATCTGCAGGTTCTGTACATAAGGAACCCATGCAAACAGGTGGATAATTGTGTGTCACTTGATCTCTAAAGAACTCATCCAGGGTATTGTCTTCATTACTTTCCTTGTTGCTATGATAAAATATCCTGACAAAAGAAACCTAAAAGAAAAACAGTTCATTTTGTTTCACACTTCAAGGGTACAAATCATCATTGCAGGGAAGTCCTGGTAACAGGAGCTCAAGTCAGATGCTCACTTATACCCAAGAAGCAGAGAACATCAAATGCTTGTGCTTATCTCACTTTCTTTATGTAGTATAGGATCACTCCTCAATTAGCTCAGTCAAAATGGTAGCCCATGCACAGAGGTCCATCTTCCAAGTGATTCTACATCTTATCAAGTTGACAACTGAGATTAACAATCACATATCTACAGCCATTTTTGCCAACATGAATTTCCTTTTAAAAACATACATAATTCTAGGTATGGTGGTACACATCTTTAATTAAAACAGTTGGGAAGCAGATAGATTTCTATGAATTCAAGGCTAGCCTTGTCTAAAAGAGAGTTCTAGGCCAGCCAGGGATATACAGTAGGGCCTTGTCATGTGTATGTGTGTGTGTGTGTGTGTGTGTGTGTGTGTGTGTGTGTGTGTGTGTATGCTGCATGCATACATTATTTCTAGCTGAGTTTTTGCTGATATATTTCCAGCCAAAATTTTAATTTTTTTTCTTATTCCTCTCTTTCCATATCCTTATCTGGCAAATTTTTCTTCATTGTCAGGCATTTTTATTTTGACTATATAATATTGATATATAGCTATCAATACTAATAAAATGCATAGGTCAACCAAAATCTCCATAGCTTTCTCAATAAATGTTTACATTTAGACTAGCAAATTATCTACTGAGACAAAGAAGAGACTGATGTATATCAACAAGAATAAGCTTCCCCGAGAATTTCATTGGGACACAGAAAATACATGATGAGAGTTTAGATCCTAAACAGTTTCTAAGAGCTTATTAAAATTAAGGGACAAAAGATAAGGCTACTTTGAATAAAGTCATTGTTCCTCAGGTTGGTTGAAAATATAGGCAAAAAGAATATTCAAATGTAATATTATTTTAAAAATGCATTCCTTGTCTTATAAACACATCATATTAAGGTCTTGAAGGCTCATAGTTTAGAAATGGTATTAGTTTAAAACACAGCATGTGTTTCTGCTATAGAGAAGATGGAAAACAGAACTTTACCTGGAATGTCAGATACTGTAACACTCTATCTTTTGGGTGATTGTATTTCATTGGATTATTTAGTTGATGAGAAAGTAGCATTAGCAGGTAAATACTTTAGAAAAAATCAATCTCAATGGATATGGTATTTTCAGAGTTGTACAAGTCATTATACATTCATATGTCTATGTATGATATGAATTTTGGTTTATATATGATTGGAAGGAAATAAGGAAAACTAGCACAGTAATAACCAAAACTCCAGTTAAATATTTTAAATGTATTGAACAACATTAAGTTGTTGGCATATCCTAGTTTATGACTTATTTCTCAAAAATGTCCCTGTTGTATAATTTAGCCTTGTTGTGGCTGAATAGTACACAATTCTGTGTGTTTATCCATTTGTTCCCTGATAGACACTTAGGTGGTTTCCATATCTTGGCTATTGTGAATTGTGGACACAGGAGCGCAGAAGGATTTCCAATGCAGTAACTTCATTTCTTTTGTTTATATACCCAAAATACTATTGCTAGGTCATCTGGTAGTTGTGATTTTCAATTTCTTTAAAAACTTCTACAGTGTTCATTGAGCGACTGTACCAATATGCATTCTTATTAACAATATGCTGAGGTTTCATTTCTTACTATACTAAAAACTTTAAATGAATATAGGTAGATTCTAAAATAGTGGTTGCCAAGGGTAGAGGTGTTGGGAACAAACTGACAATATGTATGCCAGAAGACACCACATGAGTTAATAAAATTATACTGTTTTGAGGATTCCATCTAAATGAGTAGATTTTAGCTGTCCTGCCAGAAATAAAGTTAGTATCTGTTTTACTATCTATTATTTCATGGCATCATGTTGTATACTTATAGTTATACACAGTGGAATTTAGTTTTTTGAAATGTTCCTTAGATAAAAATGTTTGTAGATATCTCTGGAGGTTTGAATTAGAATGGCCCCCAGAGGCTCATATGTTTAAACACATACTCCCTAGTTTTGTTTTGTTTTTTTAAAACTGTTTGGGAAAGATTAGGAAGTGTGGCCTTGTTGGTGGAGGTGTGTCACTGTGAGGGGACTTTGAGGTTTCAAAAGACTCATGCTGGTTCTGCTTGTAGTTGTGATGTGAGCTCTCAGCTGTTGCTGCCGCCATGCCTCTGCTCTCCTATCATGGACTTTAACCCTATGGAGCCATAAGATGAATTCAGTGCTTTCTTTTCCAGTTGCCATGGTCGTGTTGTTCTATCACAGCAATAGAAAATTAAATAATATAGCACCTGAAAGAACATAAGTGAACCCTGTGTTTGAACTTATTAAATTGGTACACTTCACATTTCTAAAAGTAGTTTAGTTTCATCATACCTTTATTTTTTTCCTCACACTGAGAAGGCATCTTTAGTTTCTTAACTGTTATTTGTGATCATTTCATGAAATCCATTTAATATTTTAATGATTGTCATTATTTGGATTCTATTCAACATAAGCTTGTAATATACTTCTTAATAAATTGTGATTTGTTACATCTTTTTAAGTATTTGTATAGTCTTCCTGTATTAGGAACATAGTAACTTATAAATTGTTGGTTAGTTGATTTTGAGGAATTAATATTTAAGATTTCTGATACTAGCTGCTACTGAGTATACAGTTGTGTTTGAATCAGTGATTCTTTGCTTATTTTAAATCTCACTCCACTTTTTCCTATGACAATCTAATCAAAGTTGATTCTTTTGCATGAAAAAAACATACTCATAAAAACTTCCAAAAATTTAGTGGGTTCAAGTACCCCTTTGCGTCCATAAAAGCATTTTAATTTCAAAAATACAGTCCTAGAACACAGATAAGACATAATTTCCCCCCATCAAAATAATACTTTCTGGCTTCTTATCCTCCTTTTAAAAAAAGAGATAAATCTCAAATTGTTAGTAATAGGTAAAAAATACTTCCAAGTTAAATGTTGCATTTATTATCTTTAAAAATTATTTTTTTTGTTTTTATTAGTGTATATTTATTTATATATATTATACATACAATATGTATTGTTAGTTTTTATAAGGATAGTATCTTTCAAAATACATCAAATACTTTGACCATATTTACCTCACATATCCTCTCTTTATCCTTTTTCCTCCTTTTCCCTACATTGTAATGTCTCTCCTTTTTCCAGTTTACTTTCTGTTTTCATGTTGTGTGTGTGTGTGTGTGTGTGTGTGTGTGTGTGTGTGTGTGTTTATGTCTCAACATAAAATCCAGAATCTGCATGTGGAAGATAATACGTAATTTCGTCTTTCTGAACCTTCTTTATTTAAATTAATATGGTGATCTCCAGATGTATCTGTTTTCCAATAAATGGTAAAAAGTCACTCTTCTTTTTCTTTTTTTAAAGATTATTTATTATGTATACAGAGTTCTGTCTGCATGTAAGCCTGCAGGCCAGAAGAGGGCACCAGATCTCATTACAGGTGGTTGTGAGTCACCATGTGGTTGCTGGGAATTGAATTTAGGACCTTGGAAGAGCAGTCAGTGCTCTTAACCTCTGAGCCATCTCTACAGCCCCACATCACTCTTCTTTATGCCTGTATATAATATCACATTGATATATTATGTAATAATATAGTATACCATATTATGTATTATATGACATTGTATATATGTATATACAAACACCATTTTCTTTATTCCTCTGTTAATGGACATACAAGTTAATTCTATAATTTAGCTACTGAGACTAGTGTTGCAATAAAGTTCTAATTTTAACTAGGGAATTATGTATTAACTGATTCTGTGGTCTAAACTGAGCAGGTAGAGGGGCTTCTTAGGGGCGCAGTTTTTCCAGTGGGGAGATTTTCAGGGTGGGAATTGGTGGGATTTCAATCCTTGAGTTTGAACAAAGTCAAGAGACGGGCTGAATTTCGTACTCAGGGATTGCTTGCTTTTGGGCTCAGTTGGTCAGGGGCTAAATGTTTCTTTGGCTCTGGTTTCAGGGCCAAAGTGTATTTCTTTCATTGGCTCTTTTTAATCTTTTGGCTCTAGTTCCAGGGCCAGGGTGTGTTTCTTTCTTCGGCTCTGGTTTCAGGGACAAAGTGTGTTTCTTTCTCTGACTCTGGTTTCAAGGTCAGGGTGTGTTTCTTTCACTGGCTCTGGTTTCAGAGTCAGGGTGTTTTTTTTTTTCCCTCCACTGGCTCTGGGGTTTCAAGGTTAGGGTATATATATTTCTTTGGCTGGCCCTTTTGCCAAAGAATACAATTATTTTATTTTATTTTGAGACATATTCCCATTATGTAGTTCAGGCTGCCATGGAATTTACATGTATCCCATGGTTGGCATTAGTTCATTGCAGTCTTCCTGCTTCAGCCTAGAATTATGCTGTGATTCTAGGTATGTGTACTTATGGTATGATTTAAGGTATTTTGTATTCTGCAGATGTCTTATAAAGAGGTGATTGAATATTGCTTGAATGCATATCTAAATTTTAGATAGGCTACTTTTAAGATTTCTTTTAAATTAACATGACTGACCTAATACCTAGATCTCCTGGTTTAAGTGCTACTGTATTGGAATGGTGACATCAGAAAATTTTGGCTTTTATCCAGTCCCTATAAAATTCTCCATTAACCTTTCATCTAGTGGAATTAGCAGAGACTGATGCTGTTTCTCTATATTCATTATTTTCTGAAAATTTTTCCCCTTATTTTTATTTTATGAGTATGGGTATTTTGCTTACATGTTTGTGCATGAGCTGCATAGAGTGCCCATGGAAGCCAGAGGAGGTCCTTGGATTCACCAACTGAAGTTTCAGGCAGCTCTGAGCTACTATAGGACTGGGAATCGAACCCAGGCCCTCTGGCAAAGCACCCAGTGCTGTTATCTGCTTGAATCGTCACTCCAGCCCCTAGAGTCATTACGGAATTAATGGTTGTACACTGGTAACATTCTTAGATATGCTTCTCCCTTAATCAAGTAGAAAGTTTATATACAGAAAGACTTGCCACTATTAATTCTTTGGTTCTCTTCAAATATGTTTAGCAAAAGGAAAGTAAGGACAAATGTTTAATTTTTTATTTATTCATGTTCAGAATAACAATTGTGCCCCTAGTTGTAACCAGTAATTATTGTTACTCTTATTATGAATTTATATGTACCTCATACATTTAAATTTACTGGTCATGATTATTTCTAATGCTTAAATTATCTTTCAGTGAATTCTAGGTTTCTTTATCTCACATTTAACCAGTTGGTCTTTAATAGCTTTCTTGCTGTCCAGCACAGCCATTTTTCCAGGGATTTCCTAGCACTTTGAAATAAAAAAAAATAGAATTTAGAAGCCATATTTTTTAACTATGGCAAAATACACATATTTCAACTCTTAGTTGTCATTTTTTAGTTTTTGGGTTCTAAAGATGTTTAAAACCTTCATGGAAATTTTTATAATTATAGTTTTCTCATAATCTATGGTGAATTATCCTATAAGAGACTGGCCCTATAATAGGAATTTATTAACTGTAAGTCCTAAATTCCTATAGCAATTCATTAATTTGTCTGTGGTTGGAAAGGATTGGAACATTCAAGAGGGAACCAATTTACTGAAGGATTTCTTTGACACAACAATTCACTACTGTATAAATACCTGTGACCTGCCAATAGGGCTGAATTATTGTTATAAGGAGGGCCAATTTTAACCATATATCAAGTTTTAGTTTGTCAGGTCACCAATTTCCCTTTCACTACTGTCAAACTTACTTTCCTGTCATATTTGCTTACTCAAAAAGGGGGAAAAAGACATGCTCCAGGATTAAATCTAGTGTGTGCATATACAATTTCATTAAACTAGACAATTCTCAAATTGTGTGGATTTTAAATTGACAAATTTTGTATGGAACTAGCTAGACATCTTGATTTCATTACCTTGAATAAAGTTACGTTCTACTTTGCACAAATGTGTTTATTCTGTTATTCGCATCTAAAAATGACTTTTGCTCATTAGTGATGCCTGCTGCAATATAAAAAATGCTAAATAATTTAGCAATCCTATGACAATACTCAGACAGGTGCTGTTTATTGCCTCAGTTTGTCCACTTTCCATTTTCCATTTTCAAGAAAAGACAAAGGTCAAAGATTGCTTCATTTTGTAATTTAAAAGCCAAATGATAAACTTTCTTGTGATCAGCATGTTCTTCCCCTACTTTTCCCTAAGTCTTATTTGTACGGAGTATTCAAATAAACAAAGATGTACATGAGGAGGATCCTAAGTATTTGACTCTCTGTATGTCTATATTATGCCTATGTTTATAGCTTTATATTGCTATCTACTTCTATCAAGTTACGTGGTTCAACTTGTAAGAACTGGCTCACATTTTAGTATGTTTTCTTTGTCTTTGCTTGCTGGAATTTTATCAGCCAACGTCCCAGAATAAGCAAGGCTGGTGCTGTATTTTCTGTAATCCTAGGACTTGGGAGACAAGAGGCAGGAGGACCCAAAGTTCAAAATCATCATAGTACTTGGCAAGTGAGAGGCAGTAAGAACAGGAATTCAAGGCCATGCTTATGTACAAAAATACCCCCCCCCCGCCAAAATACAGAGTAATGATAATGAAAAATGTTTAGACATCTGACTTCTGATTTGCATGTATTTGGTATTGATTCAAACCCAAAAAAGTTTTGCCCAAGTATTTGAGTAGTGCAGGTTCTATCCAGTCCTCCAACAGGAACTTGATTACTGGCCTGAGGTTCTTACACTGGTGATGACATCACTCTAGTTATTTTGTAGGAAGAATAGGACATATCTGTTTATTGTGCTGCGAAGAGTCAGGGGGTCTTTACAAATATTTTGGCTCTACTTGTATTCCATCTGAAATAAGATGGACTGCAGTTAAGACTTTAAAAAGAGCCCCATTTATGTATCCTTCGTACTGCATGACAGTTCATTGTGTAGCACTGGGGCAAGCCGTTCCCCTTGTCTTTGCATTTTATTTATGAATTTTACATGAAATCATTACCATTTTTGTATTCACTTCTTTTTCAGTAGCGGAAGCAGGAATCTAAACAGGCTGTTACATCTCAAAGACACATTCATTAGGCTTGAATTATGAGTTCAGCACATCCTGAAAATAGGAACTGCTCAGAACCTCCTCGCAGCTGCCGCTTTGCTTCTCCATTACCACTGCCATCGTCCCACACAGAATGACGACGCCATTCCACACCCACCAGATGTTTCTGCCCCCATTTTAGGGCATCAGCCTTGAATACAGAAATCTTGGTTTTCTTCACAATCAAAATAGGCTGTTTTTAAGAAAGATGGGCGAATGAAAAGAGAAGGTTGTTGACATTAGTGTGTAGGCGCTAGAAAAACTATCTACTGGTTTTAGTCATTCTTCAGAAGGTAGGAAAACCTGAATATGTTGTATAAAGATAAGAGAGCTGGCCAACATCTCTAAAAGAAGGGTGACTTATCCCTATAAAACACAACCTGATTTAGCCCAAAAGGGAAGGCAATAAATACCAACATCAACATTGTTTTTAACCTACAAATTAATATGCTTATTTTATTATAATAGTAACATATTTACTGTAAAGTTGTACAATTCTATGAGAATCTCATCTAATAGAAATATCAGTTATACATCTTTGTGTGTATAATATACTAATTAACTTTCCCAATTCTTTTATGTGAAAAATGTCTTGATGGCAGAAATGGAATGAAAAGAGTTCAGGGTTCCCTAAAAATAAGAAGAGAAGTAAAAGCTGCAAGGAAAGTTTAATTGTACATCAATGTTCATTCATATTAACATATCCAATTCATATTTAGCATTCGGCAAACATTCTGGTAGATATTGGAGGTAATTATATTAGGTTGTGATGAAAGCTGGAATAGGGTATGAAAATAAGCCTTTATAATGTATCCCATGTGTTCTAAATTGTTATGTAACTTATTTGGTTTAACCCAACATTACAATGCAGATATTACATTGAAGATTATTATCTGATTTTTTCCATGATGCAGAGTGAAAAAATGGTAGAATAATTGCTTAATATCTGTCTCAATAAAATGATGCTATATCACTTGTGCAAGGTCATGAGTTTCCAAGTACACCAAGAATGAAGGGCATTTAAGGTTCAGCTTCTGGGAATGAAAGAACTTTTCTTGTTTTAGCAATTACTGGGAGTGAAAGAAGGTTAGGGTCTGAAATGAATGAGTGGGAATGGAAAGATAAACCCTTACATATTGGCCTACAATTTATAAAGTATTTACTTTTAATTTAATGTTTGAGAATTTCATACATGATATAATGTGTGTTGATCAAATCCATTCCATACTACTACCATTACAATTCCTTCTATACCTATGCCTACCACTTTTCTGTCCCAAAATGATGTATTTTTTTTAAACTCACTAAGAGACCATTTAGTGCTCCCAGTATATGCATGGGTATAGGACCATCTACTAGAACACATCAACTAGCCACTGATAATCCCAGAAGAAAACTGACTCATCTTCAGCAGTCATGAATTGCCAATAGCTTTTCAACTTGGGGTGGGACTTCTTGAGCCCTTCCCCCATTCATGCTGAGATTTTTGTCTGCTATGGTTTTGTATAGGTCTTGTGTATGCAGTCATATCCAGAAAACACTGTTATAACACTACTATGGAATAATCCTCCACTAACTTTGGCTCCTACATCTTTAACTCCTTTCTTTCTTTCTCTTTCTTTCTTTCTTTCTTTCTTTCTTTCTTTCTTTCTTTCTTTCTTTCTTTCCTTCTTTCCTTCCTTCCTTCCTTTCTTTCTTCCCTCCCTCCCTCCCTCCCTCCCTCCCTCCCTCCCTCCCTCCCTCCCTCTTTCTTTCTTTCTTTCTTTTTGGTTTTTTGAGACAGGATTTCTCTTTGTAGTTTTGGTGCCTGTCCTGGATCTTGCTCTGTAGACCAGGCTGGCCTCATACTCACAGAGATCCACCTCGCTCTGCCTCCTGAATGCTGGGATTAAAGGTGTACACCACCACTGCCCAGCTCACTCTTTTCATAGTGATCTCTAAGCCTTGTGAGGAAAATGTGATAATCAGTGATCCATTTAGAGCTGAGAAATCAATTCTATTATTTAAAAATTCAAATATACGTTCCTAGGATTTTGTGTAACTTTAATCATACGGTGGATACTCTTCATTGTTTGATTTACTTTCCTCATTATAGTGAATACCAATCATAATCCATAGTTCAATTTGTTAGTAGATCCCATCATGTAGACATATTACAAGTTCTACATTCAATAGAGACTATCATAGTTTTGATCCTTATAAATAAAGACTCTAATTTGCAATTGATACATACTAGTAAAGGAAAAATTCACTTTTCTCTAATGGAATGTCACTAGGTATATCAACTACACTCCAGGGCAGCAAACCTCTGAGCAGGATTAGTTGGCCAATACAAAACAAACTAAATAATTCTGTGTGTGTGTGTGTGTGTGTGTGTGTGTGTGTGTGTGTGTGTGTGTGTATACTTTTTGTTTTGTCTTGTTTGGTTTTGGTATATTTGTCTTGTTAGTCTTTCCTCTTGTTTTTAGTTTTTTGTGTTTTGTTGTTTTTAGAGAGACAGACAGACAGACAGAGACAGAGAGAAAAGTTAGACGGGTAAGGATGTGGGGAGGATCTGGAGTGAGTTGAGAGAGGGAAAAGATAAAAATGTTTTGCATCTGTTTCCTGTTATGCTTCTTTTGGGATAGGAAGAGAATCCACCAGTCCCAAGAATGTCTGTTTGATACAGTCAGTGTTTTGAGTAAAATGTTCTTAGACAAAAAGGATTGTGATTTCAATTCCTCATAGCCATCTGCCTTTTGTCATGGTCTAACCAAAATTCCTTCCCTGTACATAGGCCAGTGTGGGCATCACATTGGTACAGCTTGGCGGTCTGTTTACTTGGCATTTGCTGGGAGCAAAGATACTTGTGGGAATGGCAGTACTTGGGCCATGTAACTCACTAAGGTGACTCCCAGGTAACTCCTGTGTTTGCATTCCATTGCTCTGCTTTCCTGACTGTGTCTGTGACTGTGTCCCTAGGAAGTCACTTAAAAAGAGATTGAGCATTGCATCAATGTGTTGAAGCTTTCCTCATGTGTTCTCTCTTAAAATGCAAATAAATACGCTTCCATAGAGGGTGCTCACAAAAACAAAACAAAACAAAACAAAACAAAACAAAACAAAACAAATAAATGAAGCTTCTATGGACTTACAAATACTTTAAAGGATGTATGTTTACATTTTCTTAAGTAGATTTCTAGCTACACTTGAATAGCATTTTTAAACAATTTAAATATCTGTGTTTGAAAGTAGTTTCCTTTATAGAAAGCACAGCACTACTGGTTGCATTTTTAATCTATTCTGACAATTTATGTCTTTTGATTGGAATAATCAGATCATTTTTTGGAACCTGACTACAGAATTAACAAGTTTATGCTACCTTTATCTGCATCTATCTTTCCCATATGCTCTTTGTTCTTTATTGTCTACTGTTCATATTTTCATTTAGATAATTTGAACATGTGTTTTTTATTTCTTCTATGTAGATCTTATGCTGTAGCTATGTAGTTTCTTTCTCAGACATTGATCTAGATCATGCAGTATTAATTTTAATTTGTCCATTTTCATAGTTTACTTTCCAACATTATACATTCTTGCAAATAACATTAAAACTGCTACAGTAGTAATCCTTATTTCTTCTGTTGTCCTTTGTGCAATTTCTAAAGCATAAGGAAAAATCAATGTACACAGAGAAATCCTGTAAACTGTAAATTCTGTATGATAATAAATCAATGTAACAGAGCCATGAAGATTTTGTTTAATTTCTCGTTTCGAGAAAAACAAGATAGTAAAGTACATCAACTTTTTAATTGAAAACAACTGAAAACTAATAAGTGAAAAGAGAAACTTAAAAATATTAAAAAAGGGCCAGGCGGTGGTGGTGCATGCCTTTAATCCCAGCACTCAGGAGGTAGAGCTAGGCAGATCTCTGTGAGTTCGAGGCCAGCCTGGTCTACAAAGTGAGTTCCAGGAAAGGCGCAAAGCTACACAGAGAAACACTGTCTCGAAAAAAAAAAAAAAATTAAAAAGGTAACAAGATTCTGAGAAAGTACAAGGCTAAGATGCTGCTGCATGAAAATGGGTTTAAAATATACTTTTGCATTGAGACCAGTACCTAATAGGAGAGAGTTATTGTGAATTTGAATATGGTTTGGGTGATCCTATATCATAAACAAAATATTAGTTAGCAATTGATATAAAATGAACAGATGGCTTAATAGGTACTTCAGCAAGAAGAAATTCAAGCAGCTGCCAAATATATGAAAACCTGTTCTAGTTTACTGGTGATTAGCATAAAACAAATTAAAACCACAAAGCAATAATAGTACATAGCTACTAAAATGGCAAAAATTAAAATGCATAATGATTACAAATTTTGTCAAGGAAGACAAGCGATGTAGACACATACTTTACTGGCAGTAGTATTATTTGCTTATATCTTCTTAGAGACTTTTATATTTAATAATTGAATACCTAATTATATAAATTCACTGATAAAAATGTGCACACATCTTCCAGTACACATGTACAAAATTGTCTACAGTGTATTTTGTAGAGGCAAGACATAATATCACCTTTGGAATCGATTCATATCTACACATAAGAAAATTAATATGGAGTACACAGTGTAGCTAAACAATAGCACCTTATGTAATATGGAAATGTACACTACCTTGCATGTTTAACAGAAAGCCAACAGGATTGCACAGAGTTTAATTTTGTTTCTATGAAAGAAATAGTCATTGATATATTTGTTATGTTGACTCATTACTTCACATAACTTGAAATGGTAACATCAATGGTGGACTAATGGAAAAGAACATTTTAACCATTTTGATGTTGAATTGTAGGGCCCTGATCAGTAACTTCTCCTCAGTCTTTGGAGAGTATTGCGTGTTCTGCTAAGATGCACCTCTCCAATATTATTCATCTAAATTATAAATTTTGATAATACAAGGGATTATTGGGAATGCATATTTTTCTCAGTCATTATTTTCCCATATGTAGCTAGATGTCTGGTGAAATTTATCATTTTATTTTTTCTTTTATGATATGGACTTACTTTATTATTTCCCTATTTGACTGAAGTTTATTTGTCTCCTTTGGTAAATATGGTATTAATGTATTTTATGAGTAATTTTTGTATATTCCTCTGTTGGAACATTTATTGTAAAAATTAACCCACAGGAGTTACCTGTATAAGAATGTTTTTTCTACTTGTCTGTTGTGTATTTTGCAAGTACGCTTCCCACACAGATTATAATTTTTTTACATTTATGCGATAATGTTTTCATAAAGCATCCTAAGATTGTAGATGATCAAGCTTCACTATTTTTCCTTACATGTTACTGCTTGAAGATTTGTTTTAAGCATTGGCAATCATTGGCTTATTGAGGATGGCTTGTCAGGGCACAAGCTGTGGCCCCCAAATTTGGAAAACTAGAAATATTAATAGATCTCAGAATTGGAACATAATTTAAAGAAAAGTTCCATCAATAATTATTTCAAATTAATTATTTTAATTGAAAAAATATAAATATCGCCTATATAAAATAATATTTTTGAATATGCATGTTTAAATTAAAATCTTCATTACCTCAAATTAATCATTCTTCATGGTGAGAATGTTAAAACTCTTAGGTGTTTTAAAAAATGAAATGTAACTATAACAATTATTAATTTACAGCATATGAAGAAGTCTGTCACAAAGGTTAAAATATGCTCATGATACAACAAAATCATAACATAATCAATCTTGCTCATCACCAAAATAAATAATTCATAGGATACAATCCAGCATCACTCAAAAGTGATGCTTTATAGCTTTATGGGACACCAAAACATTCTTTTATCCTCCATTTAACCAGTTTGTGATTTCAGGCAAATAGGTAAGAACAGGCCAACATAGCCCATAGAAAGAATGCTTATTTAATTATACTTCACTTACAGGCAGTATATCCCACAAATATACATATTCTATGTTTATGTGTACACAAAAATCTTGTATGAATACCATTAGCATGTTTACAGGAAGGTGTGCTTAAAGTAATTCATCCAGCTAATAGGTCAGGAATAAGTCAAAGGCTTGTTGCTTAACTATTCCTTCCTATTGTGTCTTTAGATCAGTTTTTTTTTTTCAGGACTAGGGATGTGGTTTAGGATTAGAGTACTTGTCCAACATTTGTTAGAACATTGGCTCAATAGCCAACTCTATAAAAATCAACAACCCAAATTTTTCCTTCAGTACATTTCTTATACAGTGCATGTGATTGAAGGGTAGAAAGAGCATAATATATGTTATTTAATATGAGATTTTATGTTTGAAGGTTTTTTTCCTAGCGATGATTTTGATAGTTAATTTTTGAGTAACCCATTTATTTTATTGTCTGTGTCCAGTATTTTTCTTTGCATCTGAGAACCTAATGGGTTCTAGATGGTATGCTAAGTACTTTTCATAAGTCATCCCAGTATCAAATTGCATATTTATCACTTGAAACCTTTAAGATAGTGAGTTATTAAAGTCTTTAGAGAAGTAAAATAGGTGGCAATAACTTTTACTTGATATTATAAAGAAAACTGATTTTTCTTTTGAGCACATCTACTGCAATTAATAATTCTGAAATTTGAAATGTGAGAAAAACTATTATTTTGCATTATCTAACAGTTTTAAGCAACAAAAGTCAAATGTGCTTGTATAAGTTACCTTTTGCTGTGTAACAAACCATCCCAAAATTAAGTGACTTAAGACTCAAAATTCTGTAGCTTGGCAATTAGGACAAGGATTAGCTGGGAAATTAGGTTTTTGAGATATGTGTGTGTTTTGTGTTTCTTAGCCTGGCATTACATCTCCGTTAAGATGTAAGTTAACAAGATGGCTCTACTTCTAGAATTTATGGGTTGTCAGTAACAATGATGGGGACAACTAGGCTTTATATATGTCCTCTTGCAGAGTAGTAACATGTCACATGGCAGAAGTTTCTAAGCAAAGGAAAGGAATCTCAGATCCTGAAAGAGAGTTTTTAAATCTCACAAGCACCAAAGCAAGTTGTAGAGCACAGTCTTGAATGAGTGAGGGAGAGGACTTCCCAAAGAAAAGGACTCGGGCTGGGGAAGGGGCGCTTGGGAGGTTGTATGGAAACCTAGTGCAGTGGAATCTCTGAGGGTGATCCTAGTGAGGACTCCGAATAGTGAAGGATAGAGTCTCAACTGGCCATCTTTCGTAACCAAGCAAGACTTCCAGTGGTGGGGACTGGGTTGAGTTGTTGGCCCAAGGCGCTCCAATGGAGATCTCTAAACAACCCAGACTGATGCTATGAGAGATGAACTCTCTCTCTGAAAACTGACAGTGGGGCCCCATTGAAGTAGAGAAGTCAAGCTAGTGCAGGCATGGAGCCCTCATCCCTACATTCTGGTCTCTTTTGCATAAGAAAATACTCTGAAGGGTACAGAAAAAGAAACATGGACACCTGCAAAGTTTGCTTGGGCAATGGTGGCACAGAACTTTTGGAGTGAGCAGCCAATGTCTGATTGACTTGAGGCCCATAGCACAAGAGGAAGCCTATAGCCTATACTACCTGGATGGCCAGCAACTGGAGACTGGATAGTATAGAGACCTAGGTCTGAGCCTTACCCAGTCATCATCAGAGAGGCTTCTTCTGGCATTAGATGGGAGTGGGTGAAGACACCCACAGCCAGACATTATGCAGAGAGAGGGTATAAATTGGATGTCTTCATTGGGTCCCTCCCCTGGGAGATCAGGGAACCCCATAGAAGAGGAGGAGGAAAGACTTTGTTGGAGTCAGGGGAAGAAAGACTCCAGAACATGTCCCACTGAATCAACTAAGCAGGGCTTACAGGGGCTCACGGAGATTGAAGTGGCAAGCACAGAGCCTACATGAGTCTGCATCAGGTCCTCTCTGTGTATGTTATGACTGTTAGCTTTGTGTTCTTATGGGACTCCTAACAGTGGGAGATGGTGTGTCTCTGACTCCTCTGCCTATTCTTGGGAGTCTTTTCCTCCTATTGGATTGCCTTGTCCAGAATCAATATGAGGGTTTCTGCCTTGTCCTATTGTATCTTGTTTTGTCATGTTTAGCTGTCATCTCTTGAAGGTCTGCTCTTTTCTGAAGAGGAATGGAGGGGGTGTAGAAGTGGGAGAGAGGGGAAGCGGGGTAGAGCCAGGAGGAGTGGAGGGAGGGGAAACTGTGGTTGGGAGGTATTTTATGAGAGAAGAATCTATTTAAAAAAGAGAAAGAAAAAGAAAAGAAAAGAAAAATCACCCACCAACATACTTAGATTCAAAATATTTAGAGTGCAAAGGAGAGAAAGCTATTTTGGAATGGGCAGCAAAACTTACCAGAGACTTTAAGGAGATGCAGCTCTCTTGAGAGTAATCCTCACCAGGACCCAGACCTTCCTGGGACAGAGATCATATAGATAGAGCGAATCCAGTTGCATCCAACTCTGGGCTTGCATCTCATCTCTTAAGAAGTTTTTATGCAATTGAGTTAAATCATTATTGAAAATCAAAGTGTTTTGAATTAAAGGGATCTCTTTACCTAAATGTAAAACTCCCAAAATCCATTTAGTAAATAATTTCCCATCAAACAATGAAGAAAAAGAAAAGAAGAAAAGTACGTGCAAGCAAATTGTGGACCATCACTGCAGTAGTCTGCTTCAAGAAATAGACTTTGTTTTAATATTTCATTTTCCAAATTTTCCCCAAGTCCTCCAATTAACAGCTTGTCTATCTCATCCAATTACCTCACAGCTCAATGTCTCTCCTCTCTTCTTCCCCCCTTCTGCCCCCTCTCAACACACACACACACACACACACACACACACACACACACACACACACAATTTGTCTTCTGTCAATATTCTTGGTGGAGAATATTAGGCCAGTAGCATGCTTCAGAATGAAAAGATTTTCATTTTTGTCTCACTCTAGGTCTCTAGGTAGGTTTTAGAGACTATACAAGTAGATTTCTGTCAAAAATAAAAACCCCTAAATTAGCTTTTGAAAGCAAACAAAAAAACTGACTATGGATTAGACATCACCAGAGAAGTGCTGAACACAGCAGCTAGAGCAGTGAAAGACTGTTGGAAAAGAGCAGCATACCAAATTGCCTTGCCAACCTTGCTGCAGTGGCTGTTCAAAAGGGTTCCCAGGCCGTGTTCAAGTCTTAGTTTCTATTTGTGCTCTTCTTCAGTGTTAACTTCCAATTTAGGCTTTTTAAATGGAAACTCAATCTTAAAATCAGCTTGGATGCCAGAAAAGCACTTTTTGAAAAGGCAAGAAAAGGAAGACATTATGTTTACATAAAAAGTGGGCAGATTGAGAAACTGTAATAAGAATTTCAAGAGGGACTTTTATTCTAGGGTGTCCTTTTTCTGCTACTGCAATATAGTCTGTACCTCTAGATAACTTACACGATTTGATTAAAAAGTTTTACAGGTCAATTAAAATACATATTTAGAAAAATGCATAATCCTTTTATGTTTTCAAAAGACACTTAATAAATAAAACATGAAAACCATGAGCTAAAATAGTATATGGAACTATTAATATTCAAGTTATAGTCTTTTACAATTCACAACTAAAAGGTATTTTTCTTGATTTATTCAAGAAAGTTCTACACCTCAACAAAGTAAAATTGTGGCATTGCTGAAATTTGAACATGTAATTCCATCTCTGACTTTAAAACCCACATTCTTTTCACTTCCTTTTCCTACTTTCCCTTAAAAATCAAAATAGGTAGCCAGGCATGTTGGTGTATACCTTTAATCCCAGCACTCAGGAGGCAGGGGTGCCGGGCATTTACCCATCAACCCCAAAGTGTTCTTGAGTGCGAGCAGCAGGAAATATTAGATAGAAGGATTTATATTGTGGAGATAAACAGATAGAAAATAAAGGATAGCCTTGAGAGGTTCTGGAACCTCTTCCAACAGGCCCTGACTGTGTCTGCCCTGGGGTATTTATAGAAATGCCAAGGGGTGGAGCAAAAGACCTCCCCCGAGCACAACCAAGTGCAGATCATCTCAGACACCTGCACTCAGGCCCATGGTCCAATCATCCTCTCTATGCAGACCTGCTGAGTAAAGCCACTAGGAACCTGAAAATGGGCTCCCACACAGGGGCAGTAAGATCTCTGAGTTCAAGGCCAGCCTGAACTACAGAATGAGTTCCAAGATATCCAGGGTTACACAGAGAAACCCTGTCTCAAAAAATGAAAACAGCAGAGCCAGGTGGATCTCTGTGAGTTCGAGGCCAGCCTGGTCTCCAAAGTGAGTTCTAGGTGCAAAACTACACAGAGAAACCCTGTCTCGAAAAACAAAAACAACAACAACAACAACAACAAAAAACAGAAAAGAAAACATAAAAATCAACATAGGTATCCTATTTTTTTTTCCCGAAGCTGAGTACCAAACCCAGGGCCTTGTGCTTGCTAAGCAAGTGCTCTACCACTGAGCTAAATCCCCAACACTGGTATCCTATTTCTTAAAATGTGTATAAATATTTTCCTTCATGTAGGTCTGGGTACCACGTGTATGTATGGTACCCATGGAGGCCAGAAGAGGGCATCAGATCTCATGCAACAAGTTACAACTATGAGGCACTCTAAGGGTTGGAGTCAAACACAGTGCCTATAGGAGAGCTGTCAGTGCTCTTAACTGTTGAGGCATTTCCCAACACTCTCCTCACCTCACCATGCCATGTCTTAAACTCTGTTTTATTGTATATTTTTAAAGATTTATTTTATTTCATGTGTATGAGTGTTTTGTCTACATGTATATCTGTACACTGTAGTGGGTAGCTGTTCCAGCCTTGACCTTGAAACACTGCCCCCTAGTATGACAGCAAGTAACTGCAGCACCTGCCTATGACCTGCCCCAGGGGTGTTGCCGAGAGGAGACCCCTTAAGACCTTGGGAGGCACTCACCAACCTAAGACAGAACGCCTGTGTGGCCTGGGCAGGTGTCTCCATGACGGGTAAGGTGACCTGCTGATGTCCCACGCAACCTAAGTCAGAAGCACATTCTTTAGTAATAGGAGGGGACCTGTAGGGCTCTGGCTCCCGGTTTGGGTAACTGTTGCATTGCTTGCTGACTTGACCATGATATCATTCCTATGCTAATTCCCTGCAAGATTCCACCCTCCTGAATGCTTAAGGGAAGCTCCTTGTCTGTGTATCCAGCACATTGGACATTAACAGCTTAGATGCAAGATTGTAAAACATCAGAAGGGGGTTGGGGATTTAGCTCAGTGGTAGAGCGCTGGCCTAGCAATTGCAAGGCTTGGGGTTCGATCCTCAGCTCAAAAAAAAAAAAATTGTTTCACTTATTCAGAGGGCCTGATCCAGTTGGGGGCTCCACAGCTTTTGGTTCATAATTCATGTGTTTCCATTAGTTTGGCTATTTGTCCCTGTGCTTTTCCAATCTTGGTCTCAACAATTCACACTCTTACAGAATAGCTTGAACTGTTTGGGAGGCACCCAGGCACTGGGACCCAGACCTATCCTTAGTGCATGAGCTGGCTGTTTGGAACCTTGGGCTTACACAGGGACACTTTGCTCAGCCTGGAAGGTGGGGACTGGACCTGCCTGTACCGAATCCACCAGGTTGAACTGAATCCTCAGGGGAGTCTTGGTCCTGGAGGAGATGGGAATGGAGGGGAGGGGCTGGGGGGAAGGTGGCGGCGGGAGGGGGTTAGAAAGGGGTACCCGTGGCTGATGTGTAAAATTAAAACACAAATATAATAAATAAAAAAGGGAGAAAAAAATCAGAAGTGAACGTCTGCCCACTGGGGTTTTCCTATTGTGCTGAAAGCCTGTATTTAAGACCTCCTCCCTCCTTCAATAAACGGCATTTGGTATTCAAAAAAAAAAAAAAAAAAAAGAAGAGGGGGGGTCAAGATCATGATGGGGAAACCCACAGAAACAGCTGACTGGTACTAGTTGGAGCTCACTGACTCTGGACTGACAGCCTGGGAACCTGCATGGGACTGAACTAGACCCGCTGAATGTGGGTGACAGTTGTGTGGCTTGATCTGTTTGTGGGGTCCCTGGCAGCAGGACCAGGACTTATCCCAGGTGCATGAACTAGCTTTTTTGGAGCCCATTCCCTGTGGTGGGATACCTTGCTCAGCCTTGATACAATGGGGAGAGGCTAGGCTCTCCTTCAACTTGGTATGCCAGACTTCGTTGACTACCATGGGAGGCCTTACCCACTCTGAGGAGTGGATGGGGGTAGAGTGGGAGGGAGGTGAGAAGGCAGGAGAAGGGGACTGAGGGGGAACTGGGGTTGGTATGTAAATTGAAAAATTTTTAATAAATAAATATATTTAAAAAAAAAACCAAGGTGTGTGCATCCTTGGGTCTCTCGCTCTCTCTTGATCCATCATGGTCCTGGAGGCTGGACTGTACCTCATCTCTCCTGGATCCTGTAACGGACACCTTATTGGCTATAAGTTACCCCAATAATAAACCTCTCTTGATTACCAGATAAACTTCATGGAATTGCCTCGTTAATTATAGTGATAGTACACCATGAGTATGCCATCCCATGGAGGCAAGAAGAGGGTGTGAGATTCCTTGGAACTTGAATTAGTGATGGCTGTTAACAACCATATGGGTACTGGAAATCAAACTCAGGCCCACTTGGATGAGCAGCCAATACTGTTAACTACTGAGCCATATCTCCATCCCCTGTATCCTTTCTTTTATTGGCAGAAAATATTTTGCAGGTATTCCTTAAGTTCAATTCAATGTTTACATTTATAGCATTTATGCTCAGGCCTAATTCATTTATTTTGCTACTTTCTACTAAGACTATTCATGATTATAATTTGGCCTTAAAAAAATCCAGTGATGCCTCTTATGAACAGTAACAAAAACATAATTTTTATTTTGAAATTTCATATCCATTGTGGATATATAATTTTGGGAATATTATACCAATTGCTTATCCCATACCAAATGGTCAGTGTTGAAAACATATACACACAAGTAACATTATGTGGACTGAGCAGATTATATTTATTCATTTAGGAATATATATATATATATAAATATATATATATATATATATATATATATATATATATATATATAACAATTTTTTTAAAGATGCCATATTTGGAAGAGAGCAAGAGGGTACAATAGGGGACTTCTATGCAGAAAGATAAGGGAGAAATGATGTAATCATATTATAATCTCAAAAATTTTAAAAATGAGGATAAAAAGCACAAAAATAAGAAAAAAAAATGAGATGAAGGTAAAACAACCAAGAGATACAATCCAAGTAATTTCATTGTTTCTCCTGATTGTTTAAGAAAACCTCTCAAGCACAATTATTCCCACAGTTTATACTTAACTCTTTTAGGACTGGCACAGTTTGAGAATGCATCTATGGTGAACTTATACACTTCAGTAGTCCATGGTGCTATTTAAACAATGTTATTATACTAAATTGTTGGCCTTACATGAAACAACTTTTTGTTGCTCTTTGTCTTTCTCTTTCAATACTTGTATGCTTGTGAACTATTATGAAGTAGCCTCTAATATCTGTTGTAATGTGGAAACAAAAAAGGAAAATAAGAATAGATAGAGGAAAAATAAGAAAAAAATTAAACAAGTGTGTAACTGGAGTATTCCTGTGTCCATCTGGCTCCTGTAGTCATTCAGTCCCAATTAAACACACAGAGACTTATATTACCTATAAACTGTAAGACCATGGCAGGCTTCTTGTTATTTGTTCTTATATTTTTTCCCATTTTTTTAATTAAGAAATTTTCTACTCACTCCACATACCATCCACAGATCCTCCCTCCTCCCACCCCCCGCCCTCTTTCCCAACCCATCCTACATCCCCACATCCCCCAAATTGAGGTCTCCCATGGGGAGTCAGCAGAGCCCAACACACTGAGCCTAGGCAGGTCCAAGCTCCTTCTCACTGCACCAAGGCTGGGCAAGGTGTCACACCACAGGCACCAGATTCCCAGATCCTGATGCATCTGCCTGGGTGCCCCCCAAACAGTTAGAGCCAAACAAACATCTTCTGTATCCAGAGTGCCTAGTCCAGTCCCATGGGGGCTCCACAGCCACCAGACCACAGTTCATGGGCTTCCACTAGTGTGGCCAGCCATCTCTGCACGTCCTCCCATCATGATCTTGACATCCTCGCCTGCAGAATCCCTCCTCTCTCATCAGTTGGATTCCTGGAGCTCAGCCTGGTGCCTGGCTGTGGATCTGTGCATCTCCCTCCATCTGTCACTGGACATAGGCTCTATGATGATAGTTAGGGTATTTGCTAGATGGGTCACCAGAGTAGACCAGTCCAGGCACCCTCTGGACCACTGCCAGCAGAACAAGGTGGGGTCAAACTTGTGGATTCCTGAGAGCCTCCCCAGCACCCTGCCTCTTCCTATTCCCATGATGTCCTCATCTATCATGGTGTCTTCCTCCCTGCCCTCCCACTCTGTCCCTGTTCCAGCTTGACCCTCCCATTTCCCTATGTTCTCCTCCCCAACTCTACACCCTCTACCAACCCCCCCCACACAGTCTGTTCATGAAGATCTCATCCACTTCTCCTTTGCAGGTTCATCCATATGTCCCTCCTAGGGTCTTCCCCTGTTAGCTAGCCTCTCTGGAGTTGTGGGTTGCAGTCTGGCCATCCCTTCCCTCACATCTAGTATCCACTTATGAGTGAGTACATACTATGTTTGTCCTTTTGAGTCTAGGTTACCTCACTCAAGATAATATTTTCTAGTTCCATCTATTTGTCTGCAAATTTCATGATATCATTATTTTACTGCTGAGTAGTACTCCATTGTGGATATGTGCCACATTTTCTTTATCTATTCTTCAGTTGAGGGGCATCTAGGTTGTTTCCAGGTTCTGGCTATTACAAATAATGCTGATATGAACAAAGTTGAGCATGTGTCCTTGTGGTATGATTGAGCATTCCTTGGGTGTATGTCCAAGAGTGGTATAATGGGATCTTGAGGAAGACATATTCCCAATTTTCTCAGAAACTGCCATACTGATTTCCAGAGTGGCTGTACAAGTTTGCACTCCCACCAACAGTGGAGGAGTGTTCCCCTTGCTCCACATCCTCTCCAACATAAGCTGTCTTCAGTGTTTTTGATCTTAACCATACTGACAGGTGTAAGATGGTATCTCAGAGTTGTTTTGATTTCATTTCCCTGATGACTAAAAATGTTGAGCAATTCCTTAAATTCCTTTCAGCCATTTGAACTTCCTCTGCTGAGAATTCTCTGTTTAGTTCTATAGC
Organism: Onychomys torridus; assembly: GCF_903995425.1. Classification (NCBI taxonomy): domain Eukaryota; kingdom Metazoa; phylum Chordata; class Mammalia; order Rodentia; family Cricetidae; genus Onychomys; species Onychomys torridus. Next base: position 82,205,579 of record NC_050466.1, on the reverse strand, counting down.
CCATTTCTTAATTGTACTGTTGGGAATTTTGTTGTCTAATTTCTTGAGTTCTCTATATATTTTGGAGATCAGCCTTCTGTCAGATGTGGGGTTGGTGAAGATCTTTTCTCATTCTGTAGGCTGTTGTTTTGTCTTATTGGCCATGTCCTTTGCTCTACAAAAGCTTCTCAGTTTCAGGTGGTCCCATTTATTAATTGTTGCTCACTGTCTGTGCTACCGGTATTATATTTAGAAAGTGGTCTCCTGTGCCAGTGTTTTCAATACTACTTCCTACTTTCTCTTCTATCAAGTTCAGTGTAACTGATTTTATATTGAGGTCTTTGATCCACTTGGACTTGAGTTTTGTGCGTGGTGACAGATATGGATCTATTTGCAGTCTTCTGCATGTTGACATCCAGTTATGCCAGCACCATTTGTTGAAGATGCTTTCTTTTTTCCCATGGTACAGTTTTGGTTTATTTGTTGAAAATCATATGTTCACAGGTGTCTGGATTAATGTCATGGTCTTCAATTTGATTCCATTGGTCCCCATGTCAGTTTTTATGCCAGGACCAAGCTGTTTTTATTGCTATAGCTCTATAGTAGAGCTTGAGGCCAGGGATCATGATGCCTCCAGAGGCAGCTTTATGATACAGGATTCTTTTAGCTATCCTAGATATTTTTCCATATAAAGTTAAGTATTATTCTTTCCAAGTCTCTGAAGAATTGTGTTGGGATTTTGATGGGGATTGCATTGAATCTGTAGATTGCTTTTTGTAAGTTTGCCATTTTTACTATGTTGATTCTACCTATCCATGAGCATGGGGGATCTTTCCATTTTCTGATATTTTCTTTGATTTCTTTCTTCAGAGACTTAAAGTTCTTATCATAAAGGTCTTTCACTTGCTTAGTTGGAGTTACCCCAAGGTATTTTATATTATTTGTGGCTATTGTAAAGGGTGATGTTTCTCTGATTTCTTTCTCACCCCATTTATCACTTGTATATAGGAGGGCTACTGATTTTTTTTTTAATTAATCTTGCATCCTGCCACCTTACTGAAGGAGTAATCAGCTATATGAGTTCCCTTGTAGAATTTTTTGGGTCATGTATGTATACTATCATGTTGTCTGCAAATAATGAAAGTTTGACTTCTTCCTTTCCAATTTGTATCCCCTCAATCTCCTTTTGTTGTTTTATTACTCTAGCTAGAACTTCAAGTACTATGTTGAATAAGTATGGGGAGAGTGGACAGCCTTGTCTTGTTTCTGATTTTAGTGGTATCACTTTGAGTTTCTCTCCATTTAATTTGATGTTGGCTGTCGGCTTGCTATAAATTCCCTTTATTATGTTTAGGTGTGTTTCTTGTATTCCTGATCTCTCTAGAACCTTTGTCATAAAGGGGTATTAGATTTTGTCAAAGGCTTTTTCAGCATCCAATGAGATGATCATGTGATTTTTTTCTTTCAGTTTGTTTATATGGTGTATTATATTGACAGATTTTCATATGTTGAACCATCCTTGTATCACTGGGATGAAGCCTACTTGATCATGGTGGATAATTTTTTAAGTGTTCCTGGATTTGGTTAGCTAGTATTTTATTGAATATTTTTGCCTCAATCTTCATGAGGGATATTGGTCTGCAGTTCTTTTTCTTTGTTGCATTTTTGTGTGGTTTTGGTATCAGGGTAACTGTAGCCTCATAAAAAGAATTTGGTAATGTTCCTCCTGTTTCTCTGGTGTGGAACAATTTGAACAGTATTTCAGATTTTCCAGTTTTGTGGTGTACAGGTTTTTGAAGTATGACCTGATGATTCTCTGGATTTCCTCATTGTCTGTTGTTATGTCTCCCTTTTCATTTCTGACTTTGTTAATTTGGATTCTCTCTCCCTGTGTTTTGGTTAATTTGGATAAAGGCTTATCTATCTTATTGATTTTCCCAAAGAACTAACTCTTTGTTTCATTGATTCTTTGTATTGTTCTGTTTGTTTCTATTTCATTGATTTCAGCCCTCAATTTGATTATTTCCTAGCGTCTGTTTCTCCTGGGTGAGTTTGTTTCTTCTTGATCTAGAGCTTTCAGGTGTGCTGTCAAGTAACTAGTGTGAGATTTCTCCAGCTTCTTTATGTGGGCATTTAGTGCTATAAATTTCCCTCTTAGCACTGCTTTCATGGTGTCCCATAAGTTTGGGTATGTGGTGTATTCATTTTCATTGGGCACTAGGAAGTCTTTAATTTCTTTCTTTGTTTCTTCCTTAACCCATTGGTGATTCAGTTGAGCATTATTCAGTTTCCATGAGATTGTAGGCTTTCTGTAATTTTTGTTGTTGTTGAAATCTAACTTTAAGCCATGAAGTTCCGATAAGATACAGGAGGTTATTTCAATTGTTTTTTGTATCTGTTGAGATTTGCTTTGTGACCAAGAATGTGGTAGATTTTAGAGAAGGCTCCATGGGGTGCTGAAAAGAAGATATATTCTTTTGTGTTAGGGTAGAATATTCTGTAGATATCTCTTAAGTCTATTTGTGTCATAATGTGTGTTAGTTTCCTTATTTCTCTGTTAAATTTCTGTCTGGCAGACCTGTCCATTGGTAAGAGTGGGGTGTTGAAGTCTCCCACTACTAGTATGTGTGGTTTGATGTGCAATTAAGCTTTAGTAATATTTTTTTATGAATGTCAGTGCCTTTCTGTTTGGGGCATAAATATTCAGAATTGAGACTTCTTCTTGTCAGATTTTCCCTGTGATAAATATGTAGTGTCCTTCCCAACATTTTTCAATTGATTTTAGTTTGAAGTCTATTTTATTAGATGTTAGGATAGCTACACCAACTTTCTTCTTAAATCCATTTGAATGGAAAGTCTTCCCAGCCTTTTATTCTGAGGTGGTGTCTGTCTTTGAAGTTGAGGACTGTTTCTTGTATGCTGCAAATGGATGGATTGTGTTTTTGTATCCATTCTGTTAGCCTGTGTCTTTTTATAGGTGAATTGAGACCATTGATATTGATGGATATTAATGACCAGTTATTGTTAATTCCTGTTATTTTTTGGTGGTAGTGTTGTATGTTTCCCTTCTTTGGTATTTGTTGGTATGGGACTATCTGTTGCCTGTGTTTTCATGGGTGTATCTAACTTCCTTAGGTTGGATTTTTCCTTGAAGTGCTTTCTTTAGGGCTGGATTTGTGGAGAGATAGTGTTTAAATCTGGTTTTATCATGGAATATTTTGTTTACTCCGTCTATGCTGATTGAGAGTTTTTCTGGGTATAATAGTCTGGGTTGGCATCCATGGTCTCTTAGTGTCTGCATAATGTCTGTCCAGACTTTTAGAGTCTCCATTGAGAATCAGGTGTTATTCTTATGGGTCTGCCTTTACATGTTACTTGGCCTTTTTCCTTTGCAGTTCTTAATATTTTTTCTTTATTCTGTATGTTTAGTGGTTTGATTATTATATGGAGAATGAACTTTTTTTTGATCCAGTCTATTTGGTGTTCTCTAACCTTCTTGTATTTTTATAGGCATTTCCTTCTTCAGGTTGGGAAAGTTTTCTTCTATGATTTTGTTGAATATATTTTCTGTGCCGTTGAGTTGGCATTCTTCTCTTTCTTCTATCCCTATTATTCTTAGGTTTGCTCTTTTCATGGTATCCCAAATTTCCTGGACATTTTGGGTCATGACTTTGTAGGCTTTACTGTTTTCTTTAACTGATGAATCTATTTCATCTACCATATCTTCAATGCCAGAGATCCACTCTTCCATCTCTTGCATTCTGTTGGTTATAACTTGCATCTGTAGTTCCTGTTCATTTACTCAGATTTTCTACTTCAAGCATTACCTCAGTTTATGTCTTCTTTATTGTCTCCATTTCAGTTTTGAAATCTTGAACTGTTTCCCTCACTTGTTTAATTGCTTTCTCTTGGCTTTCAAGGGATTTCTTGATTTGTTACCATTTTTTGTTTGACTTTTCCTCTATTTCTTTAAGGGAATTTTTCATTTCCTCTTTTAGAATCTCTAGTATCTTTTAAAAGTCATTTTATCATAGATATCTTCTGTTTCTTCTGTGTTGGGATGTTCAGGTCTTGCTGATGTAGGTTCTGATGGAGCCATATTGATTTTTATGTTATTGTCTGTATTTTTGCACTGGCTTCTACCCACCTCTTTCCCCACTTGGTACAAGCAGTGTCTGTGTCTGAGGGAGCCTCTCTTGGTCTGGTTGATACTCTTGTTCCAGTGGGAGCTCTTGGTCTAGTCAATGCTGATGGACTCTTTGTTTCAGGGAACAGCTATTATTCCAACTGGCACTAGTGGGCTCTGCCTCAGGGAGTAACTGCAGTCTTAGTGTGTTGTAGATGTTGGTAGTCTGAACTGTCTGCAGGCAGTCTGCCTGCCAACTGGCCTCTTAGTCCAGTTGGGTGCTGGCAGGCGCTGTCTCAGGGAATAGTTGCAGTCTCGGAGGGTAGGTGAAATTTGGGGGATGTGGGGCTTGGGTTATAGAGTCTCTTAGTCCAGTCAGGTGCTGGCAGGCTCTGTCATAGGGAACAGTTGCAATCTCTGTGGGTGGGTCCTGTTCTTATATCTTAAATTAACCCATTTCTATTAATCTATAAGTTGCCATGTGGCTTGTGGCTTACTGGAATCTTAACATCTGCTTCTCATTGTGGTGGCTGGCAGCGTCTGTGCCTCAGCCTTCCACTTCCCAGAATTCTCCTCTGTCTATGTCCTGCCTATACTTCCTGCCTGGCTACTGGCCAATCAGCATTTTATTTACCAATCAGTTATAGCAACATATATTCACAGTATGCAGGACATCCCACAGCACAAGTGTCTGCTTATTAATATAAAACCTTACCTAGAAAAGATTCAGAAACTATAATTATATACAGTGGAGAGTAATGGGGACATGTGGCAAAATTCAGGAACAGATGCTATATTAAATACAAATATTTAATAAAATTGTTTTCCATTTAATTGGACTATAGTCACATAATGGTGTGTTCTTGGTCTTAGGAATAAACACTGAAGACATTTACCTGAACAATGACCTCCTAACTGTTATGCATTCTCCAAATATTCAGGAAAATAGTGTTAGCAATTGATGTATCTCACTAAGTACTATACTGAAGGATTTTTCTTTTTAATTTAAAATTGACAAAAGACACTTGAATTTACAGTGTGTTTATTCTGAATTTGAAAAGGGAGACAGAAACTACAGAACCTTGCTGTTAGATCAAGTCTACCATTTTTCTATACTTACTAGTACATTTTGACATAATTTTAACCTGTAGACCTTGAAGTGTAGTTCATTATTTTTAAGCCTGTATTTACCCTGGCAGAATTGTATACAATATTTAAAAATAATGCATTGGATCCTGAATATAAAGAATCTCTTGCCAGATGCTTAGTCTCCTGTGAAATCCAGCTGCTGTGGAAATAATTTGATAAAATGGTTTCATTGTTAAAGTATTTGAATGTGTGGACTGAATTATAGCTGTCCCAGTCTTTAGCTCAGAGGTGGCCTACAAAGTAAAACTAACATCTAGGAGTTGGCAATTTTGATTTCTTTGGATTTGTTATTTGAGAAAGTACCAGACAATGGCTTCTGTTATTAAATATGAATAGTTACATATATAGTCTTTAAGAGTGTTTCATATCTTTAAATTCTTTAATACTTTTATTAAAATAAATAAAACCATAAGACACATTACATGCTTTCCACCAGCACATTAATTGGCAATCAGATAAGATCAAGAATTTCTAAACATGGAAATTGGGCATTTAGGAATACTCTATATTTTTTGTTGGGCTCCTGGGCTCATATGAGGGCAGGGGACACACTGTCAGTCAACCATGAGGTTTTGTTCAGGAATAACGTAAGATTCCCTTTGTATACTTGATAATAAAGTGAGCTGAGAACAAGAAAAAATGCACAAATGAAGCCCAGCTCTTTAGATAGATAGATAGATAGATAGATAGATAGATAGATAGATAGATAGATAGATCAAATTATTTATTTTGCAGATAGGGGCAAAAATTAAGACCCCAAACTGAGAAAGGTATGTTTTATACAGTCTAGGAAAAAGCAGAATGTGTGAAAATCATGAAGTTATTTATACTATTAAAGACTCTGACCTGTCTTTAGTGCATGAGCTGGCTGATTGGAACCTGGGGCTTATGCAGGGACACTTTGCTGAGCCTGAGAGGAGGGACTGGACCTGCCTAGACTGAATCTACCAGGTTGAGCTGAATCCACAGGGGAGTCTTTGCCCTGGAGGAAATGGGGGTGGGGAGTGAGGAGGACAGGGGAACCCATGGCTGACATGTAAAATTAAATTAAACTATTAAAAAAAAAGACTCTGAGGCCATGGAGAGCTATAGTTGGAGAAATTGCCTTTGGGGTCAGTAATGGTTCCTCAAATGGCTCTTTGCAGCTCATGAGATGTCAGTATACAGTTGACAGCATTTTTTATTTTAGTCTGGGAGCAGGAGGTCCTCCCATGATGTACAGAGAACACTTATCAGATTGAGAGGACATTTCTTTTTGCTTATTTTTTTAAAAATCTGATTTTACATGTTTACAAGGGTGTATGTCTGAAAAAAATCTCTGCCCAACTTCTAGTCCAACAGAAGGGTCTTTTACAGTTTAACCAAATTTTACCTTTAGCATTCAAACTGTCTGAGTTTTGCATATTCAGTATAATTTAAAATAAATATTAACCAAATTTTTAATTAACTAGCTCAAATTATTTCCCGGCTCATAAATCCTCTAGAATTCTTTCAATATATTATATTCTTTCTACTACTAGCTTCAGGAAGCATACTGTTTTGGAGATACTGAACCAACCTATTTTCTACCTACATAACTTTTAATTCTCAGTCATCATATAAAATATAGGTCAGGAACTATCTTACAATGTAAACTTGAATAAATAAAAGATAATAAAATAAATTTCAAAATTCATTTTCTCAGTTACACTACAGATATGTCACAGACTCAGTAGCCTATATGAGCCTAGTGGTAATCACATTGGTCAATAAACACAGAATACTTCAGTGGTTGTGAAAAAGTCCCTTGGATATCATTAACAAAGAATTTGCAGATTTGTGGTATAATTGATTTCTACATTGTTTAGAGCACTGGCTATATGTTATGATCAACTCTTCAATCTCCTTTACTGATTATTGGATTTCTCTACAAAGAATTTCCAGTAACTAAATCGAACATTCTCATAGAAATCAAATATCTTTGGAGGTTCAAAGTTCCAGAACAATTTCTGTTATTAAATAGAAGAAAATGAGATGACATGCCTATTCACTGACATTGTTCAGTGTTCCTTCAGTTACAAAATATTGTGGCCCCATGGTTTTTGTAGAACTACAAACTTACATTATTTTTTTTTAGACTCTACATGTGTCTCCTTGGCACTTTGGAGAGAGTGAACAGCACAAATCATTCTTCTTGACTTAAATAGTTTCATTCCATTGTCTCTTTGTAACCACCAGACAATAGAGTTTGATTTCCAGCAGAAAGCTTGTGTTTGAGTCATGTACTATAAATAGTTTCAGTTCAGGCATCTCATAATCAATGCTATCCAAAGAAGGCTGATCCTGCCAATAGCCATCCTCCAGGAGGATCAGAGTAAATGATACTCGATGTGCTACTGCTTTAGAGAGTCAGAAAGTCAAGCTTGTATATTTCTTGCTTGCAGACAATACAAAATTTTCCAACAAATGGCAGGCTTTTGTGGATGATCAGCCAGACCATGTTCCTTCCTTACTTAATTCGTTCTGGAAATACATTTTTACAACTTAATATGGAAATGATACATCATTAACTAATGATGTTAACATAATGCCACCAGCTATCAGTTTTTTACGTACCTTAGTAGTTTAAGCAGTACTTCTCAATGTAGAAGTGTTCCAGTTTATGTGTTAAATGATTCAAGCAAAAATAAGTATAGCAGTTCATTTGTCTCTATGGTTTCCTGTATGTTTTATAGCATTAATTTTTAACTTTAACTTTCTGATCCTTAACTTCCTAATAGTGAAGACTTCTTATAGAATTTCATAATTTGATATAATATCTGAACTACAATTTACATGAAGATTACCTTTCTAATGGATACCTTGGGGTCTTCAATATCTTTAATGTCTCATGAGCTTTTAATATATTCTTCTTCCCTCCTGTTTTTCTCTTCAAACTCTGTCTTCTTCTCTTTCAGCTGCTCATCATTTTTTTTTCCCAAGCTTGTGCTTAAATTCTTGGATTTTTCTTTTTATTTCTTTCATTTCTAATTTTTCCTTTATTTTTCAAATTTCAAAAATGTATATTGTAGCTAGAGTTTTTCTGGTCCTGTCTGACCCACAGTCAGGACAAAGCTCTCTCACCCGCCATTCCCACAGCGAATCAGACCCAAACAAGTAAACACACAAAGACTTATATTACTTATAAACTATATGGCCATGGCAGGCTTCTTGCTAATTGTTTTTATATCTTATCCCATTTCTATTAATCTATAAGTTTTTATGTGGCTCATGGCTTACCGGTATCTTAACATCTTCTCATGGTGGCATCTGGCAGTCTCTCTGCCTCAGCATTTTACTTCCCAGAATTTTCTTTTTTGCTTGTCCCACTTATACTTTCTGTCTGGCTACTGGACAATCAGCATTTTATTGATAAAGAACGGAATCCACAACAGTATATGATGAGATATCATAAATTTTCCCCATCTCCTCCTCCAACTACTCAGGTTTCACTATGTAGCCCAGGCTTAACTTTAATTAATTCCCTCAAGTACTAGGACTGAATATTGATTTATTTTTACTAAGTCAAATATGTGAAAACCTTTATTGTTTTCATGTGTAGATATTAAAATGAGACTGAGTAAAATATGGCATGGAAGTCCAGAGAGACCTACTGTGGTGATATTTTATTTGTACTCTAATAAATAAAACTTACTTGGAGATCATAGGAAAAAGCCAGCCACTATACTAAACATAGAAGTGAGGCAATCATAGCACATGCCTTTAAACTTAGCATTCGAGAGGCAGAGATTCATCTGGATCTCTGTGAGTTTAGGCCACACTGGGGACAGAACAAGGTGTGGTGGCACACTCCTTTAATCCCAGCACTAATTAACCATAGAGGTCTGGAGGTCTGTACAGACAGGAAGTGATAGAGCTGGGAAAAAAGAGGAAGTAATTTAGCTGGGTGGAGAGAGGAAGGGAGATGGCAGGGCATAGAAAGGATATAGGCGTGGGTACAGGAAGTAGCTCTCTTTGGAGGCTGAGGAATTGGTGAGGTGAGGTTGGCTGTGGCTTGTCATATTCCTCTGATCTTTCATTTTTTACCCCATTATCTGGCTCCAGGTTTCTTATTAGTAAAACTATTTAGCAATTTGTCTTACAACCTAACATGACTCTACCCAAAATTCTTCTGATTTGATGGTCTTTACCTACTATAACTCTTTGAGCAAACCCATTAACATTTTCGACCTTAGTATCCTTCTCAGCAAAAGAAGAAATAACAACTTCAAGGATTTGAATTAAAATGAAATGAGATATTGCCTATAAAGTTCTAAGGGTTATAGGCACGTAGTAAGTAGTCAATAGCATTTACAATTATTAACATTATGGAAATGCAAATTTCAGGTGCTATTGAGTTCCTCCAGAAATATGGAAACATCACCTAGTATGTCAAAGTACCTGACCAAAATTAATCATACACTACTGAATTCTAATTCTTGTGCTGCTTGTTTCTACTCAATTGATTTTAGATCATATTAGCACATCTATTCAAAACAGGGGCATTGTAATGATGAATGATGTTCCCCTACATAGCATAGAGAAGTTATGGGAAGACTATATAGGTAAAAGCATATACACATACATGCATGGGGACACATACACATACATCCAGAGGTACATACTGATTTGGTTAAAAACCTGTTTGTGACAGACAACCCCCAAATTGACTGATTATGTGTGTTTAAACTCATTGATAATAGGTTATAGATTCTGGGAAATAAAAAAATGAAAAACTACATATGTTTAGTGGATATTATTATTGCCATAAAATGTGAGGCCTGAATAAATTTAATGATTGAAATTGGTCAGATAGATATCAGGGCAATTCCAAGGTAATCTCAATATCTTCAAGAATTCCATAGTTAATGTACTAATATTTATAACAGTTGTTAGTGTTACAAAGATTTCTGTTCCAAGGTTTCTATGCCCTATCTTCTTTTTTGTGCAAAGAAACTATAACATAAAATCTTCAAGCTCCTTATGTCAAGAGTAGTACTTAGTTTGTTGCTACACAGGTCATTTCTTAGTTGCATGTTCTGCATTAGGCAGTGATTCCTGACTAGGAATGGTTTTGCCCCCATACGTAGGGAACATGTGGTAAGGTCTGGCAACAATTTTATTTTTCATGTCTGAAGTCATGGGGAAAAGGATATTGGTATCTAGCAAATAGAATTCAAGCATTCTGCTAATTATCCTATTATGCTCAAGATACCTACCCCATCACCACTAATTATTTGTCCCCAGTACTATTGAGATGTAGTGGAGAAACCCTGACATTTCATTAATTTCAAAACCTGGTGGTCAAGAGCAGAAATTTAAGTGGCTATGGTTCCAGAGGGATAGTCATTATGGTGCGGAAGGTATGGCAACAGAAGTAAAAAGTTATAAGTTGTATTTTGTCCAATCATAGGAGAGAAAGAGGTAGGGAGGAATAACATGAAGTGGAGTGAGTCTATACACCCTCAAAGGCTAGCCCCAGTGACATACGTCTTCTAGTGAGGCTCTACCTCCTAAATGTTCCATAGCCTCCCCAAACAGCATCAGAAACTGTGGACAAAATGTTCAAATATATGAGCCTATGGAAGACATTTCTCATTTAAAACACTAGAAGAAGTGCTATGATTTTTGTGTGTGTCCAAGAAGTTTATGCGCTAGAACCTTCGTCTTTGGTGTAACAGTTGTAGGAGGTTAAGGACTAGTAGGAATTACTGGGAACACAGGGATTAGAGCTCTGGTAAATAGTTAACTACATTGGTAAATCAGACATTTTTACTTTCTTGGGACTTGCTTAGTTACCAGAAGAGTCCATTGTTATAAATCAAGGTGGCATTTTCCTATATTCTAATTCCATGCTGTGTGTCTGCTTGCCTCTATTTTTTCTGCCATGAGTTGTTGTAGCAGCATAAGGCCCTCACCAAATGGCCCTTCTTCTTGGGCTTCCCAGCTATTAGAACCCTGAATCAAAACAAGTGTCTCTTCCTTATAAATTACAAGGCTCAGGTACTCTATTACAGCATCAGGAAATGTACTAAGCCATGAGAGCTGTCTCTGACTCTTGGTTTTTTAATTAAGCTACCTTCCCTTGTAAGATCCTCTTTAATACTATATATATATATATATATATATATATATATATATATATATATATATATATAATATGTATATGAAATACAAAACTTAATATATATTTAAATATACACAAGAACTTTTTGTTGTTGAAAGACCAGAGTTTAACTAAGATTTACAGACTATCGCCTTATGACAAATATGAAAAGCCCCAACTAATCAATGAAATACCCAGATTAACAATATAGAGATGATGCAACAGTATGAGACATCTTTTTGCAGAGGTGGGAACCAGAAAAGAATGCACAGGGAACAGTGGCTACTCATCTAAAGAACCTGTTGTCATCAAGGGGTAAATGAACAAAGGCAGTGAGTTTTACCTGGAATTGAGGTGGCGGGGCACAGAGACAGGCTTAGAGAGATGAATGAATGAAGAATGAGGTAGCTTCCAGATAACAGCTGTCAGATTTCTTGCTGGTATTAACTTGGCTAAAGCCAACTGCAAATAATCCAGCAAGAGAGCATGTCAATGGAGTTCATATAAATTAGGATCTCTCAATAGAATGTAAATCTGAATGGAACAAACAAAAATACCCACCGCAGAACTAGGATAGCATAAAACATGTTCTTGAACTCTAACAGATCTTATTCAAAGGCAAGTGTTCCTAGTCTCTAGTTGTGTTGTCTTTGACAAACTTGTTCAGTATCTGAGTTTTGTTTGTAGTAATGGCAGGAAATCCTTTGCATGACAATCATTAGTGTGGAAGAAGATAGTGTATAGACATGACTTAGGCATTGTTAGCTTGTAGTTGGGCTAAAAAGATCAAGATCAAAATTTCAATGTTATTTTTAAAAAGTTAAATTTACTCTGTAATTTCTTAACAAAATAAAATTGTGTCTTTCATCCTTGCCAATCCTTTCACAACTGGTTGGACTATAGCAAAACTAGTTACATTAATGGAAAGTTTCCCAGCTCATCCTGAGTCAGTATTATTCTCATGAGCCTTTGTATATATGTACATACAAAATGAGGAGGCTCAAAACTGCCTGCATCTGTAATTTCAGTATCTGTTTATTTTACAGTGAAGTGAAATTTGCTTGAGAAGTATTTATATATTCCTCATATAGACTATATCTGCGTTCAGATGTAGTCCAGTTTAAATAGCAAGAATTAATCCATTGAAGAGAGACACAATTAGGCTGAAACATCTGTTTGATATTCTGTGCAACTAACTCTATCTTTTCTTCATACAAAAAGAACACAATCTTACTTATAATAAACATCTTTTGTAACAGCAATCATGCAGCTGCAGGAAACATGGCTTATCATTAGATAATCACATCCTTGGGAGATTGGATGCACCCAACTGTGTCTCAGGCTTTCTATGTTTGAAATTTAATTTTCTTATCAATGTCAGAAATGTTGCTTTCCACATATTGCTAAATTAATAACTGAACCATAATTCCATCCTCATAAACTATAGTTAAGTCTATATGCTATATGTATGTATGTACAATACAAGAATGACTAAATATAGATAATTCAGAATTTTGCATATCAGATAAGTGTATTTACATTTTATGCCCTAGTATTAAGTTGCTCTAGTGGGTATATTTCTTCCATCCATGAAAACATCAACTCATAAAACTGGTTTAATTGAAAAGACCTAGAACAGTTGTTAAAGTCTTGCTCATCCCTGCCTTGATAACATATCATCAGCTCAAATTTAAGAAAATCAAGGTAATGGTAAAAATAAAGTGAGTAAGAAATGAAAGCTGAGGACTTTAAAAACTGAACCTGAATCCTAATTGTCACTTGTAATCAACCAGATATATTTTGGTAACTGAGAGAAGATTGGCCATTTCTGGCATTATAGTAAGAGGTATGAACATTTGCATTTTTTTTACTGTTTAAAATAAAAATTGTCCCTCGTTGCAAATCCTCTATCTTCTGTAATGATATAACTAAATTGCTAGTAGCATAAATATCTGTGATGGCTCATATCACTCAGAATGCAATTCAGGTTTGAACAGGCTAGCCTTTGAGCAATTGCCTCTGGACCGAATCCCTTCCTCTAGAAGGCAGCATTGAGAGAACCAGGGGACTGAGAAATGGATTTCTAAGGCTGCTTCAGTTTAGCAATCCTTTCAATTAGTATAAAACCAAGTGAAATATTGCAGCAATTACTCAACTAGTCAGGATATCTCTTGAATTTCTTTAACCACTATTGAACAAATACATTGATCCCCAGAGGAGGATGAAAGCCACATGGACCAGAGCCACTTCCAGTTGATGCTGTCTGAAATCAATTTTGTTTCTGGCTTGTGGCCCACTCATGAGTAAGCAAAGCCTAGTTCAAATAATTGGACTGCCACTAAATACGTGTTTGTTTCTGTATGCCATTGCGATTTTATAACTCTTGTTTTGCAGTGTGATTCTGATCATCATTAACTAGTCATTTGCCCTGTTTTCTTCTTATCTCCCCTACTGACATTAGTAGACCTCTGCTGTGTAGGGATAGTGGTTGCCACTCACTTACTTGATTGCCTACCATGTGGCATGTGTTTTTTTTTTTATTATTTTGTACTTATATATATTAAAGATACAGGTAAGATATAGGTAAGTGAAACCAAGTCCAAGAAGGTGAAGTTCATGTAATTACTTCCTTAGCTTTTCTGTCTTGTATTCTTAGGCATAGCGAACATTTGATTAAAATGGGGGGCCTTACCTTCCCTTTAGTTAATAACAATCCTATTTTTCTGGTTTCTCTGAAACAAAATATAAGACTTGTATTTGCTTTCCTATCATTCCTTGAATTCTGCTCATCAATAAGTTCTATTGAAGCTAGAGTCAACATACTTACAGAATCAGACCACTTCTTGCCACATTCACAGCTACTATTCTAGTATGACCATCACATTTTGACTGGATTCTTTGTGACAGTCATTTACCTGAACATTCTACCTCACTTTCCTTCTTTTTCCGCCTGATTCTTAACGTAAGATCTAGCATAATCATCTAAAAATGTTAGATAATGTCATTCTATTGCTAGTGATAGTTTCAGAATAAAAGACAGAGTCACTGAAATAACATCTAAAACCTTACCAATAAGCTTTATGAGGGCAGAGACTGTTATGTTTTATTTATTGATGTTTCTCTGTGAGCCTGCAGTAGTACCTATACTATGTAGGGTGCTTGCCTAATATTCAGTGATTGAATTAATAAAAATGAAATTGAGTAAAAGTCATTCTATCAAACAAGTGGTTGTCTCTGCCTATTGTGGTGTTATACAAATAACTGAATCTATATAATTTACAAAGAACATTATCCCTGTTCTGAAGTCCTGGAAGCCCACGATCAGGTTCAGGACTCAGTTTTTCTCCTTCTGCATGCTCTGGAAGGGAAGACTTGTACTTCTCCTCATGGTAGAAGATCTGAGGAGAGAGAAGCTCACTCCTACAAATCCTTTTTTTATAATGGTACTATTTTTATAGTAGTGCCATTTATGAGGTTGCGCTCTCATGACCCATGTATCTCCCAGCAGGCCTCACTTCCCGACACTGTTGAATCTGTGATTACACATCTACTATGAATTTGTAAATGATTCATTCAGAACACAAAAGTGGCTGAGTTTAAATCATTTTTCATCTAACTTCAATGACTTTGTATTTCAACACTTGTGCAGCATTTAACTTTTGGGAAATAATTCAAAATGTTTGATTCTTTCCCTTATCTTATATTCTTCCTTCCTTTAACTGTTCTTTATGGAAGTTTTCTTGAACAAAAAGTTGATTGGGGGCTGGTGCATAGCTCATTGGGTGTTCTTATTGTACAAGCCTGGGGAACTGAGTTTGAATTCTAAGCACCTATTTAAAGCAGAATGTGGAGCACATACCTATAATAATCTCAGCACTGAAGGTTTGGAGACAGACAGGTTCCAGGGGTTGACTGGTCAGGTAGTCTAGAAAAAACATTGAAATTTAGGTGTAGTGAAAAATTAAGTTTCAAAACAGAATAGAAAGGGGAAGCAATTTATAAAGACATCCCAGTGTCCATCTATAGTATTTAAACACATGCACTATCAAATACACTCCCTGCCCCACATCTCCCATACATACATGAAAAAAAAAAAGTAGGTTGGTAGTTGTGGTAGTAGAGAGTGATTACTTAGGCAAATATATTTGGGTTGCATGAGATTGTCTTAGAAGACTGAAGAGAGATTCTGACACTTCCTTGTTGGCCTGGTGTTAGAAGAAGTTATGTATACTGAGGTGGGGCTGGAAGGGGCTCTTACAAAGGCTCTTGCCTCTTTTTTGATAGCAAACTGCTGTGGATATTGCTCTGTGTAAATAAAGTTCTGATTGGCCAGTGGCCAGGCAGGAAGTATAGGCGGGACAAGAGAGAAGAGAATTCTGGGATGTAGAAGGCTGGGGAGAAACACCGCCAGCCGCTGCCATGAGAAGCAACATGTAAAGACACTGGTAAGCCACACGCCATGTGGCAAAGTATAGATTAACAGAAATGGGTTAATTTAAGATAGAAAAGGTAGATAACAAGCAGCCTGCCACGGCCATACAGTTTATAAGCAATATAAGTTTCTGTGTGCTTTCTTGGTTGGGTCTGAGCGACTGTGGGACAGGCGGGTAAGAGAGATTTGTCCTGACTGTGGGCCAGGCAGGAAAACTCAAACTACAAATGGTGCCCAATGTGTTGGCAAGAATTTCCACCTAAAATCTGAGAAAAAAGATTCTAAGACGGAGCTAAAAACAGCTTCCTAGTTGTTTCCCTCAAGTTAGCGGCAGCCTGCCGGTTTGAGCTACTATGGCGGGTTTCTGGCTTGTGCATCTGACCTGCAGTGTGGCGGGAATGAGGAGTCTACAAGCAACACTTTGCTCTGCTGCGTGGTGGATTTAGCCTTTGTGAGTTAAAAAAACAAAAACAAAAACAAAAAAGGGTTTCTGGGCTATGCACAGCTTTGATAGAACTCCTTCTGATAGTTGATGGTACACATGGCTCCAGACCCAGACCCCGAGCTGGCGGTAAACTGTACCACCAACATGTTGGGAAGCTGAGGTGGGCGGAGCCAGCAGCCACAGTGGTGTTTCAGTCTTACAAAGATGGATATTACACAGAGAATCTGGTTTGTCTTGTCTTTGGGATTTTTAACTACAGAAAAAGATTTGATCGTAAAAGCTGTTGAGTTAAACAAATATGTAAATTTTAAAGGTACCTTGACTTCAAAATTTGGATATAAGGATATGTTGCTTTGGAAAAGAGTCTCTGCTTTTGTTTCCACAGAAAGCCAGAGGCTGTGGATTTGTTCCAAACTAAGATATATCAGGTTTGATCAGCCAAGACCACCTGAAAGGTCTCCAATGACACCATGGCCCAGATGATCTGACATCCAGAATGGTTTCAAGGCAACTGGCTCAGAGGTTCACCCTAATGGACTACTCTATAATCCTAAAATTTTCTTTGTATCCCCATAAGATACAGCGCCCCCCTCCAGCAGGAAGTAGTAAGAGAAACTACGCCCACATTCCCAAAATTTTCAAGCTGGCTTTGGAGATGGAATTGGCTCACTCCTTCTCTAAACCCAGACATATTGCTAAAAGAAAAGGTTAGATTCTTGTGTCCCAAATCAGAAGAGCCCTCTGGTGTGGGACAGAGAAAAACCAATATTTTCCTTTAAAGCAGGTTGATTATAAATGAGATCTCTTTCTAAAGAAGAAAGGGGGATATGATATAGATATAATAGGATGAAAGGGTAGATTAGGGAACCTACTTCTAAAGAGCAACAACTTGTTTAAAATGTTTTACATTGGTTTAGACTTTAGTCTATTGATACAAACTTAAAGTTAATTTTGTTATACTGTGTGCATATTTCTACTCATGTTTAAGGTATTATGTTTGTATAGCTCATTTTAAATGGTAATGGATAATTAAAAATAGATTAATAATTAGTCATCTATGATATTCATACTCGTAGCCATGTTACTTAAGTCTTCTACATATACATAGAGATATTTCAGATAGGTAATCTTCAAATACTTCAAAGACCTACAGAATATGGCATTTAAAATATTTTAAAATTTAGACTTTCTGGACAGTGAGACATGTCTGCTCCTGGCAGCACTAATTTACTTCAGAGAGGAGGATGGGCATTGAAGACACTTCATATGGAGTTTATCTTCACCTTGGCAAAAATAGCCATTTGGACAAGAAAGTGTTCTTGCCTGGACTGCTTGATCGACTGGACATGCAGGACCCATAGAAAGGTGACCACTGAACTTTGCTTGACAAAATGGTCCTTCAGGTTCCTGCTTTGCAGAGGAAACTGCCAGACATTCTACAGGACACTGAGAGAAGTGACCAAGAGACTCTAGCCCTGTGGGCGGAAGACAGATGCCCCAACTTTACAAAGGAACATTAGGTGACTGTCCAGGCTGCCAGCTGTCTCTGTCTGCCCTGCAAGACTCCCGAAAGTTGCTTGCATCCTTCTCCCGGTTCTCAGGTAATATTATATCCTTCTGAGGTCTTTGATGTGGTTGAAGACTAGATAGTTGTAATTTCCTCAGTTGTGATAAAAGATAAGTTAGATATAAAACCTTAGACTCACAAATATAAGATAGATAGGATATCTTCTTTAATATTGTAACTGTAATTCATGCTTAATAATGGTTTTGTTATATGTAATTGTACTATGTAAAAGTTAAAACCTTCCTTAAAAAAAAAGAAAAGGGGAAGTGCTGTGGATATTGCTCTGTGTAAATAAAGTTCTGATTGGCCAGTGGCCAGGCAGGAAGTATAGGCGGGACAAGAGAGAAGAGAATTCTGGGATGTAGAAGGCTGGGGAGAAACACCGCCAGCCGCTGCCATGAGAAGCAACATGTAAAGACACTGGTAAGCCACACGCCATGTGGCAAAGTATAGATTAACAGAAATGGGTTAATTTAAGATAGAAAAGGTAGATAACAAGCAGCCTGCCACGGCCATACAGTTTATAAGCAATATAAGTTTCTGTGTGCTTTCTTGGTTGGGTCTGAGCGACTGTGGGACAGGCGGGTAAGAGAGATTTGTCCTGACTGTGGGCCAGGCAGGAAAACTCAAACTACAGCAAACTTTATGGAACTTTAAAACATTTCTATCTATAACCTGACTCGTGTTTTGTAAGCCTGCGGCAGAATGCATCACAGTGTTCCTCAGACAATAGTAATTCTACATATTTTTCATTGTTTCTTTTTACTCTGTCAGTGCCAGAGATAGACACTCATTTCTTGAGATAGACACTCATTTCTTTTGACATAAGCTTTCATGTTTTGGAGATCATTATTAAAACACCTACTGCCTTTCTATTCTTTAGTTTTTGATAATGTAAAATCATTTAACCTTTATTCCTAAATCCTATTTCTAAAACTTTAATCATTTTTATTACTTTTCTGTAAGTCCGCTTCACATTCTTCTCATATTAAAAGTTGGAAGTATTCTACTCCCATACTCCACTGTGGGACTTTTCTATTTTGAGCCTTATGCTTAACCAAAATATATATGTAATATATATCTTGTATGGACATTGTTATACTGCTGCTTTATGTATTAGTGACAAAGTATTTTATTAAAGCATTATCCAGTCAATTTCAGATGATTTTAAACAATTCTCCTTTGTGTATAAATCATATTCTAAACAATTTATAGTTCCTGTTTTCCAAGGACTTATGATCATGTGCCTTTGTGATTTTTATATTTAGAGCATTATTCTTTTAATTTATGACAGAAATATTACTGAAATACTACAAAATACTCTTACAAAAAAAGAACTTTGGTCCCACCAAAAGAATTGAATTGCATAATATGTGCCTTATTCTTTATGTGTTACCAAAGCATTCTCTTTCCATGGGGCTAAAAGGCTGATCTGGAGTTTCCACATTTTCTTTATAATCATAGCTTCTTCCTAAGATTACTGAAGACAGCAAGATGGATCATTTGTCTCTGCTTGTGGTCTGACTAACATTATGAAAATGAGAAGGTTTACTGGTAGAAACTTCTAGTCTAAGGCAATGTCTTTTACATAGATTTAACCAATAAAACAATTCTTGTATTAACCTTCAAATTCAATAAGATGCACTGGCTTAGCTGCTGTTGTTTGTAACTTTCATTAATGGCAAGAATTAACTTGGATCCAAGCACATAGTAAGGTGATAAGGTGCCTATCGGTGTAATTCTAATCTAACATCTACATTATACTCTATTTTGAAATTAGTAATTGTAAAGCAAGCTAAGGCCTTCTATCATCAAAGTTTAATTAAACAGTTTTTAAAAGTAAAGATACAGATATTTATGGTTAACACTACACCAGTAAAACAATGATATTCAGAGGAAACTTACACAAAGATGGAAATATAACCCTCTGTCTACAGAATGTAACTGTGTAGCCTTGGACTACATGTAGCTGTTTAACTTTTGAAATACAGCTATTGAATTGAATTTGTAACTTTATAAACTCAATAAAGTAAATTTAATCAATTCAGTGCTGAGTAATTACTGAGCTGAGTAATTGAACTTATAATGTAACTTTAATTTAAAAATATCTAGTCCTATGTGGACTAAATGCCTATTGCTATTGGTGTTACTTGTTTATCAGCTTCCTTTCTGGCCAGAAGAGGAAGTTATGTCATCCATGACAACACTGAATGGACAGTTTTAGACCTCTGTTCTGGTTATCAGTTGATTAATAACAAATCAGCCCAAATTTTAGCAATTTTTATGAACATTATAGCAAATATTGCAACCATATTATTTAGAGACATCTTCCAAATTTTATCTATTGTTATCCTGCCATTGGTTTGTATTGAATCGTTATTCCTGATTTGGTTCCAAGTTTTATTAACTGATTTGCTTCTAACTTCTAACATTGGGAAATGCCATTTGAAACCTAGTATGTTCCCCGTGGCTCCTAGGTCTAGTTCTTTTATGAAGGTTTTCAGATGAAGGAAAGAGGTACTTTAATATTATTTGAATAAATAATGACAAATGTGCATCCTGATTTTTTTAGTAGTGCTGAGAACTGGATCCAGTACTTCACACATGCTAAGCATACCCTCCACCATTGAGCCCTAAAAGCTTTTTTTACGACCACTACATTTGATCACATACATGGAAGTGATGAGGAAATCAGTAGCATTCTTGATGTTATTATAGTCTATGTGATCTTCATTATATTCTACAGTTAATTTTACATTTTTCTTTTTAGAAGCTACCCAATATATACGTAAAGAATAACATCCCTTAAAATTAAATAAAAGTTATGAAAACAACAGTTATAGATTTCTTGAAATAATTACTTTTTGGTTTAGAATTGTGAGGTATACCAGGTGCTGTGGCCCTTGAAATTCATAGCTATTTAATGACAAACATTGACTTCTCTGGAGCAGGTGTCTCACTAGAAAAATTCTAATTTTTATAGCAGCAGTGTAACTGGTTTTTAACTTACAATTGTGACTCAGATGCTTGTGAAATTTTACCTTTCACATTAAACTTTAGTTCATAAAAATTTCATTTGATGATATTATAGTTAAGATCATGGAGCCTACCGTTAACTTAGAATTTAAAGTCAAATAATTCTGTACTTTCTATCTCCTTATTCTTCACTGTGCAGAGAGGTTTTGAAGGTCCTTTATAACTTACACAGAATGCATACATTTTCATAGATGTAGCAAGCCACCTCAGAAATAAATGGCTTAAAAATGAAACTTGTTATTAGTGTTCAGAAGTACTCAGGCAGGTGTTCGTCATTGCTCCTGCTGGGTTAATTTGGGTATCTAAAGAACTACTGATTTGTCTGGTGAGTCATATGTCAAGAGTCTGGTCCATGTTTGCTTTTTCTGAGGTAACTGTGTTTTCTGAGGTAAGTTATTTTTCATTCTTCAGCAGGATAGTCTCGGCTTGTTTATGTGGTAATGGAAAGGCTCCAAAAGACCATACAAAAGGAAAAAAAGAGCTGGCATACCAACACTGTGCTTCATTCTGTTGGTCAAAATCAATGCAAGACTAGATCAGTTTCACAAGTTGCGAGAATAGATCCCATTTTGTGGATTGGGATGTGAAGATTAGGGTAATTATTATGGTATCAGGTTGGTACAGTGACATAAGCAGAAAAGAATCAGGGTGGTATGCAGGGCTTCATCTTTGATCACCCTCTCTGAAGAGCTTTCATCCATCTGACTGTTGGATGTCATTCTTGTTGCTTGGCTCCACCATGAAGTATCTGAATTTCCTATGATGTCCTCTGATCATGATGGCTATAAACTTATGTTCTCATTATCACCATACATGATTAACTAAAGTGTCCATTATATTCTAACTTACATGATCTTCTACTGGATTATCTCTATTAAGCATATATTTATTGCTATATACCAGCTTAGACATTTTACAGTGTTATCCTAGGTTTTCATACTCTACTATTTAGTATATCTCTAAGAGACAGAGACAGAGACAGAGAGTGACAGAGAGACACACAGAGAGAATTAGCTTGTTTTAATTCATTGCTATACCCCTAGCACTCAAAGCAGTGAGAAATTAGTTACATTAACAAATGTTTTAACTCCTCATACCTATCTGTGTACAAACCTCCCTCAATTTTTATTCTTTACTATCCAAGTCTAAGTCTGTTAAATGTCTGGATTGTAATATGTATGAGAAGTCTTTATAATAAAAACAGGGGAAAATAATTTGTCTACCTATTGTGGCTTCTTTGATTGAAAACATCTATCGCTTTCAGAAATGCCATGTCTGCTATTTATTTTTGTTTCTCTGAGGAAATTATTTAACTTTGATAGTTAATTTATCTTCTCCTTGAGGATATTGAGTAGTAAGAGGCAGAATAATGGGATAACAGAAACTTATAAGGAGGAAAAAAACCTCATCAATGTCTTGAAATATTGTCCTGCTTCACAAGTTAAAATTATTTCTAGCACATTCCAATAACATTGATTCCTTAGAAGATTGAAAGTTTAGCTAAGTTGTATAACTTTATTGAATTAATTTCATTGTTCAAAATTTAAGGCAGAAAATCTCCTCTAAATTAATTTATAATAAGATGAGATTATTTTAAATTGTGTTTCAAAAAAGAAAACAAAACCCCCAAACAAACCTTGTGTAGCTATTCTGAAAACCACCTTTATAAAGAAACAAAAAACCCAGCTAAGGTTCTAGGGAAAAAAATCAATAATTTATCAAAATAAGCCAAGGTATACTTAAAGAATACATTAAATTATTGTGAAATTCCAGTCTTCAGATGATTATGCTCTCCTCCCTTCTTTGTTTTTCCTTTCTGATATATTTGGAAGGATATCAGTCTTGTGTAACATAAGGCAATGGTTTAAAGCTAGGTTTAGCTCCCTGTTACAGAATAGATAGAACTAAGGTATATTCAGTTGGTGTTTCAGATTTGCTACAGGCTCAAAAGGACTCTAAATAACTTTTCCGGTTTTATTTTAACCACTGACTTGTGAAATCTGTTTATGAAGAAACCAGGAGCTGGAATTCAGTCTAAATGATCTGGGGTTAGATGATCATTTTTTTGAAACAAGTCAAAATTGACCTACCAGTGGATGAAAGACTTTACTCAGAATCTGTGAAAACAGTAGATAGGCATATTGTCAAGGTCATGTCAACAGCCAGTCAGATGTGTAAGTGAGCTCTGCCTTCACTGTCTCAAGTTCATCAATGCTTTCCGTTACAAGTGTAGCACCAGACATCTTATTTACTCTGGACCCTATATATGAACTTGATAAACCAATCAGATTGTTCTCTTTCTATCAGAAGTACTCTTATTTATACTAAAGGGGAAGGGAACTGGCAGTTTTTAAGAAGTTACATAATGCCAGTTTTTATAAATATTTTTATTTTATAATTAATTTAATTTTCCATATCAGCCACGGATTCCCCTGTCCTCCCTCCTCCAACTCCCCTAACCCTCCCCCGAATCCATCCCCTATTCCCATCTTCTCCAACGCAAGGTCTCCCGTGAGGAGTCAGCCCAGCCTGGTAGATTCAGTTGAAGCAGGTCCAGTCCCCTCCTCCCTGTGGTTTGCCAGAAACTATGCCAAATATATTTAATCTTAGAAGTAAAAAGCTTGATTATTTTCCCCTGTATTTATCTTTTCTGTTTTCAGTATCATCAACATAGATGAGCTATGGATTTTAAGATAAATGTCATTTAAAATTGAGATTGTATAATGCCAATTTATATTCAGATGAATTTCAAACTCTTAGGAAATATACATAAATTGTCCAGGGAATTGTTTGTGTTTGTATAAATAAACATGACAAATAAGGCTTTTTTTTTTTTTACCATGTAATTGTTTCAGTATGAGGGAGGGGGAAAGTTTTGTGCCACTTTACTACATTTCATACATTTTTTTTTTGCTAATCATTATGCACATTATGTATTTGTTGATGAAAAGCAAATAGTTAACTGCTAGATTCACTGAGAGATTAGTATCTTCTTTGTGGAAGATTTTGGTTGTTCTTATTTCTGGTAAGATGCAGTGGAAATGACAGAAAAAAATGTAAGAATGATAGGGGGAAGTAATTCTAGTTGTTAGGTACATATAAACAGTAGGAAGGGCGATACTTTTCAAATTGAATTCTCTATACTCAAGGATGATAGAAAGCAGTAAAATCTAAAAGAAGACAGTATTTGAGGGAATTATGGACAAAGAAACATCTCCTTGTATATCATCTGAAGCATGGGAGAAGAATCACACCAAGTATATAATATTGTTAGAGCTATAATGTGTGCTCTGTTTCAGAAAGAAGAATTGATTTGTATCATAGTTCCTGAAATGAAACTTGTAGCTTACAAAAAAATTACATTTTTTGAAGCTGGGCTTCTAATATGGACTGAATGTTCGTGCCTCCTCAAAGTCCATGTGTTGAATCCTAGGTCCCAAAGTAATTGTATTAGTAAGAGCGCCTTTGAGAAATCATAATGGCAGCCATAATGCTGGGCCAATCATGAAATTATGAGATTGTGATAGGAGACATGAAGATGGTGGAGTAGAGTGTGTTTAGTGTGCATGAGGCTAGATTTTCTTTTATGTTATGTGTATGACTGTTTTGCCTACATGTATGTCTGTGTACTGCATGCATACCAACAACCACCGAGGCCAGAAAAGATCATCAGATCCCTGAACTAGAGTTAAAGACAGTTGTGAGCCATCATTAGGTTCTGGGAATTGAACCCAGGCCCTCTGGAAGAGCAGCCAATACTCTTAACCATTGAGCAATCTTTCCAGTCCCCATAAGGCTGGTTTCTATCCCCAGCGCACACACACACACACACACACACACACACACACACACACACACACACACACAAATGAGTAGTCACTAGAGATAATACATTCATATTCCCTCTCCTCTCTCTCCCTTCTTCCTTCCTTTCTTCTGCTATTGGGGATACAGGAAGAAGCTATCCATTTACAGATCAGGAATAGTGCTCTTATAGGAAGAGAATAACCACATACCTTGATCTTTACTTTTACAGTGTAAGGAATGAATTTATTTTGTGTAAGCTATCTAGTTATGGAATTTTTGTTTTAGAAGTCTTGAAGTAACTAAGTTACTTTTTGCAAGAATTTTGGTTTTAGCAACAGAAGTTGCTTATTTCAAATCCTTATGAGAAATTTATTGAGTAGTTTTCTACATGGTGGGTATTTTAGTACACATTGTATCTCTGAGTTCAGTAGAAAGTTATTTTCTTCTTGAGTTCTATACTCTTTTAGAGGAAATTTCTTGGGCACACATCCTTTGATTTCCAGAATAATATTCTGTATTAGTCTTCCCCTGTCTAGATATATTACACACACACACACACACACACACACACACACACACACACACACACACACTCATCTTCTATCTTTTTCTTTGTGTTGTCATTTCCTATTCTCCATTAGAATAATCTCATCCTTTAACTCTGCATACTGATACCAAAAGAGCAAAAAACAAAACAAAACAAAACAAAACAAAACAAAACAAAACAAAACAAAAAACCCTTATCTCTAGCTTGAACATAAGCCCCTAAATGTCACATTTTATAACAGGGTAACCACAGAATTCATTTTAAAAGCATAATAGTAGGGGAGAGGGAAAGCTGATACCATCAACTTTGCTGAGTGTTTTGTACCAAGGTCCCTTCAAAGTCCATTTGGTAAAATATTACTCTTTAGCATGAGCATGATGTTGGTAGGTTGTAGATCTCAGAAGAGATGGGGTCTAGGGAGACTGCTTCTAGTAACTGAGGGTATCCCACTGAAAGAGATTGGAACCTGAGGTAATTTGTCTTCTCTTTTTTACTTTCTATCCAGGAAGTGAGTGGTTATAATCTTCCATTCATTCATGTCATGATTTGTTGCTTTACCACAAGCCCAAAGCAACAACCATGGGCTAAACTATCTAAAGCTGAGCCAAAGCAAACCTTTATTGTTATAGCTTAATTTTTTTGTTACAATTTGATCATCACACATATTTTTGCAGTAACAGAAAGCTAACCTATGGAACAACAATCCTAAGTAATCTAAGTAATAAATATTCTGGGCATATCTATAGCTATGGTATATATATATATATATATATATATATATATATATATATATATATATATATATATATATATATATATATATATATCCTCCAGTCTATTGATAAAAGCAGATAGTATACTTGACCAGTCAAAGGGCTTGGTAGTGACGACTATAGGTCATTGGATAGCTGTAAAGGTGTGTTTTATGTATGTGTTTGTGCACACACATGGGATGGCTACAGCTTAAACTTTGGTGTTTTTCAACTGTTATACTTTTAAACTCATATTTAATAAATTCTTTAGATGGAGCCTTTCACTGTCCTGGAACTTTTCAAGTAGGCTAGGATTGCTGAACAGTGAGTCTTGGGGTTCTACCTGACTCTCTCTCCCCAGTGTGGGGATTCCAAAGGCATTCCATCTTCTCTGGATTGTGATGTGATGTGATGTGTTGTGTTGTGGTGTGTGTGTGTGTGTATGTGTGTGTGTGTGTGTGTGTGTGTGTGTGTGTGTGTGTGTGTGTGTATGTGTGTATGCTAGTTTATGTGCATATTCCTATTTTGTTGGGCATGTTTGTGAATCTAAAACAGTGGAGGTTGAGAGAGCTCAATTTCCTTGTGTTCCATGTTGCTCCTCTTACATTCTATATTTCAACATCATTGCCCAGTCCAGAAATATAAATAGTGTCCAAAACTTAAATCTCAAAACCTTCTCTTCTACAGGTTACAAGAGTCTGTTAAAATGTTTTCCTTAATGATGACTTCTATCATTGCCCAATGTTTCTGTGTCTCTATGCCTAGATTAGCAGATAGCCTTCAGACGGATTTACAAGCTTTCCCCCTCTGACGTTCCTTAATCCATGGTTTACACTGCTGTAAACTCACAAACTCTCTCATTCTGTGTGTGAGTGTATGTGTGTGTGTGTGTGTGAGAGAGAGAGAGAGAGAGAGAGACAGAGAGAGACAGAGAGAGACAGAGAGACAGAGAATTTCATTTGAAAATCTTCCATGCTTCCTCAATTCTTTTAAAAGATAAAACTCTATATAACCACACAGTTTGGCTATTTGAGATTTTATCATAATTACTTACTGTTGCATAACACTATTCCTGAAGAGACAAGAAGAAATATCTACTCACTCCAAATAGGGAACTGATGACATACCAAATTAACAGTTGTTAGAGTTGAGTTTTATTGGCGTTACTTACTAGAATGTAGATCCAGGTTTACTCACATAGCAGAAATTACTTAGCTGTATTATCAAATACTACCTCTGAATGCATGGCAGCACACAAAAGCTGGAAACCTAGAGTATACTTCACAACTTGTCTGCTTCTTTTAGAAAGTTTGGCTGGTCTGAGCCTCTTTTAGGCAGCTTGGTTAGTCTGAGACTTTTCTAAGCAGCTAGTCTTGTCTGAGAATGATTCTTAGCAGTCTTCTTAAATATGCTTAGGAAGGGAGGAGCCTAGTTGATTCTGGTTAGTTTCGGGGACTTCCGAAAGCTATTTTTAATTGTTTACTTCCTGAGCTTAACAGGTTTCCTTGTAAAATGGAGTGTTTTACCTCCTCTTTGAATACCCTGTTGTTTTATCTTTCTATAAACATCCTGTATCTTACTAAGCTTCTCTCTGCGATGGAGGGTTTTAATCTTGGAGGAAACAGCTATATAACACTTTCCCCAAAGGTACCTATTTTTCTGATTCTCCTCTAGCAGTTTTATTCTCTGACTATAATTATCATTCTTTAAGGCTACTATTGGATGCTAATTCTCCTTGAAAATCTTGCCAGATTTTTCTTGAATTTCTGAATTTTTCTTGGTTGCAGATTAATTTTTGTTCATAATTTCCACCCAAAATATTTATTTTTCTTTACTTAGTATGATTATTTAAAAAATGATATTAAATTTACATACAGTACAATACACAGATGTTCACTGAATTACCACATTTTGACAAATGTATGCACACAATTTCCCAGCCAACCAAGATATCAAACTTTATGCCATCCTAGAATAGTCTATCATGTCTACTTCTAATCCACTTTGTGACCTGAGAATAGCCACTCTTCTGATTGTTATGCTTACTTAAAGATTCATTTCTCCTCTGTGATTTTATTTATTTTATGCATTTAAACTGAACTGCAAACCAGTGGTTGTCCTGACAAATGCCATCACATAATTAGATTTTTATTGAGCACAGTCAATTTAAATGCTTGTAGTTGGTAAATTTCTTTGAACTATTTCAAAGTATATTTTCTTTCCAAAATTATGGACACTTTTGTAGACTGGCCTATAGCTTGTATTTCAAGAATTCAGTATTATCTCCTTTTCTCTTTTATAAAAATGAGGGTCTGCTTCATTCAGTAAAATTCTGCTTAATAAGGCATACTTACAGTGTTAGAAATATGCCAAATATGAACAATAATGCATGTAACTTGAGCAAGAGTCCTAATGAGCTCTGCAGGGGCAATTGTGCTTTAGAGTTCCAAATAAAAAGAAGCTAATTGTTAGCTAAATTCTGTAAAAGGAGAAGAATCAGTGACTATATTAATGCTGAGATTGGGAACTATATTGCACATTAGAACAAAAATATCAGCTGTTCTTATATAATACTTAATGGTTGAGGCTACTTTTTATAACAGTAGTTACTGCCTAGAAAATGGGAGAAGAGGTTTATTAGATAATTGCAAGGCAAAAATGAGGGCAATAAATTTATCTAATTTACCAGTATAGACACCAGTTCTGATAAGAGTCTAGACTAAAAATATAATTAATAAAATTTTAATAAATAAGCCAGGCACTGGGTAGTACATGTCTTTAATTCCAGCACTTGGGAGGCAGAGCCAAGCAGATCTCTGTGAGTTGGAGGCCAGCCTGGTCTACAGAGCGAGATCCAGGACAGGCACCAAAAACTACATGAAGAAATTTTGTCAAAAAAAAACCCCCAAAAAATTAATGAATAAATGTGAATGTCATTGAAGTTTTGGTTATGATATATTACATAGTCTAAGGAAAGGAAGAACTTTCATTTCTTTAAATCATGTATGTTCAACTCTCATATGGAATGCTGTGCATAGAAAATGGAACAGCTGAGACTTTTAGAGGACCTAGTGATACTGAAGACAATGTTATATTGTTTCAAAGGATTTATGGTTGAGACCAGGCTGCATCCACATGGCATAGAGGTGAAAACACTGGACTATTTTGTAACTTTTCGTTAGAGCATTGCCTTTTTACCTAAGCAGAGTTCAAACCTCTGCAGCAGCCATCTCCATGTACACTGTCTTTTGATTGTTAGCCGCTGAAGGGCTTGACTTTTGGGAAAAATATATCACTTTCTCTGATCTAACCTATAAACTGTACGTATACTCCATACTTTTTATGAGATTGCTGTAGAATTGAGAAAATGGGTATTGACTGAGAAAAGTGACTAATCCTGGAACTTCCCTAAAAAGAAAAAAGACAAGTAGAGATAACATGTGAGATAACATGGAGCTACAGTTAAGCTGGTAAATGCTGCTCTCTGCAAAGTCACTTTGACTCTACACATTTAAAAACAATAAGGTTTGCATTAATTGATGTCATTGTTAATTGTTTATCTTAGTAAATAAGTATTTTGAACATCTATTGCCATTAAATTAATGATTGAATCTCTTCATTGACTATAAGAAATTTGTCTTTCAGAGTTTGAAAAGGGATGTAGGATTGTAGTATCAGGAAAATGAGATCAATTCTTTGAATGAAAGAAGAAAAATAAGGAGTATGATGAGTTCTTGAGTCATCTTGATAAAGTCATTTAGTTTTCTTTACCATCAAGCCCTTGGTTTTTGTGTTTGTGTATTTAGTGTTAGGGCATTTAGTCTTTGAAATATATGTATCCTGAACTGTCTATAATAGCTTATGAGGTTTATCCTTTTTGATGAAACAAAAGCATGAAAATAGAGTTTTGAGGGAATTATCAATCTACCTAAGAATCTAATGAGATTAAACACCAGTGAATTGGAGTCAGGAAAAAAGCAACAATAATAACAACAACACATACTCTCTTCTGGATGAAAACTTGAAAGCCTTTTATAATAATAATCAAAAGGATTAATTCCTTAAATCCTGTATAGTTGTAAGATGAAGTTCTGCTTAAATATCTGTGATTGTTAAATTACTCTAAATGTTTTTTTGAAATGTGTAATGGATAATTACATATGCTACTATTACATCTCTCCAGTGGGGAAGTCATCAGAAGGGGAGACACCATGGGGAAGAAGGCTGGAAAAAAGAATAGATACTCAGTGATTAAAACCAACAAGTTCACATCAAAATTCTAAGGGATCATTTTAGGGCAACCCAAGTTCTAAAAGCACTTTAAATACAGTATACAGCAACCCGTCACTTTCTAATTATAAATTCTTTTTGGCTGGGGAAATGAAGTGTTCTTATGGAGATCTTTTATGTTCAGCAAGCAGAGTTGAAATGTAGGAAAACAGAGCAATGAAAGAAACCCATGCTGTGTAGAGGACTAAAGCACTGCCATTACTGAGCACTATGGGCCCCATGGGCTGGAGTAGATGACTCTTAAGCATTAGTTCATGTTTTCCCAATTAAGCATAAGTTGTGTTTCTTTATGTGCTCTGGAAGTGTTAGTCATTTAGTTCCCATAAGGAGCATTTTGTCAAGAGCAACAATTATAGCCAGAGACAAAGGAGCTTGTAACAGGATTATAGGCCTCCCCTGACTCTAGCAGGACTCAACTCCTTACATAGCTAATTGTGATGTAATAGTGATAGCTTTTGGAACAAAAACAGTTGTCAAAAAAAGAATAAGGCAGCAAGATATTATGAATGAAATGATGGTGAGGAAATAAAATACATTAAGACTTACAGAATCACATAAATAAGTATAAGAGAAATGAGCATATACATAACATTTAACTTGTTTTTTTCTTAGTATTTTATTGGTTCTAGTTATAGGGATACGTTTTCTGCATCTTAATTTG
The DNA here is from genome assembly GCF_903995425.1 of Onychomys torridus. NCBI lineage: Eukaryota > Metazoa > Chordata > Mammalia > Rodentia > Cricetidae > Onychomys > Onychomys torridus. Next base: position 82,174,664 of record NC_050466.1, on the reverse strand, counting down.
TATTTACAGGCCTGAGATCTATTTAAAAGTGGTTGGATATCTTCATGTTTTAAATTTAGATTTAAAGCGTGGCAGTAGTGGTGCACACCTTTAATCTCAGCACTCAGGAGGCAGAGCCAGGAGGATCTCTGTGAGTTTGAGGCCAGCCTGGGCTACCAAGTAAGTTCCAGGAAAAAGGCGCAAAGGTACACAGAGAAACCCTGTCCCAAAAAACAAACAAAAAAAATTAGATTTAAATTACAGATGGCTTATCATATCACAAAATATCTGAGTCAGAAATCTTTGTTTTGTGCCTACTAAAGTTAATATAACATTCAATCACCCTTAAAAGGAAAAGGATCCTACCTTATACACCATTAAAAGATTATATAGGTTCTTCTAGGTTATAGAAATGGTACATCAAATGACACTACTCTTCTAAGCATGTGAAGTATGCTTATCCAGTTGATTCATATAGGTCTTGCTCATGTAGGGTACAACAACTGTGTTCCAATTCCAACTTAATCAGAGGACACATCAGTTGTGGTACTTACTTCTCTCTTGCTTTGCAATAGAATGGAGTGATTGTGAATTTAATTTTGGATTTCAGAAACATCTGTTACTTCTACCACTTCTAAAAACTAGTTCTATTTCTCATAGGAAAAAGTAAGAAAATAATAATACACTCATGGGTTCTTGTTATTGCCAAGATTAATTGGACACTGATAATGTGTATGAGTTTTCCAGATCAGAAGGTCTTGCTTACTGAAACTTTATTGGAAAGCAAATTAAATAGTTGCTGGCATTGTAGAATCAGTTTGGAATTGTGGCTTATGCTTCCTCGTTTTATCTGATGGTGTAAATAAGTCCCTGTCATGTCATTATTGTAGCTGGAGGTGAGATGAGAAGGTAGACAATTCCATCGTATTTAAATATGCAGAAGAATAACATTTTTAGTATTTTGCAATGTTAATATGCATAGAATTCTCATGTACTTCCTTCTGCCATTACACATCCTGTGTTTGGGTAGCTAGGTTCAATGACTTGGCTGTGTCCTTGACCACACAAAGACTCTGCTTGCCATGTGATTGGATTAAGGGACATGTGCCGCCACCACCTGACTTCTGTTTATGGCTATGAGATCTCTGATCTCCAGGCAAACTTTATTTATTAACATACAAATAAAATCACATTTCAGCACAATTCAAATATCACCACATTTCCTCCTTTTATTCTAATAAAAAGAAAAAAGGGGAAAAGTTATAACCAATATAAGAAAACTATAAACAACAAGTAAAATAACTATATACAATATATACAAGCAATAAATACCTCAACAATGTTTATTCTATTTGCATTTGACAGACTCAGAGAAAATATTCCATTATCTATCCTACTTTGGTAAGTCCAAATTGTACCTCTTTCATTTTCTATCCTATCTTATATTACTAACAGAGAAATATCTTATAATATCTTTCAAATTTATACACTGATACCTCTTTAGTGAGTTTCAAAAAAATGAAAAGGGCAAGTTTTGGGGATGTCTTTCTGCATGCTGTGAATATGTGTTGTTGCTCTGATTGGTTAATAAATAAAATGCTGATTGGCCAGTAGCCAGGCAGGAAGTATTGTATAGGTGGGGTAAGCAGAGAGAATTCTGGGAACAGGAAGGCTGAGTCAGGAGTTGCTAGCCAGACACAGAGGAAGCAAGATGTAAAAGTACCAGTAAGCCATAAGCCACATGGCTACATATAGATGAATAGAAATTGGCTAATTTAAGATATAAGAACTAGATAGCAAGAAGCCTGCCACGGCCATACAGTTTATAAGTAATATAAGCGTCTGTGTGTTTACTTGGGTCCAAGTGGCTGTGGGACTGGCTGGTTAAGAGAGATTTGTCCTGACCACCCACAGGCCTGGACACAAGAAATCTTCTAGCTATAGTTCAATGTATTGTGAAACCTTGAAAAATAAGTGCTGACAACTAGGAAATGTGCATAGAGTGAGAAACTTTGGAGCACTCAGCACTAAATGGAATGTCTTTAGGAAACCACTCTCCTCAAGGCTCAGAAATCTATGAGGAAAAGGAGGTGGAATGATTGTAAGAGTCAGAGGTGGTAAATAACTCCAAGGAAACAGCACATTCCAGGAACAACAGGCCTGATACATGTATGAACTTACAGAGACCGTGACAGCATTCAGAAGATCTGCAGTGATTCAAACCAGAAAACAATCTCTGCATTTTGAGGGAAGTAGACAAAGTCCTACCACTAACCAAGAAGCTGTTTGCAGCTGATGCCTACTGGAAATGGGAAAATCAGTTTTCTTTAATGGAGTGTCACTGGGTATATGTGCCACACTCTAGGGCAGGCCCTATGCTCGAGAGTAGTTGACCAACACAAAATAGATTAAAAGTTTTTTTGAGTGCTTTTTGTTGTTGTTGTTTTGTTTTTTGTTTTAGTATTTTTGTCTTCTTGGATTTTTTTAATGGTTTTGACTTGGGTTTTTTTTTTTTTTAAACTTGAAGTTGGGTAGATAAGGAGGAGGTAAGGAGAATCTGTGAGGAGTTTGGGGGAGGGATAGAACAAAACCAAAATACATTGTATGGGAAAATGATAACACTAATAAATACAAAAAATGTTTTAAAATTTTTTTAATCCAAACCAATAAGTGGTAAAGTGAATGTACAAGTGGAAACAAGCAGATAAGAGAAGAACATCCCCACAGGCCATACCAGCCCTTGTAGATTGCCTGGCACCATATTTTCCTTCAAAAACTTTGCAATATTTTAAAACTTGTGTGTGTGTGTGTGTGTGTGTGTGTGTGTGTGTGTGTGTGTGTGTGTGTCTTGCAATGTGTACATCTGAGTGAAGTGGCCCACAAGAGCCAGAAGAGAGTGCCAGATCCCTTGGAGCTAGAGTTATAGGTGGTTATGAACTACCCATGTGGGTGCTAGGAAATAAACTTGGCTCCTCTTTAAGAGGAGTGATCTTTAACTACTGAGCCATCTCTCCAGCCCTAGTATAGCAATTTCTACTTAATGGGAGATTGAGAACAAAAAACATCATGTTGGTCCAGATACAGCAATTCCTACATTTGTGATATAAAACTGATACCTTCTCACATAGTTTGGGGAACTAAGTACCAAGTATAACTAGACATGCAAGTTTTCATTTCAGAGAAGGAATAATAATAAAGGGAACAGGTGACAAGTGTCATTTTCCAGAGTATTTCCACTTCAAATGTCTGTGGGCGAGAAGACAGATTTGCCTTGATGGCTGTGCACCACTTAAGAGTGAGACGTGAGTAGGTGCAGTAAGGAAATCAACGTGTAATGACATTCTGCTGTGAGTCCAGCTAGAGCTCAGCTCTGTATTTTTTGCATAATGTTCTTTCAAATGTGTGGGTACAGGTGTGTTCATACTTGTGAGTCTACCAGCATGCTATAGGCTTGAAGCAATAGGTTGTTCTGAGGAGAGTGCCTAAATTTACAAAATATTTTCCCAAACTGACTGAGGAAATAATTCCTTGAAAGCCCTCCCCATCATACTAGTATCTCAAGGAAGGAACACCATATTCATCTTTTTGAATAAGCTTATCAGATTTGCAGAAAGATACTTTTCTCTGTATCAGAAAGAGTATCAGTTTGATATAAGGCCTAGGAAAATGTCTCTGAGGACAGTTGTCTGGGTTCTGCCTCCTATAAAATGAGCATAGTAACCTTTTTTAAATAATGAAATATAACATAAAACAAAAAATAATACTTTGAAATTGGACAAAACAAATAGAAATAAGAAAAGGAGCATAAGAGGGGCATCAAAATTGGAGATGCACTTGTTTAGCACACTCAGAAATTCATAAAACACTTAACTGGAAGCTATGATATATATGCAGAGGACTTGGTGAAACCCTGTGCAGAGGTCAATAAAATCCAACTCAGGAAGTTGTGTATGGTTCTAGATGAGTACCTGGCATGTGGTAATTATCTTATAAATGTTAAATATCTTTGTTACACTTTATTTTCTCTTTCATATAGGACCATGCCATACAACTCAAGCTGCCCTTGAATTCATGACCTTCCTGCCTCAGTCTTTAAAGTGCTAGGAATAACCCTTTGTACCACTATGTCTATTCTCTCTCTCTCTCTCTCTCTCTCTCTCTCTCTCTCTCTCTCTCTCCCTCTCTCTCCTGCCAGGAATGAAAAGGTGAGGTCAGAGTCACTGAAAAGCAAAAGCAGCTAACATTCTGTAGGTAGACCCCATATCATTTTCAAATGTATGATTATTTATTATTAATAACATTGGGACCCAGATGTTGGGAAATTCATGTAATCACAAAAGTCTTCCTCAGGAGGCTGAAGTTATTTATCTAAGGTTCAGCTATAGATTCTAGAGGGATATTACTGCTCCTTGAATGTTTCTTTTTATGAATCAGGATTTTGTTATGTAGCTAAGGCTCAAACTTACAGTCATCCTGCCTCAGCCTCTCCAGTGCTGAGGGTATGGGCATGTGCCACAAGACACTTCTTCAATTTCGATATGTGTGGGACTAACCAGAAGGAGAACTTGAGTGAACAAAATACAAATTCTGGTCTGGAGGGCCTGTGGTAGGCCTGAGGGTCTCCATTTCTGAGAACTTCCAGGTCATGCTGATGCTAGTGTGCTACAGAACACACCTTTTTCTTACGAAGCATTGTTTTCAGGGCACACTAATGTTTCTCAAAGCTAGTAAGTATGTGAGGCTTCAGTTAGGATTATGTGGATTACTTACAGGGGGTCTGTCTTTGCTTCCTGTGAGTAAATATAAACTATCACTTGAGATAATGTAATCCCTAAATTGCATACACTTGTGAAAGAATGCTCATTTTGCTCTAATTATGCATGTGAAATAGTGCTGTGTGCATCATGCATGATATTCTGATGTTAGGAGGACTGAAATTCAGAAATACTCATGTAAGCACCAAAATTACACTAAATATAATTTAATAGTGCAAGCAAGGAGGCATTTGAGGACCCTGTAGATGTGCTACAATCATCAACCTGGCAAAGAGAAGTGGAGCTAAATAATGGAGATTCAATATTGCTAGAATACTGCTTAAATTGTCTTTCTGGGTATTTTGATGGTAATACCCAGTGAACTTGAAGAAATGGCACACCAGAAATACATGGACCATTATCGATTAACAATCTTCGAGCCATTCAGCTAGATTCATAGTTTATCTCTTCTGTGTCATCAGAGACAAATGAACAAGTACAAGCTATTGCCTCAGTTTAGAACTGAAAGGCTGTGTGACACTGGATTTTACTAGGTATCTGTTAGAGTATTAATAATACTTTTAAAAGGTTCAACTATATGCACTCTTAGCAAGTGTACTGGAAAAAGAAATCAAACTGCAGAGGTGTTTATGTATGTTAAAGCTTTCACATATTCCACGAAGTATGTCTGAATGTGAAAGAATTGAACTTCAGTTCACTGGCCTTTAATAAAGTTATTTAGCTATAATCCTTTGGTGGATATAAGAAAATCACAAGTGCTTGATTCAGATAGACACCAGGTGAAATGAAAAGAAAACTAAAGCCTGGAACTCAGGGAAAGCTAATGCTACACAAGCTTTATCAAATCCTCCCACCAGCACTATAATACTCAGTAAAGCTCAGCATGACAGTTCCAAATAAAACAGGGGAATGACAAGGCAATAACTCTGGGAGCATTAGAGCAAGGTACAATAAGTTTTCTTTCTCCTACTCCTTCCACTTGAATTCTCCTAAAACAGCCAAGGGAGTCAAAGGAGCATTGTAATGTATTCTTGCATGTACAGAAACATTTCCCCTTCTTTTTGTGGCTTCTTAACCAGCTAGCCCTTGTGGTTATTGAATTTCTCTGGAGAGACCTTAATCATGAGTAAAAAGAGAAGTGTGAGTTAGCGATGATAACAACAGTGCTGTCTAACAACAAACCACAAAGTCTCCTAGGCAAACAGCAATCAATAAGGATTGATTCCAAGCATGAGTGTGGTGACTGGCTGGGACTAAACTGCTATGCACTAAGTTCTGTGGGAGTGGCTGCATATCTGTCTCATCCTGTGAGCCATGGAAAGGCAAGCTAATTTCCTTGATTCTCAAGATTGGAGATGGCAGACCATCATGGCAGCCCCCAAATTTGGTTTAGGAAAGTGTTGAAATGAAGAGTTACAGTGCGTAGATGCAGCAGTGGTGTGAATTTTGCTTGTTAACACGACAAACTTGAAAAAGACAAGGACTAGAAGTTCGTATCTATTTTAAGTAAAAATTAGTTGCAGAAGAAAGGAAAAATGAACAAAGGTGAATGCAAACAGGGATGCTTAGTTGAATCTGGCCTTCAGATGAACAATTTCTTTTTTACAGTATAGTTATGAATCATGCAGTATTTGGTGATTGGCTCAGAGTAACTGTTCTTTATTGGGACCATGATATATTTGGGGCATATAAAATAATTATTCATTATTTGTCTTGAATTCAGTTTTCCTTATTATTTTTTCCCAGAGTTTTACAACAGAGTGAGGCTGTTGAGAGTGATGAGCTCACAACCAAAAATATGTGAGTGATAATTACAAACTGAAAGTAAAGGCACAATGAAGCTGAGAAAAAATAAACTACGTAAAACTTATTTCCTACTTCACAGTAGAATAGTCTACCAATTTAAAATGCTCGATCATACCTGTTTCCCTTCAGGAACACCTTTCTGTTTGTTTCTTTGTTTTGGCAGATCTGATCTTTGGTTAGTGGTTGGCTGTATAGTAAACAGTTAATATTCTCTCTGATAGATTGGGCATGGGAGTGATTGGTCCATGCCCATATATTATCAGTTCAATACTTAGATTATTATCCTTAGCTACTGGAAAATAAGAAGGCACCTGAATGGTGATGTAATTCCTTTGAAAAAAATCTGATCATTAGTACCTCACAAAACATTAATCTTTTAAGGTGTCCAAAGCCTTTATTTAAAATCAAGAAGAAGGGACAGAGTGCATAACCCTCTCAGCAAATATGAGCTGGATAGTTTCAAAAAATTCTTTCCTTAGAAAGCAATTTCAAGCCTGTCTGCTCTTATCTGACTGTTAATTTCCTATTGCTACATAACAAATTTTCACAAACATATAGTTTAAATCAGCACCCACATACGGGCTCACAATTCTATGGTTTAAATATATAGCATCGGCCAGGTGTAGTGTTGCACACCTTTAATCTTAGCACTCAGAGGCAGAAGCAGGTGGATCTTTGTGAATTCAATGCCACCCTGTCTAAACAAAGAGTTCAAGGCCAGGTAGCTATATAGCAAGATCATGTATAAAAAAAAAATACAGCATGGTCTGGCCAAAGTTTAAGTATGAAGGTATCACAGACTAAAATCAAGGTGTCATCCAGGCAGAATTCTCAGAATTAGGTTCTAGAGGAAAATCTGCTTCTAAGTGATTTTTGTGTTGCTAGCATAATTCAGTTATTTACAGTTGTGGGACTGAGGTCTCCATACCCATGGTGGCTATGAGCAGGAGCCACTTCTCAACTCTGGGGGTTCTATTCATCTTCAAGCTAACAACTGTAAAGCAGTACTTCAGATTTCTGAGTTCCTCTTCTGTAACCAGCATTAATACACCTCTCTCTCTTTTTCTCTTTTTTTAATTTATTATATTTGTGTTTTAATTTTACACATCAGCAATGGGTTCCCCTGTCCTCCCCGCTCCTGCCCCTACCCCCACCTTTCCCCCATCCCCTCCCCTCCATTCCCATCTCCTCCAGGGCCAAGACTCCCCTGGGGATTCAGTTCGACCTGGTGGATTCAGTACAGGCAGGTCCAGTCCCCTCCTTCCAGGCTGAGCAAAGTGTCCCTGTGTAAGCCCAAGGTTCCAAACAGCCAGCTCATGCACTAAGGACAGGTCCTGGTCCCACTGCCTGGGTGCCTCCCAAGCAGTTCAAGCTATTCAATTGTCTCACTTATCCAGAGGGCCTGATCCAGGTGGGGGCTCCACAGCCTTTGGTTCATAATTCATGTGCTTCCATTCGATTGGCTGTTTGTCCCTGTGCTTTTCCAATCTTGGTCTTAACATTTCACGCTCTTACAGTTCCTCTTCTTTCTGGACAATTGGACACCTGGAGCTCCACCTGAGGCATGGCTGAGGATCTCTGCATCCACTTCCATCAGGTATTGGATGAGAGTTCCAGCATGACTGTGAGGGTGTTTGGCCATCTGATCACCAGACTAGGTCAGATCAGGCTTTCTCTCGACCATTGCCAGTAGTCTACAGAGTATGTATCATTGTGGATTTCTGGGGACCTCTCCAGCACTCTGCCTATTCCTGTTCTCATGTGGTCTTCATTTATCATAGTCTGTTATTCCTTGTTTTCCCTTTCTGTTCATGATCCAGCCGGGATCTCCTGTTCCCCTAAGCTTTCTTTCCCTCAAACCTTGCCCTTCATTATTCCCACTATCGTCCAGGTTGTTCATGTAGATCTCATCTATTTCTCTGTCATTGGGTGATCCCTGAGTCTTTCCTAGGGTCCTGTTTTCTAGGTAGCCTCCCTGGAGTTGTAAGTAGCAGTCTAGTCATCTTTGTTTTACATCTAGTATCCTCCTATGAGTGAGTACATGCCATATTTGTCTTTCTGAGTCTGGGTTACCTCACTCAGGATGATTTTTTTCTAGATCCATCCATTTGCCTGCAAACCTCATGATGTCATTGTTTTTCTCTGCTGAGTAGTACTCCATTGAATACACCTCTCTCTTAAAAGACTCATGTGTTTAAGTCAGGACCATACCAATGCTCTTAGTATCTCAGAGTAAACTCACTGCATTTGATTGAATAACTGGGCAAAAGTAAATGTGTACCAGGGCTTTAGAATTTTAAACGGGGCATCTTAGAATTCTGCTTGTAATGCTAATTATGTCCCTGGGTCACTTCACGTCTTTTGCTCTACTCTAGGATTCTCCTCTTCTATTGTCAAGCCCATGCATAGGTATGTCCATTAAAACTTTTTTGAGAAGAAATTGTTTCTTCATAAACTTTCTTTTTCAAGACTGTTTTCAGTGCCCCATATTCCCCGAATGAACTTATGTGTGATTCCAGTCTGTGCAATCATTTATGGACTGTGTGTGATCTGCAGTGGCACTTTTCTGTCATAAATTTCTCAGTTCCATTTTGTGTTACATTCATGTTTAGTGACAGGTAGAAAGACTTACAGCTTCTATTTCATTCTGTTTAATTGTTTATATTTTTAGGTGACACGAGCTGGAAGAGAGGTTGCTGTTCTTGTGCAGTTTCTGGTTAACACCAGAAACTAGCTTCCTCTTATTTCTTCCTCGTGATTAGCAGCTAACATGCGTCTTCAGACTTTTTGTTTTGGTGCACAAATACCTAATGTATTTTCCTCAGGATTCTGACATTTTCAAACATTGTAATTATTTCTTATTCCACTTATTCCAGAAGATGGCGCTGCTGCTTCTGAAGTGAAACAACATGGGAGTGGGGGGTTACAGCCCGATATTTTAGCGTTTCAAAATAACAGACCAAGCATCTGTATTGGCAAACACATGCTTTTAATTGACATTTGAAATACCTACTACATTATTTTTTATCCTTATGCTGAGTTTAGTTTTATAGAAAAAAATAATCACAAACACAGTTTTATAGAAAAGATAATTAAATATGTTGAGACAGAAGGAGTAGAGAGCCTGTAAGCTTCTCTGGTGTCAGAATCTAAATTGAAAGGACAGTGCTTGGAGCAGATGCTGGCAGTGCTGATCCTGCAGTGAGGCCTTTTCCACTGATTCTGCTTTTGTCACCAGAGCTGTTCATTTGCAGCATGTGCTGTACACATTGTCACCAATAGAAACTGGAGCTCTTACTACTGAATTAAGAGGTGTGTGTGTGTGTGTGTGTGTGTGTGTGTGTGTGTGTGTGTGTGTGTGTGTGTGCTGTCGAGCACAAATACATTTGCAGAATTCAGTAAGTGTCAGAGATCAACCACTATTTTATATCTGGAAACATCATGTTGAATTTAAAATTTGCCAATCAGGTATTTAAGTCCTGAATGCCTTACACTTGGGTCACATCTTACTTAGCAATTAGTACCGTTGTGCTGTGTTTTCTCCTACTGAGGCTTATTGCAGAAGAAAAAAATCCAGAGAAATGGGATCTAAATCTTGACCAGCAACAGGGAACCTAGGAGTAAAGTTATTGTCTGCCTAGAATAAGAGGACTGAAAACAACTGTGTGCCACTTCCTCAGGAGGTAATACATTACCTTTTCAAATACATTCATTCCATGACAACTCTGAAGTAATGGTCATTCTGTAGAATAGTACCTGGCATATATTAGGATTTAATAAGTAATTGATGAAAATTATATTCCTGACATATTATGAAATGTTATTGTATCCCATTTCACTTTTTTTTAAATTGACAATATGTTATCCATATTTTATAACTTTCAAAATTTAGACTAAGAGTGGTTAAGTAAATTTCACCAAGTTATAAAATATACAAATGGCAGAGCTGGCGCTCAAAGCGTAAGTGACCTATCGCCGAAATCCAACTTTTCTTCTGTCCCTTCTTTCCCTCTCTCTCTCCACTTCTGTTCTATTGAGAATACTGCTACCTTTAAAATGGCTCTGCAGTTGTGCAGCGGTGCACACTTTTAATCCCAGCACTTGGGAGGCAGAGGCAAGTGGATCTCTGTGAGTTCAAGGCCAGCCTGGCCTACAGAGCAACTTCCAGGACAGGCACCAAAACTACACAGAGAAACCTTGCCTTGAAAAAAAGAAAAGAAAAGAAAGAAAGAAAGAGAGATAGAAAGGAAGAAAGAAATTAAATGGCTGTGCAAGTATTTCTTTGATATCCTGTTTGAGTTTCTTTGGATATGAATTGTAGTCATACATTACTGATTATTTTGAAGCGCTTGTTTGAGAAATTATTAATGGGATTTCATAGATGCTGTTTTCAACCCTGGTTTTAGAATGTGTTTTATCTAAGTGTTCTCATACTTCTCTTTAGGTATTAACAGTTAAGTAATTGAACAGCTAAGATACCAGACAAATCTAACCACCATTTATTTTCAAGGAAAAGAGAATCACTCCGAACTTATTTTGTGGGACAGGGGAGATAGCACAGTTGGTAATGTATTCAAGCACGAAGACTTGAGTTTGACCACAGAAGCTCTCTCAAATAGCCATAGGTGGTGGCACATACTTGTAATTCCAGCACTAGGAAGGTGTAGAACCCCTGAAGTTCCATAGCAGGGTAGCCTAATGGAACTGTGGAGTGCAAGGCCAGCCAGAGACCCTGTCTCACAAAACAAGATCAATGACGCCTAAAGAGTGACCACTGAAGTTGATCTCAGGGCACCCACATAAATATGATTCACATGTGCATACACACACATAATTATTTTGCAATTTATTGGTTTGTCTGTTTAGTTATTTAGTGATAAGTCCAGTGGGATATTCTGCATTTGTTTCTACTCCAAACTATATTGCTTTCATAATTTTATTAGAATAACTCTAGAAAGCTGACATAAAATTCCTTAGTGTTTTTCCCTATTTTTTCTGCCTGTGGCAATATTAGAAACAAATTGGGAGCTGGGAGGAATTTTTGAGAATGCTTGTAGGAAAGGGAGCATAGCCTGTGTCAACTCTTGGAACAATAGAGTTTTTAAATACACTGACACCCAAAGTTGAAGCAGGCCATTTGCAAAGATCTTGTTGAAGAACAAGTTAGGAAGGATGATTGAGGAGTTGAAACTGCTTTAAAAACGCTGATCTTGAGACAGTTTTGAAAGCTCTAAGTAGCAATACCAAATAAGCATTTGGATGAGCTCAGAGAGGGCAAGAGAAGCCGTTTATGAAATTATTCATTCCCTAAATGAATTTTTGATGACTTATATATTGGGTTATTAGGTACTCTACCACATTTTAGCAATATTTAGCTAAATCATAGTTTTCTCTGACTTAGCTGGGTCAATGTCTGAAAATTCATATTTGAAAATATGAAATATGCTATGACCTAAGTGAGCTGACTGTAATCACGAAATATAATAGACAAATGAGAAAAAAAAAGTCACATTAAGTGTTGCTAACTGAAAGCACACATAGAATGTTGAGGCATTCAAATACTTTTCAGTACGGTGTGATATTTAATTGAAGTGACAATATTGGTTCATATAAAGAGATAAGTAGCACCAAATGAAGACAAAATTAAGATATGATTAAGTAAAGAAAAGGGTGGTTTCTAGAGCAAAAATGTGACAGAAAATGATAAAGAGATAATTGAAGGAGCAGAATTTAAATATTTTATTTATTCTTTGGTAGTTTCATACTTGAATACAATGTATCAGGATCATATTCACTCTCTACTCCCCCCTCCTCATCTTCTCTTTATAATTTTGAGAGTCCAATTAGTGGTGCCCAAGGGGCCATCTATGGGAGAATGAGAAAACTACCATGGACCATACCCTTACAGGAGACTGACTCTCCCTCCCCAAGCAGCCACCAACTCTCAACTGCTTCTAAGTTCAGGCTCCCAGTGTGCACATAAATATCCAGTAGTGTGGTACATGCCTATAATCCCAGCATGGGAGGAGGCAAAGACAAGAAGATGCTTGCAGCTTGCTGGCAATCCAGTCTAATCAATTGGTGACCACCAGGTTCAATGAGAGACCCCATATGTAAATATATTTTTATATAGACATATGCCATACATATATATTCCATACACACACACACACACACACACACACACACACACACACACACATATATATATATATACAATTTTTTTTCTTTTTTCCCAAACAGGGTCTTAGTATGTAGCTCTGGCTTTCCTGAAGCTATGTAAATCAGACTGGCTTTGAACTCACAGAGATACTCTTTATTCTGCCTCTCCATTGCTAGGATTTGAAGCACGAAACTTAAAAGTTCTTATTAATAAAAACAAACCTGGAGCCATATACTGGAGTCAATGCTAGAAGATCAGAGAAGCAGAACAAGCCACAGCTCCTCACCTTGCAATTCCTCAGCTGATCCTGATTCCTCAGACTGGAAGCCTCTGTGTCCTTATCCAAATGGACCTCAGCTGAACTGCTTCCCGGAAGCCTGAAAGCTTAACCAGGCTCTAGTTCCTGGTCCTCATGCCTTAAATACATTTCTGCTTCCTGCCATCACTTCCTGGGATTAAAGGCTTGTGTCACTATGCCTGGCTCTTTTCAATGTGGCTTTGAACTCACAGAGATCCAGATGGATTTCTGCCTCTGGAATGATAGGATTAAAGGTGTGTGTACCTCCGTTTTCTGGCCTCTATGTCTATCTAGTGGCTGTTCTGTTCTCTGACCCCAGATAAGTTTATTAGGGTGCACAATATTTTGGGGAACACAATATCACCCCAAGGATTAAAGATGAATGCCACCATGCCCAGATGTAAATATATTAAAGTAGAGAACAATTAAAGAAGACAGGGACAATGACATTTCATACCTATGTACACATGTGAACACTTTACCAACTGAGCCGTTTCTCAATCTTTCACTTTTCAGTAAATTTTCATATAAATGCTATATGCCATAAAAACATACAATTTATCTTTCCTATTCTCTGGAACAGCAAAATGGCTTTAGTTAATTTAGCCTTTGATATGTTGGGTATATTTTTTGGTAACTTTGTATATTTCTTTTATAGACATTGGTATATTGAAATTTTTTTTCTATTAGAATCAGTTTGTGTAAGTTATATTTCTCAGGAAATTACCAGTTTTATTTGTGCTTTTCTCTTTTTTTTTTTGGTTTTGTTTTTGAGACAGGGTTTCTCTGTGTAGCTTTGGAGGCTGTCCTAGAACTCGCTTTGTAGACCAGGCTGGCCTCGAACTCATGGAGATCCACCTGCCTCTGCTTCCTGAGTGCTGGGATTAAAGGCGTGCACCACTACCGCCTGGAAGTGCTTTTCTTATATGTTTATAATGAATAGCATATGACTTTTAAAAATCAGTCAAAATTCTGCTAGGTAACAGCTATCATATGTAATATAGTAATTTGGAGGAAATTTAATAAAAGGGTAATGAGTACTGATGCATGGAATGCCAGAAGAAGCCAAAAAGAAATGATAAAGCATCCCAGGTAGGGGAAAGGAAGGCATGATGACTGAAACTGAGTGGAAAGGAGCTGTGGCTTTTGGAGAGGAATGTAGCAGCTTCAAAGCAGTCTGGTGAAAGACTTTTCTGGGAGCAGAGAGATAAATATCCCAATCTCATGACCTGGCCTTTCACCAGTCTTTTGTTTGGAGAAGCCCAAAAGGAAGCCGGAGGACTAAGACAACTCTAACATGTGTGAATCAGCCTTCCACAGTGACAGACAGGTGTCCATCACAATTTCTTCATTTGAACATTTTGTACTAAGAAGGATTATGTCAGGATTAGTTTTTTTGTAATGAAATAATTTTCTTACTTTGCAATTTATTCTTAGTTTACCCTTATAAAATATTTATTTTTATTTATGTGAGTGTATTTCTGCCTACTTGTCTATGTACGTACCATGTGCATGCAGGTGCCCTTGGAAATCAGAAGAGGCTTGTGATATCTCTGGAAATGGAGTCACAGGCACTTGTAATTGGCCCAATGTAAGTGCTGGGGACCAAACCTGGCTCTTCTGCAAGAGCAGCAAGTATTTTTTCTCATGGCATTAAGGTTAGGTCAGGTGATCTGCTAATTGCCTGTCCTGAATTTTATATGATTATTTCCTCATGGTATTAACATTTTTATCTACTCTCATGTTTCTTGAGGTTATAAGGTCAATTTGATTCATATTGTTTACACATATTTAGTGAGAATGCTATACAAGTGACATATAGTGCAACCCATCATCATATGATGTAAGTTATTCCACCATGATGTTAAACTTGATCATTGATGAAAATCATGACTGCCAGGTCATGCTGTAATTATGGCCAAATTTTATTTGTAATGAACAGTCTGTAGAATGAGGTTTTAGCATTACAAATATTCATTTTGCCAATATTTTATCTACTTCATTTCTTCTGTATATCTCATGCTTCCTTTTCCTGATTATGTGTTAGTAGTTGGTCTGCTTTCTGGCTTTCGGGATGTTTCCCCTCCCCACTTCCTCTCTCTTTTAGCTCATTAAAATAATAGCTTCCTTATTTCCTTCCCACTTTCTTTTTGTTTCTTTTTCTCACCTCTCTGGTTGGTTGACTGATTTATGTTAATTTTTGTTCCAGTTTTTCATTGTTTACAATAATGGGCTTTGTTGTGCTGGAACTGCATTCTTTACCACTTCTGTTCTTTCCAAGACTTTTGTTTGGGGTTCCTGAGTTCATAATTTATACCTGCAGATATGAATTGTAAATAAGCTTTTTAAGGAACACTAACAATCGGCAATACTTTCCCATATATCAACAAATACCCATTTGCAGGATCAATTCAAAGAAAATAATGGTCCAATGACCATAGAAACTGGTGCATGTAAGTCTCAATAAATTTACCAGTCACAGCATTTTATGTGGAATTAAAAGGTGTTATTGCTGAAGCAATCTTTGTCAGAGTAGCAATATGGTGTTGAATAGTCTACATTAGCTGGCTAGACTCTGGCATTAGCAAGGTGAAGGTGCTTTACTAAACTACCAAGTATGCCAATAAAAACTGTCTCCAAAGATGAGAAAATTAGAAAATTAAATGTCATATTTTATCTGCTATTTCATAAAATTTTATTTTTTACACTATTCCTATGTATTATCAAAGTATAAAGTAAAAAATTAAAATTAGATATTTGAATATATTACTTTTACTTCTAATAAATTTTAAAAACACATCCTGTTCAAAGAAATATTTTTGTTTGTGTATGGTGCTGAGTGAGTATTTTCTAATTAAGGAAGTAAGATAGTAATTTTACTTTAGGATTCATTTAGGAACATGACTTTAAATACGATTTTTAATCCCTTACAACTTGATTTATTTGAGATACTTAGCTCTTACTATAGTTAACAAGTTGTGAATATTTAATTATTTCTATATGCTAAGCAGGCTGTCTGAAAAGGTTTTACATGTAAAGAATGTATTTCAGCTTTTAACATGGAAGTTAATTAGTATATTAATGAGAGGTTAATGACTATAAGACTATTGTATATTTGTTTCTGTCTTCAGCCTTTCATAGACTGTATTTCAGGATTTATTCTGTCTTTTAATGGTAGCAAACATAGAGTGATTGTTCCATAACTATTTCCTTTGAATGATTCCTTTGTCCATAGCAGCAAGTAACAATGTAAGGCACACATTCAAGGGGAGTTGGGAAGAGAAGTAGAATAAGTGATACTATTAAAATTGAAATGGGAATACAAATTAAATGCCTTCCAGGTAGCAACTAATGCAGGAATTAGTGTGATTTAGTGGCAAGAGAAACAATGTTGGACACAAACATGCATTCCAATTCAGTTTTCTTTGAAAACTATTTGAGCTGTGTATTCTTAGGGGAGTTATTTGACATCTCAACTTACACATCTAGCACAATGTTAAAAATTATATTAAAATGGCTGAAAATTGGGGGACATATGGGGAGGGAGAGCAATGAAAGAGATATCTGGACAGAATGTACCATTAAAGGGGATGGGGAGAAATCTGCAGCCAGGGAAAACTCCAGGAACTCACAAGATTGTACCCAGCTCAGACTCATAGCAATGGTGGAGAGGGTTCTAGAAGTAGCCTTCCCCTGCAGTAAGATTGGTGTCTACCCTAATTGTCATCATAGAACACACATCCAGTGACTGATGGAAGCAGATACAGAGACCTGCAGCCAAGCACTTGGCCAAGATCCTGGAGCTCAGTTGAAGAGAGTGAGGAAGGATTTATAAAAGCAAGGGGCGGAGTCAAAATCATGATGGAATAAAACCATAGAAATAGCTGACCCAAGCTAATGGGAGCTCATGGACTCTGGACTGACAGCTGGGGAGCCTGCATGGGACCAAACTAGGCCCTCTGAATGGGGGTGAAAGTTATGTGGCTTGATATGTTTGTGGGTCCCCTGGCAATAGGACCAGGACTTACCCCTTATCCCTGGTACACACACTGGCTTTTTGAGCCCCTTCCCTGTGGTGCGATGCCTTACTCAGCCTCTATGCAGGAGGGAGGTGCTAGGCCTGGCCCCAACATGGTATAATAGCCTGTGTTGATTACCCAAGGGAGGCCTTACTCTCTATCAGGAAGGGAAGAGGGTGGGATGGGTGTTGTTGGGGGGAGCTGGAGAAAAGTAGGGAGAGGGAACAGGAGTTGGTATGTAAAAGGAAAGAAAATATTTTTTTAAATAAAAAATTATACATAAAAATTAATTTTCTAGATCATATTATTGTTCTATGGATTACTTTGAGCTTTTGTGGTTGTATCTATATGTTGTCATAGTAATACCTTGTCTATATAAGCATCCATATGTTGGCATTTTTGGTTCATTCAGGAAGAAGGATAGCTTGTCCTTGTATAGCATAGACAACATATTTCTCATATATTCCGTACGTTATATAATTTTTTCTTGGTTTGTTTCTGTGAACTGGATTAGATAAATAAGTAGTTGCCAGTATAGCCTTTCTTTTTTTGAATTTCTTTTATTTTGGGAGATTACAATATAACTAAATCATTATTGTCCCTACCGATCCCTCCCTACAAGCTCCCTTCTTGATCTCTTTCACATTCATGACTTCTTTTTTTCATTAATTGTTGTTACACACATATATGTATATTCCTACATATAACTTTCTCAGTCTGTATAATGTCACTTGTATACACATTTTCATGGCTGACCATTTGGTATTGGATAAACAATCAGTGTGCTTTTCCCCGAGGAAGACCATTCCTCCTGGCCTCATTGATCTTCGGTTGCCTGTAGTTCTTCAATATAGGCTTTCTAATGAAATAGTTCAACACTGATGCCATTCTGGAAAAAAACAGGTGGATTCTTCTTTTAATGTAGACAAAATGTCCCAACTGAACAATGACAATAAGCCCCTGTATTCACAGTTTCGCAATTGTTTCTTACTTGTGAAGTAATTATGCTGAAAAACAATGGAGAAAATGAACTATCTTTTTTTTGTAATGGAATCAATGTGCTACAAAACAAATCCTTCACAATTAAGCTCTGCTACACAGGTTTGTGTCAAAGAAAGAATGTTTCTGGAGCTGAATCTCAGCTGCTTGCTTTCCCTGTCCTAGACATTTATTTTTCTCTTCTAGAATTTTTTTTTTTTACGTTGCAGAATAAAACCGCCATATTCTATATTGTCAGTAATGTTATTTGTTAACAATTGAATTCACTTCCTAATATTATTTTGAAGGAACACACTAAGATTTTAAAATTCTGTTCTTTGTTATTATGCCTTAGACTTTTTAAGAAATAATGAAGCCTGTTTCAGACTTAGTAAAGAAAAGAACAAAGACAATGTCTTGGATGCAGAAAGGTTTGAGAAACTTACGGAACTATTGAGAAATCAGTGCATATTGATTGAGTGAAAGCATGTGTCTCTGTTCTTTGAAATAGTGAAAGAGAAAAATAATGAATGCATACAAGGGAGAAAATGAGTGATAATGCATGTTGAATTACAGTGTACAGTAGTTCTCAAAAAAAAACAAAATGCATTTGTGAAGTACAAGACAATATAATCTGAAGTTGCAATATCGTTTCATAATTTAATTAAAATGAAGTTTTGCTAAGTTGAAAATAATTCAGGGAAATGGATAAACTTCTCAACTTAAGCACAATGGGAGATATATATTAGAGAACATTGTGTGTGTGTGTGTGTGTGTGTGTGTGTGTGTGTTCCAGTATAATTAAATTTGGGTAGTATTTGTTAGATATTGGCTTGTCTAATAAATCCTGATAGTCCAGTCTCTAATGCTGGTGTAGACTCTAGATTGATAGGCTGTGCTCTTATGTTTTCTGCTGTTTTATTAAAATCTTCTCTCCATGACTTTTTGCTTTCATTAATACCATACTCTGATTTCACTAAAAATTATTATTCATCTGTCTTTTTCTACAATGACATAACTTCCAACCTAGTCATTTTATTCTTTGACTAGTAGTTTACTTTTGTTTTGAGACAGGATCTCAATATTTAGTCTATTCTGGCCATTAACTTGCTATGTAGTACAAGCTATCCTAGAACCCCTGATTCTTGTCTCCACCTTCTGTGTTAAGACTATAGGCATGTGACACAATATCTAACTATTGAAATTTTTGTTGTTTTTATTTATTAGTGTGCATTAAGTACACACAATGATGGGTTTTGTCATGACATTTTGCTTGCGTGCGTGTGTGTGTGTGTGTGTGTGTGTGTGTGTGTGTGTGTATAATGTACTTTGATCATTTACTTTTGTTTTAAACCCTGTGGTGATATTTTATCCACCAATATATTGTGAACCCTAATAAACTTCTCTGGAGTCAGAGAACAGAACATCCACTAGATAGACATAGAGGCCAGAAAATGGTGGCACTCACACCTTTAATCCTATCACTTGAGAGGCAGAGATCCATCAGATCTCTGTGAGCTCAAGGCCACACTGGAAACAGCCAGTCATAGTGACACATGACTTTAACCCCAGAAAGTGATGGCAGGAAGCAGGAAGGTATATAAGGCATGAGGACCAGGAACTAGAGGCTTTTAAGCTTTTAGGCTTTTAGCAACAGTCCAGCTGAGATGCATTTGGGTGAGGACTCAGAGGCTTCCAGTTTGAGGAAACAGGATTGGCTGAGAAGTTGGTGAGGTGAGTTGATTTTTGGCTTGTTCTGCTTCTCTGATCTTTTAGAATTCATCCCAATACCTGGCCCTGGGTTTGTTTTGCTAATAAGACATTTTAAGATTCATGTTACAAAACCCTTCAAATACAAACATTTTAGTTTCATATATTTACACAGAACTATTTATCCATAGCTATCCTAAAGTATTTAGTAAGTAACTTCCTCCTTCCTTAAAAAGCAATTTATAATACATTCCACAATGAACTCCTAAGTTTTAGCACACGTTTCACAACTTTGTGTGTTGGATAGACAAAAAGAATTGACATGTACAACCAGACATTTTAGGATGGGAGCCCTCCTCAATCCCCAAGGCAGTTGAATTCCAAATGAGGTTTGACCGAAGAAACTCACCAAAATATTTACTAACACTCTGAAAGACTGCTCAGGTTCTTATAATAGGTTCACTCAAATGTTGAGCAAGGCATAGGCAAAGAAAGAGCATGAGGCAATAATTTCTGAAAGACTTTGGCCTTTATCTGGGATGCAGATTTGTGTCTATTTTCTTCTCACCTTTGTCAGGCATGATCCTCTTCAAAGATTTTGTTCCTGTGGATTGTGTAAGAAACAGCATTAAAATGGTCCTACATGTTTTCTGGCTCTACACCACTACTTGTAAAACCACAGAGACAAGAATTGTATTTAACATCCAGCATTGTGTTTACTGATGGATCTCCTACATGGGCAAGCCCATGTCAACTTAGCTCACAGATAAAATCCACTATTGGAGATGCATACAAATTTTGATGTTATACAAATGAATGAAGCCCAACAATGCATCCCAACAATGTGACACATTCCTGTGATTCCTGTGAAAGGAAAGTCAGGGCTAAAAAAATTAAAAGATTACATCCTAGTATTTGGAAATCGAACCTTGAGCTTTTATCTTGTAACTCCAAATCTTGGAGGTTTTACTACATATACTACTTCTTCTATTCTGAGGTTAGAATATTATATTAATTTGTGTAAACTGGTTCACAAATCACTTCTACTAATTTTTATAAAACACCATATGGCAGGGTTTTATGATTTCTTTACATTTAAGCTATGTTAATCTTCAGAAAAACTCCAAAGTAGATGTCATTACATTGCCCATTTTATAGGTGATGACATTTAAGTTGAAAGGGTTAAATAACATTCTTAAGATTGTAGTGCAAATATTAATAAACTCCTAATTAATAAAATTCTTAGACATGCAGACATCCTGCTCTGATTAAGATTCTATGGAAGACTTTTTATAAAGATTATTTTTTCGGGGGTTGGGGATTTAGCAAGCACAAGGCCCTGGGTTCAATCCTCAGCTCTTTAAAAAAAAAGATTAGTTTATTTAATGTTTTACCTTATTTTACATATTTTTAATGTATTTTGCCTAGATTTATACATGTATGCATCATGTGCATGCAGTGCTCATGGAGGCCAGAAGAGGATATAGATAGTTTTTGAGTAGCCATGTGGTTGCTGGGGGACTGAACCCTGACCCCAAACCTGGGTCTTCTACAAGATCAGTAAGTGCTTTTAAACAATGAGCCATCTTGCCAGTCCTATGATAGACTTTTGATCTTTGTCTTTATTTAGCCTCTACCTCACTGTCTTGCTCTCATCCTTCCTCCAAATACTACATCAGACAGACTGACAGACATACAATCATGTATATTCCATGTGACTCAAACTATTTAAGTAAGACAGTTCTTCTATCTCCAACAACTTGAACAGAAAATTTCTCTGGTGAGCAGGATTGTGTAATTGGCACAATGGTTTCAAGCATGTGTGTTGTTATTAACTTACATTTATGTGTCTGTATTTCTCACTGTTGGAAGTGGAAGCCAGGGATTTGTAGATTCTAGACAAGTGCTCTTCATGGACTGTCTTCCAGAGCCAGGTTATTTTTTATACCTTGGCCCTCCCCTCCTCTACTTCTGCTAGAGTCTACTGTTTCTACATTTTTATCCTCTGGTGTCATTTCCTTAAAAATATTTTTATTAACTGTTTGAGAATTCCACTGTTATTTCTTATTTTCTTTTCTTGTACAGTTCTTATGATCCTTCCTTCTAAATATTAAATATTCCATTTAAAATTGTTTGGTTCATTTGATTCTTTTCCCTGTGAGTTCATTTCACAGTTCTTTTTTCTTTCTCACTGGAGCTGTGAGAACCAAAATGCTGAATCAGTCTTTCAAAGAACTTGGTAAGTTTTTTTGTTTTTATGTTGACATTAATTACAGTAGTCAGTGCCCTCTTTTTACTTTTAATGAACACAGACAAAACACTTCATACTTATCTGCTCAAATCATGCCTTCTGAAGATCAGAGAATTTGTTCACAGTGCTGAAAAGCACATGTGGTTATTTTTTGCCCTTTCTCTGTTTTGTTTTGTTTTCTTTTTTCTTACTCTGTTTCAGTATTTACTGGCCTTAAGAAAGTCAAAATATATGCATCATTGCTGTGGATATCGCCCTGTGTAAATAAAATGCTGATTGGCCAGTAGCCAGGCAGGAAGTATAGGTGGGAGAAGCAGAGAAGAGAATTCTGGGAACAGGAAGGCTGAGGCAGAGATATTGCAAGCTGCCACCATGAGAAGCAAGATGTAAGATACTGGCAAGCCACGTGGCAACTTATAGACTAACAGAAATAGGTTAATTTAAGATATAGGAACTAGATAGCAAGAAGCCTGCCACAGCCATACCGTTTATAAGCAATATAAGTTTCTATGTGTTTACTTGGTTGGGTCTGAGTGTCTGGTGGGTGAGAGAGATTTGTCCTGACTGTGGGCCAGGCTGGAAAACTCTAGCTACAAATGGTGCCCAATGTGGGGCAAGAGTTTCTACCTAAAACCTGACAAAAAAGATTATAAAATGGAGCTAAAAACAACTTCCTAGTTGTCTCTCTCAAGTTAGCAGCAGCCTGCCCATTTGAGCTACTATGGTGGGTTCCTGGCCTGTGTGTCTGACCTGCAGTGTGGCGGGAATTAGGAGTCTATAAGGGACACTTTACTCAGCTGCATGGTGGATTTAGCCTTTGCTAGTTAAAAAAAAAGTCTCTGGGCTATGCACTGCTTTGACAGAACTGCGTCTAATAGTTGATGGTACACATGGCTCCAAACCCAGAGCTGGAGGTAAACTGTACCACCTCCATGTTGGGAAGCTGACTGGGGCGCAGCCAGCAGCCACAGTGGTGTTTCAGTCTTAGAAATGCTGCACTTTAAAGCAATTGATTCACAATAAGACAAATTCAGATGGAACAAGACTTTAAATGTGTATAAAAATGTACGTAGGCTTAAAAGAAAAAAAGGAATATATGCAGTTATATAAACAAATAGTTTTTAAAAATAAAGTCTTTAAAGAGACAGTAAAGATAATATAAAAAATAAGCCATGTAAAGATGGATATTACACAGACAGATGATCTGGATTATCTTGTCTTTGGGATTTTTAACTAAAGAGAAATATTTGATTGTAAAGGCAACAGAGTTAAGCCAATTTGTATATTTTAAAGATACCTTGACTTCAAAATTTCAATATAAGGATATGCTGCTTTGGAAAAGAGGCTCTGCTTTTGCTTCCACAGAAAGCCAGAGGCTATGGATTTGTTCCAGATTAAGATACATAAGGTTTGACCAGCCAAGACCACCTAAAAGGTCTCTGATGACACTATGGCCCAGATGATCCAACATCCAAAATGGTTTCAAGGCAACTGGCTCAGAGGTTTACCCTCACAGACTACTCCATAATCCTAAAATTTTCTTTATGTCCCCATAAGATACAGCACCCCCATCCAACAAAAAGTAATAAAAAAATCTACATCCAAATTCCCAGCTGGCTTTGGAGATGGAATTGGCTCACTCCTTCTCTAAACCCAGGCATATTGTTAAAAGAAAAGGTTAAGAGATTCTTGTGTCCCAAATCAGAAGAGCCCTCTGGTGTGGGACAGAGAAAAACCAATATTTTTCTTTAAAGCAGGTTGATTATGCCTGGCAGTGGTGGCGCATGCCTGTAATCCCAGCACTTGGGAGGCAGAGGCAGGTGGATCTCTCTGAGTTTGAGGCCAGCCTAGTCTACAAAGTGAGTTCCAGGACAGGCGCAAAGCTACACAGAGAAACCCTGTCTCGAAAAACAAAAACAAAAACAAAACAAACAAACAAGCAAAAAAAGCAGACTGATTTGTTCTGACTGTGGTCCAGGCAAGAAAACTCTAGCTACACATCATGAAAAGGATATAAGTGAAAACATATTCCCAAGGGAATGATGACAAGAAATAAAATTACTTAGAGGAAGATAACTCTATTTATGATAGCTTACAAATATTTTGATAGGCTTTAGGGTTGGATGGGGTAGATAGTAACTCAAGGCAGTTCTAGTAAATATATGAAACAGAGGAAAGAGTATGTTTTTTTTAAATTAGTAATTATGAGTACTGTTTCTCTAGGAAACTCAAGGCATATATGTTTGTAAATTGGCAACAGAAGTGGGGAATTCATTAGCCTGTGTCCTCTTTCAGATTTACTTTCCTATAACTGAAGTATTAGAAGATATCCAAAAAGAGAAGATGAAATTGTTCTTCAAATGAATGCCATCAATCACCTTAAAAGATTTATAAATTAGATGAAAATTACTCAGATGATTATGAAAAAGAGGACAGAGGATGGGATAACTTTTCTTGAAACAATGCCAACACTTCAAGACAGAGAGAGAAAGAAAGTGTAGCAATTAGTGGAGGGTAAACTGGCTTGACCTTTTGGAACAGAGTTGAGAAAAGTTAAACATCTTGAGGTATTTGGGGGAAATTTGGTGAACAGATGTTCCTAGCATCATTTGGGAAATGTAAAGCTCAACTTTTTCTTTTTTTCTTTTATTTTTTTGTTCTTCTCTTATTATGATATTTTCTATTCGTTTTACATACCAACCACAGATTCCCCTGTCCTCCATTTTCCCACTCCCCTGCCATCTCCCTCAACCCATCTCCCATTCCCACCTCCTCCAAGGCAAAGATCTCCTATGGGGAGTCAGCAGAGCCTGGTACATTCAGCTGAGGCATGAATAACACTCCTCTCAAGAATAACACTCAACTGCATATGGAAAAACAAAAAACCTAGGATAGCTAAAAGAATCTTGTACAACAGAGCAACCTCTGGAGGCATCACAATCCCTGACTTCAAGGTCCACTATAGAGCTACAGTAAGAAAGCTCAACTTCTAAGAGACTAGACAGCATGGTGACATAGAAACAGAAGTAGCTACTGGCTACCCTCATCCCAAGTAAATTTGCATACATATCTGCAAGTGTTTGTCATTTAGTGACCATCACTCCAGTGTTGACAGTGATGCAAAGGAGAACTAGCAATTGCCACTATTGCTACTGGTGCAAGAAGAACAAGAGGCAACATTTTCTGTTGGTTCAGGACAGAGATTTAAAATAATGAATCTGTTAAAAGCATAATATTTAAAACTTTGTGTTTAGAATTTAACCATGACCTAGGGACTTGTTAGTTAGGATTAAAACAAAATAAAACAAAATCTCTAAAGATATTTATAAGAAATATAATACTATCAAAATGTATAAATGCAATTTCTGTACTAATGATTGTCATCAAACATATGCACTAACTTGAGAAATTGTATATCTATATATGGAAAATATTGAGATTTGATGTCTCGTGTGATGATAATATAACAATGAATTTACAATATTTTTCAAAGTAAGTAGGTTCAGATAGATTACTTACTTGATCCAAGAAGAGAATCATGGACTCCTTAAGTCAGTGGAAAAATTGACTCAAACTTTCTCCACTCACACATTCCTTCACAACACATTTTGTCAGGGTTTTGTTGAACTATCTTAGGTTTAGACGCTTTTGGCAAATTCAAAGATGAAAGAGGTGTGGTAGAACTGGTCTGAGCATCTAGTGTTGTTTAAAATGAATGGGTGAACTATAAAAATAAAACTGAAATTATAAGAACTTGAAAAAGATTATTAACTAGCTAAAAACCGGTTACATTGTGTTTTCCAGTGCTTATGAGTCATGCTTTAGGAATAAGAGGATATGTGGTTAGGCAGAATTAATATATGATAACACCGACACTAAAACCCAATGGAGAAAATGCACTTTGGCCAGTGGATGGTGGTCATAAGAAGAACTTATTTTATATAAAACATCAGTTTATATGTCCAAAACTCATCAGATTATTTATCAAATATACAGGTTTCTATGTGTTAATAATACCTCAATAAAGCTGTTGAAACTATAAACGTACTATTATATCAATGTGCATTATATGTAATAAACATAATATATATATATATTTATATAAAGTTGAAATGGTTCAATACCTGATATGAGATTCAAAACTATAAAATAAATGCAAGAAAATTAAGAGTGATTGGAGAGACTAAGGCATGGAGAGAACGTTTTGATAGACTCTTCAAAGTACAAATGTGCTAATTATTATTCTAAAAGAGAATCTGATGGCATGACATTAAATATACGTATTTCTAGCGACCTTGCATCATTATTCAGAGTAAATATCTCAGAGAATATCACACAGGTGCATTAAGAAAACATTTAAGTGGACATTTGTCATAGAGTTGGTTTTGAGAGCAAAAGTAGGAGACAGGGTTCAACCTCAGAGGAAAATTATACATGAAACATAGTTGATAAATAGTATGGACTCCTATGCATACTTTAAAAACAACAAGCTAGGTATGTCTATGTAGTTAGGAGTAACTAGTAAAAAAAATAATGCTAACTTTACACAGCAAGAGAAAAATTAAAATGCATACATAGAGTACAATTTAAATAGAGAGAATAATGAATATTCAGCAATTTAGGAAAGTAGCCAATGACAGTATGAGAATACAGAATGGGAGTAGGAAATACAATATATATTTTTATGAAAATAAAAAATAATACATAAAAGAGGCAATTGGCTTTCAATGGATGAATGATGTTTTCATTCTATGTACTGAGATGTATGATTAATTCAAAACTGCACACAAAAAAACAAAGCAAAGCAAAGAACTCATAATTAATGACTTAGAAATACAAATTAGCTGGATATTATTTAGACAAAGGAAAAATTTGTTTATTCTAGTGACCTCAGGTAAAACCGATGGCTAAGTTCAAAAGAAAAATCCTGGTCTACTCGAGGAAAACCCTAAAAGATATAGTATAAGAGACTGGGATTGAGTCTTGAGTTTTAGTAAAATGATGTCACTTTTAAAAATTATTAAACACTTTGAGCCTCATTTTTCTTTTTATTAGAATATATAATTGCACAAAATATCATTTCATTGTGCCATTTGTATACATCTATAAAGTGTATTTTGGTTCTATTTCTTTCCAATGCCATCTTTTGCCCACTACCTACTTCTGCCATTTTCTTTCTACTACTCAAATAGCCATTTCTACTTTGGTATTTTGAAAAAAATTATATGCCTTATAGAATTTATCTTTCTGAGTCCAGTTTATTTCACTTACCATGCTTTGCATTTCTGTTTTCCTGCATATATGTTATGATTTGACTTATTTTATGACTGAGTAAAATTCAAATATGAATATGTTCTACATTTTCTTTATTCATTCATTGATTGATGGACATCCAGGCTGATTCTATTTCTTACCTATTATGGCTATTGCTGAAATAAGCATAAGTTTGCAGGTATCTTTGTTGTGTGGTGACTTCAAGTCTTTCACATAGTAGATCATATGGTAGTTCTATTTTCAATCTTTTGATAAATCTCTGTCCTGCTCTGCATGGTGACTGGGCCAATAGTGTGTAAGTGTCTTTCTTCATTGCATCTTCTGTGGCATCTGTTGGTCTTTGTTTTTTGTGGTGATAGCCATTTTGACTGAAGTGAGATGAAATCTCGTGTAGTTTGATCTGTGTTGCCTTATGACTAAAGATGGTGAACACTTTTTCATGCATTTATTGACCATTTGTACCTTTATGTGTGGTTTTCGGTTATTTATTTATTCTTATTATTATATTTAATTTTGTGAGTAATTTATATGCTCTTGTTATAAATCTTGTTAGATGAATGGCTATCAACAATTTTCTACATTCCATAAGCTGTCTCTTCACTTTAGTAACTGATTTGCTGTGTGGAAGCTTTTAATGTGATGCAGTCTCATGAGTAAGTTCTTAAGATTATTTCCTGGGCTATTAGAGTCCTTTTCAGAAAGCTCTCAGATACTTCATCAAAGTCTAAGGTTTTTTTCTAATGGTTTCAAAGTTTTGGGTCTCATGTTAAAGTGTATGATCCAGGTTTTGTTATTGTTTTCTTTGTTTTTCTGTACAAGTTAAAAAGTAGGAATCTGTTTCATGCTTTTACATATGGATATCCAATTTCCACAATATTATTTGTTGAAGAAGCTATCTTTTTGTCAGCTTGTGTTTCAGAGATCTTTGTCGAGAATATTTCTAGTCTTACATACTATATTAATGGTCTCTATGCATTTATGCTCTAGTACCAGGACCTTACATGAGAGCCTAAATTTTCTAACATGTACAGGAGAATGCTAATTATTTTGTTTATAACACTGTTTTATATGTTTTTAAATCTAGAAAGTACTATTAATATTTTAAATATTCTGGACTGGAGAGATGTCTCAGTGATTAAGAGTGCTTATTGCTCTTACAGAGGACCCTGGTTTGATTCTCAGTACCAATGTGGTGGCACATAACCATCTGTAACTCTAATTACAGCGGATCCAATGCCCTAGTCTGACCTCTGTGAACACCAGTCATGCACATGATTATACATACATATACATAGGAAGCACACACACACACACACACACACACGCACACACACACACACACACAAATTATTGTCTTTACAAATTGAAAATATATTATAAATATTCATGGTGCCTGCATAGGTTTTAGATGTCAGCCTCAATTACTTTGTGTATACTACTATCTCCCAGACCTTTTGTTCCTTCCTACTTGGAATCACATTCTCTGGCTTGACATCTCTATTTAAATATCTAGCACAAGCATACCAAAACTGAATCTTTGTTCTCATCTTTTTTTTTCCTATTTATTCCGTTTCTCAGTGAATGGTATCATTATCCACATGCTTCCTAAGACAAACATCTCAAAAATCTCAGCACTTCATTTTCCTTTCTTTTACTTGTTCTAATAATGGAGTTCCATTCATTACAACTTAGGAATTTGCTCTTTACTATTCTTAAGCAGTTGTCTTCATTTTGGCACCATTAGCAATCGCTTAAATTATCCCCAAACAGAACAAAAACAACAAAACTCTTGAAATTGCCCTCATATCCCAAAACCTTTCTCATGCTTTCTGGAATCATTTAGAGTATTTTTTTTTCTAAATATAAATGAGAGTAATTTACACCTATGCCCCCTGCTCAAATCTTTTCACACACACCCTATTTTCTAATGCATCATGTCTAATCTGAATATTTTATCATAATGTTGTCTCTGCTTCTTGCCTGTCAACCACTTCAAAGTGCAAGTCACAGCACTTTTGTAGGTCAAGTCCTGTGTGGCAGTGGACATTCACAAATACTTCTAAATGAAACATTAAATACAGAAAATAGAACACATCACCTGTAGTATTTTATGGGGTTTTTTTTGCTTATAGCTGATTCACACTTCCATATGTGTGCATGCATATATGTGTATATATGCACATATAAAAGTACACATACATATTATATATGGATGCAAATTTTGCTAAGTGTTCTCATATGCTGGTCTTCATTTTACTGCTAATTCTATGTGATGATCAATATTAGTGTACTGTTTGTAGATCCTTCAAGTGCATATTATTGAGTTTTCTTTCCTCTTGGGATATTGTTGGAATACAGTCCAAGAATGTAGTTGTACAAGAATTCTGAGTACTTGTGAGAAAACTCCAAGAAAACAAGACAAGAGTCTTGTGACTTCAGTCTCTTCAAAAACATGTAATTGTTCTTGGAATATGTTTTTGCTCCAGGAGTAGCAGACAGGCGTGAGTATACTTCAGATTATTCATTACAACTGGTTATTGTTATTTGTTTACAAATACCTCTATGAAAAAACATGTTTTTGCCGCACACAGTTTATCCTTGTGATTTTACAATTTACTCATGTGACTCTTAAACATCAGAATATAAGTTGCCTGATGCCCTGAATAAAGTTGGCTATTGCATGAGACTTTGGTCTGCCTCATTTTTAGGCTTCATTCTCCCAGGTTCAACACCTTTGGAGTGATAAACAGGATAGCTAGTCCCATTTCTTAATATACCTTTACTTTATTTGGACTGTATATGTCTTAATCTGTACGGATTTAACTTACCAGTAAAATCCTCAGGAAAGTTATTTTGATCCTAACAGCCTTCAAATCAAGAGATAATGCCATATTTGCAGCTATACATTCTTCCATATTAATATCTATTTGCCCTTTGTTTTACTATATTGTAATTTCTTGGTTGGATATTCTCATTAAACTGGAAGCTCCTTAGGACAAAAATATATATTGCTATCATGTTCAATTTACTTTCCATAAACTGATGGATCTTGCAAGATAATCTCCCAAATCCCTCCACCAGGAAATCTGTAGACACATATAATTCTTGTTGTTGACATTTCAGAGAAGATTTATGGGAAAGCATGTGAGAGAGTTGACTGCTACAGTGTAGTCATCAAAAGTTGTTTCAAAGTGCTTCTGTCTGTTATTGGTTAAATCTCAACACTTGTGGCATGGTATAATTCTACAATTGGTGCCAATATCTAAGAAAGAATATATTACACATTGAGGTTTGAGTGGTTTCTTATAGGCTCTGGCTATGCACATGCAAGCCTATCAAAATATATTTAAAAACCTAACTGTTTAGTTATGAGTCTTCAGATATTCAGTTGTCTGCCATAATGATATCATACAATTTCACATTGCTATTTTATTTTAATCCATGTGTTTCAACATTTTGTGTATTATACACTTGTGTTGGCCTTACATCAGAAATTTTAAATGATAAATGACATCTTTATTAACATGTAATCATTGAAATACATAGTAAACTACCCTTCCTTTGGCATTTTCAATAAAGTTATCATTCTTCTCTAAGGGAATGTTGACACATGGAAATAATGACAGTACCAAAACAGCCAATTTTGTTAGGGCCAAAAGCAAAAGAGGAGAAAAAACACCAACAACCTAACTACTTACCTAATGAAAACAAATCAATGGTAAGAAAAAGGACATTGTTATAAATGCCCTAGCTCTGCTGATTAACCATCTCATTTTTCTTTTTAGAATAAAAAATAAATCTCAAGAAAATCCTTTGGGTGAATGGTTTTCTGAATGCTGTTAATGCATGATTTTAATTCTAAATTCACATTACCAGACACTGTTAGACATTCCTACACTTTTACTATTCTAGTTTTAAAATCCCTTTAGAGTTCAGTTATCACTTTATAGCTTAGATTTATTCAGAGAGCTGTAGGAGCTTTAAATTAGTGTCCCTTCCTGCTACCTTGTCTCCTGCAGTTGCTATCCTCCACCCTTCCACCCTGCATGCTTTCTGATCATACTCCCTCCTCTTTCCTTCTCAAAGAACTGCATTTTCTTTTTCTTTTTCTTTCTTTCTTTCTTTTCTTTTTTTTTTTTTTTTTTTTTTTTTGAGACAGGGTTTCTCTGTGTAACCTTGCTTGTGCCGGAACTCACTCTGTAGACCAGGCTGGCCTCAGATTCACAGAGATCCACCTGCCTCTGCCTTGTATCCTGAAGAAATTAGGATACAAAAAAAATTTATTTTACTTCATCTCAATCATTTTTCACTGATTCATTTATGAAACAATTTTTGAACCATTACTAAGTGATAGTCTGGTTTCTATGTACTTGGGAGAACAGAAACACAAACATTCCTGGAGTCTGCTCTTGCAAAATCTAAATGGTCTATTTTAATGGATGTTCTTGAATATGAATATCTTCTACCTGTGGTGTAACTCCAGAAGACAATTCACTCATAAAGACAAGATTTAATGCACTCTCTAAAAGCTGTATTAAAATTGGATGTTATAATACTCAGATACAGGAAGGTAAGATAAAAACCCTTCTTTTATATATGTATACCCATGACATTAAATAGTTTAACACTATATCTTTGAAGAATAGTACATATATAGTTATATTTAGTTGATGAGACAGAATATGGTCTTTAGGAGCTGTTGTCATTCCTAAAGGACCACTTCTGAAACACCTTTTCTTATGTAGCTGGTGTGGAAGCAGATGGGGAAGAAAAGAAAGGAGTTAGTCCCTAAAATATCCATTGACCACTAAGATAAAAAGTGATAAAAAGAGCTCAAATCTATTGCATTTTAAAAAGTTGATTTCAAGTTTTGATGGGATTAATTCACTGTCTTCCATAAAAGGTGAAGTACTTAATATTCTTTAAGAATTATTCCGCACTTTGATTTTGTGGTGCTTATGTTTTTGTCAACATTTAAAGAAGATTCTTTAACATACACATCTAATTTACAAGCAAGCTTTTAATCTTCACAATCACATGTAAATTTATTAGCATTTAGTATGTTGACAGATGTTTGGCATTTAAACAAATTAGAATAAATTTTGTAGGCAAGAATGAACTCTTCATAATTCTTGATCACATTTCCATTCACCACTGGATTTTTTTTAATTCATAGAGAGGTGTATAGTGAATAAATCCATAATATTAAGACAGAATGGAGTCAAATCTGCCAGAGAGCAAAACTGGTTTTGAGTTTTCCAACCACCCCCATGCACATCAAGTATTTGTTAATTCTCTTAAAGGTAGAGTTGTTTGCATGCTAAATGGCTGCATAAAGATTTCCTTCTTTTTCTTCTGTTTGTCAAAGAAGTGACAAAGTAATGGGTTTTATTGTGATATTTTCAGACATATATGCCATTCTACTTTGTCCTCATCTGCCCCTCCCTCACTGATCCCTTCCCCTGCCCTTTGCTGCCACACCACATGCATTCTATTTTCCTCCCATTTCACCTTCTCTCTCCGGCTTTAAGATCTCTTCTTCCCTTTCCATGGTCCCACATTTAGATCCATGACCTATATACACATTATCTAGAAAACAGAATTAGATGTCAGTTGACTGATAACTGGATAAAGGAAATGCACACAATGCAATTTCATTCAGCCATATAGAAAGATGAAATCTTAACATTTTCAGGAACATGGATGGAACTTGAGATGATTGTGTTAAGTGAAAGAAAAAACAGACTCAGAAAGACAAACATCTCACATTTTCTGTCACACATGGAAGCTAGATTTAAAGTAGTTTTTCAGTTAGTGAAGTATTTATAATACTTAACATACTAGGCTACTAACAGAATCATGTATTAGATTCCATTAGTTTTCTAATGGAATTCTTTTGAAGAATTTTTGGGATGGTTTTATAATAATATGAATAATATAACTTTTATATACATCTTAACTTATAATCAAATAATTCATAATCCCATATAACATTTGATATGCATATAAATATTCATATTTGAAATTATTTTATGTGTTTGTATATGTGTAGGCTATGTTGTAGTTGTTCTTGCTTTTTAAGTTTGGTTATTCATAGTTTCATTATTTGCCTTCCATCCTTTTTATCCTCTCTCAGGTATTTGATTCATGAGTTATTTTGTTTTATCCCTTGGCTTCCTGAACTTTTTTGTAGAGTAGATTTTCAAAAAAGTATCTTGAGGAGCTGACTTCTTTAATGTTTAAAAATCTCTCCCTGTTACTGATCTTCTTAAAAAACAATGCATCTAACAGCCTAGACCTGGTCCTCAGAACTCATAGACAATATTCTACTGCCCTCTGGCACTAACTACTCATGTGGAGACTTTGAGGCCCATCTGCAACTCCCCTTTGATAGGTTACTTGCTTTGTCTGCCTTGATGCCTGAAGAATTATTCATTTATATTGAAAAATGTATTAAGTCTTTACATTAGAACTTCAACAAATTTTTGCTAGTGGATCTTTTGATTTTAAGATTATCATCTTTACTCATTTACTTAATATTTCCAAACAGTTATCACTCCTAGAAATAGTTTTATGCTTGAGTACAGTTTCATATTTGAATTGTTGGATCACCTATTTGGGGAACATTAATTATGTATATGATTTTCTTTTCAGACAGGGAATTGTAGTTACCCTCTAAATATCACATGTTAAAATTTTATTTTTGGTTGTGAGCCTAGCCTTTAATGGCTGAGCCATCTCAAATCCCCAGGGGAGTCTTGGCCCTGGAGGAGATGGGAATGGAGGGGAGGGGATGGGGGGAAGGTGGCAATGGGGGGGGCGGGAGAGGGGAGGACAGGGGAACCCATGGCTGATGTGTGAAATTAAATACAAATATAATAAATAAAAAAAAGAAAAAAAGAAAAAATTCTTTTTGTTGTTATTGTAATATAGGAGTGGCAATTTGGTGAGATATATATTACTTTTTATTTTGCTAAATGGAAATATCCATATAGAGTAGTAAAGAAATGAACAATACAACATTTCTAAAGTTCATCTAATTTTTTCTACACAGTTTTCCTACATGATTGTTAATTTCTTTTGTTTTGTATTATTTTTATTTGTTTTATTTTGAGATTATAATCTCCCTTCCTTTTCCTCCCACAAAACCTTCACATGTATTTCTCTTTAATATCCTTCAAATTCATAGCCTCTTTTAAAATAATTTTTATTGCATCTATCTATATATGTATGTATATTCATATATATATACATATATGTGTATATACACACACACACACACATATATATATATATATATATATATATATATATATATATATATATATATATATAACCTCTCCTGTCCATGTACTATTACTTGTATGTATGTTTTCAGGTTCATAATGACCTTAACCATGGTTATAATCAATAGTGAAGGATAATTATAACCATAATGAAGGATGATGAAGGAAGAGAGCCTAGATTTACAGTTTTCTAAATAACCTCTGAGAAAAGAGAAAGAAATGAGTTGGACCCTGTGATTTCTCTGGTCTGTTGCTTGAAGCCATATGCTGTTCCCTCTATAGGAAAAGGAATTCCAAGTTGAGCTGGGAAGTTTCTCTGACTCAGACAAACAAATGAACAAAACCAAAAAAAAAACCAAAACCTAGGAAAGCCAAGGAGCCCAATCTTTGAAAGGTGGAATTTGGTGCTAAAGATAACACATGTGGAGAAAAAGCACCACAAGCCTGAACAGGAATACTCTTTGGTTTCTTTCGTAATACTAAGTCATTCATGTATATGGAAAAGTATTAGCAATATAGACTTTTCACCAAAAAAAGAAATAGCAAGAAAGCTGTAAACTCAGTAATCTTTAGAAATTGTTTATGTCTATAAACAGTCCCTAATAGAAATTATATAACTCGGCAAATAGTCCCTAATTGTTTTGGTGTTTTTTAATGAGATAAATTATTTCTATTAACACACAGTTCAATTCTTAGTCCATTATGACAGAAAAGTTAAGATAGCAGCAACTATGTTGTATCCACTATGAGCAAGCGGAGATGTTAGTGTTCAGCTCACTTTCTCCATCTTACACAATCCAGGATACCCACACAGGGAATGACTTCACCACAATGAAAGCAGCTCTTCCTATATCAATTAACATAATCATTATAAGTCCTCACAGACGTAGTCAGAGCCCCATCTTCCAGGTGATTCTTAATTCTGTCAAATTGGCAATAATAACCATCACAATAGTTACTCTACTTTTAACTTTCTGCACAGAGTTCACAATATCTCATGAGATATTCAATGCTTCTAAAATATGTTTTATGTTTTGTATGGCTTTGCCCAACTCTGAGCCAATGTAAATGTTCTGAGTAATGTAAAGTGTAACCTAAGATTCTCCTATCATATCTTTTCTGTCTAGAGAGAAGTGCTTTTCTCCATGCAATGTTGCTAGGGTGGTCTTTACTCATTTTCTACCATGAAGCAATTTCCTTTGGCAAGAGTGGCACTGGCCCTAGTTAACTTTTTCTTTATCTGAAATTCCCACCATCTATTTGGAACTACTTCCTGTTTCAAGTTCTGAGGAATAAAATTTCCTTAATTTTTTCTCTTATGCTTATTAGTCACCTTTTCTCGCCCTATTATTATGCTAGTTCATCCACAATAGGTGTCTTCTATGTCCCAGTTCATTATGTTCACATGGTATTCTTACAATATAAAAAGTTAACACCTACATAAAAACTGTGCGGAAAATTTTATGTACTTTCAAAATTTTCTAGAGAGAAAATTTAAGTTTAATATAAGTTAGGAAAGTATCTCTTACAAATATGATGGATTTAGAATAGTCCTCAATCTGTGCATTATTAATATTTCAACCATGTTTTACTTTTGCTTGAGAGCCTATTCTGCATGTTTCAGACTATCTAGCATTACCTTTGGTATTTACCATCCAAATGTCTCACTTATGATGACCAAAAAGTTTTCCACACAATGTAAATATTTCTTATTAAGAAATCAGACGCCTAAAATGTATATTAAATGACTCTATTTACAAGTAATTTAATAGTACTAAATATTAGAAAAATATATGTTATAGAATGGGTAAATAAAAACTCTCATCCTTTTATCACTCTCAAGACATAATCAATTTAAAATAGCCATGGGGTGAGGTAGTCAGATTGTGTAATCATTCTTAGTTTTACTGTAGGTAAAACTGAAATAGAGACAGAAGAATGACTTTAGCATCTGATTTCTATCTTCTAACTAAGATCTTGAAATGTTTGTATATGTTGAAAACAAGAGAGACTTCTGTCTGACTTAGGGTTCCTATTGCTGTGAAGAGACACTATGACCACAAAAACTTTTTATAAATGAAAACATTTAATTGGGGCTAGCTTACAGTTTCAGAGTTTTAGTCCATTATCATTATTATGGGAAGCAAAGCAGCATAAAGACAGACATAGTGCTAGAGTAGGAGCTGAGAGTTCTACATCTGGATTGACAGGCAGCAGGAAGAGTGACTGAGACACACTTCCTCCAACAAAGCCACACCTACTCCAGCAAGGCCACACCTTCTAATAGTGTCACAACCTGTGAGCTTATGCAGACCATTCTCTTTTAAACCACCACAGATAGGAAATGTTTGATAAGGATCATAAGACAACTTTCAGGAATCTGTTATCTCCTTTCACCATATGGATCCTGTGGATTGAACTCAGGTCATGTGAGTTCATGGCAAATGAGTTTACCTACTGAGCTATCTTGCTGGTACCTAGCCTGTGATGCTATCAGGAGGCAGTAGAATTTTTTAAAAGGTCTAGGTGGGAGGTATTCCAGTCACTGTAGACATGACCTTTAAAGGGTTATTGGAACCCTCAGCCTATGTTGATTATCGGTCTTTGCTTCATGACTGATATGATGTGAATGAGTTGCATCCTCTTTAATGCTTTTTTGGCCATGATGCTCTGCTTTGAAATGGGTATTTAAAATACAGGGCCAAGCAACCATGGAATGAAAATAAATGTTAATTTTTTTTTGCTTCTTCTAAGTTGATTATTTCAACTACTCTGCAATAGTGCTTGAAAGTCCACAAAGTTTCTTGATGAGGTAAGTGAAAATAAAGATTAAAATTGTATACACAATATTAAGTCAATTTACTTTGATCAACAATATAGATTATCTCTGTGAAAAGAGGTACAGAATAATGAAAAGGTTTAGTTTTGTACATCTGTTTTCCCCCCTCTAGTTTATAAAATACGTATGACAACAAATTAAAGGATTTGCTAGCTCTTTTATGGAAAAGTTGCTGCTAGCACAATTTGGGATAAGTGCATTTGATCACTGGCATAATTAGATGGCATGCCTTATTCCTACATGTAAAGATTAGATGGAGACAGACCTTATATCAGCTTGATGGTTGCATTGGATAGAAAGAATAAGAGAACAGTCAATTGGTAAGGAAATGGTCATGTTGTACATAAACTTCTGTACTATTTACTTTTCTCTTGTGAAGATAAAACACCATGTCTAAGTCAACTTGTAGGAGAAAGGGTTTATTTGTGCTTACAGCTTCAAAGGAATGATGTCCATCATGTAAGGGAAGCATAGTAGCAAGCAACAGGCACAGAGGCAGAAGCAGGATGTTGAGAGCGCACATCTTTAACCTTGAGAACAAAGCAGAGAGAGAAAGATGGGGAAGGGTATGAGGGCACTGGGAATGGCACCAGGCTTTGAAACTTCAAAGCTCATCCATAGTGCTGTTCTTCCTCCAGCAAGGCCACACCACCAAGACCTCCCCAAACAGTGCCACCAAATGGGGACCATGTGTTTAAATAAATGAGCCCATGAGAGACATTATGATCCAAACCATCACACAACATCTATTTAGTTATGATTCAACTATGTAAGTAAATTAAAATGAAGAAAATTCATATGTGGTTGGAGGCTTGGGTTGGCAGAAAGTGTGTTCAGAAATAAGCTTCAAGGTTCAGGTGGTCAGCATTTGACTGATACATAATAGAAATCAGGATAACTAATAATGACCAATTAGCTCATGTTCTAGGAATTCTGCATTTAAAAAAATATCACTTAGGCAGGTAAAACATCTGTAAGCTCCTAGCCAAAAAGAAGACCCTGATTGCCATTCATGGCTGTCTAAATTTTATTGAGAATCTGCTCTGAGCAAGCTTGATGTAGGTATCCAAAGGCTGTTGGTAATTGAGAACAGTTGGCTGCATAGTGAATGAGGCCAGGGGACCGATTATCTTGGCAGAGATATTCCATCAACACCTGTTGTGCTTTATAAGTTCCACATTTGCTTCTTAATATTTCTGCTCCTCCTTTGCTGCTGATCTGACACCTTTCATAGCATATTTACAACAGAGCATTAACTTTGCTTCATATTTGAATCTCTTCATGTGCATAGTAAACAGATAACTCAACATTTTTGAAATATATTGAGTGTGCTAACATGTTTCATTTGGTTCCTGCGTTACTATATTACTTTCTGAGAGTGAGGTTTGTGTTTTAAATGACTTTACTTTTGTGTCTGATAGGGCTTACATGGTGAGGAGCAGTAGCTCTTTAAGTGTGTGGGTCAATCAGCCTTATCAGCACCACCTGGGAATGCAAATTCTTTTGCCTCAATGCAGAGTTAATGAATCAAGACCTCCAGGGGTAGTACTCAGCTTTCTGTGTTTTAAGCGTGCCAGTGGACTCTGGCACACTTTCAAATCTGAGAACCACTGAACTTGAGCCTTGCTATTGAAAGCATGGTTAGTGGAAGACTATACAAATTATGAGAAGGCTTATTGGAAATCCAGAATCTTGGGCCAAGCCCCAGAATGAATTATTTATCCTTTACACATGAATCACTTGGCTTCCAGTTAAAGTTTAAAAAGTTCAGTTTGAGACTCATACTTGATTTCTATTTATTGGCATTTCTTAAGCTTTATTAGAGGCCTAGACCTCTTGTTATGATTCTTTAAGAAGTTATGAAACATAATATGAATATAGTATGTACACTAAATAGAAACGTGCCTTGGTATTTTATTTATTTATTGTTTTCAATTTTGTGTGTATGTGTATGGGTGTTTTGCTTGCATACATACCTCTGCACCTTGTGTATACAGTGTCCAAAGAGGCCAGAAAAGGGCATCAGATTTCCTGAGATTAGAGTTACAGATAGTTGTGAACTGTCATGTGGGTGCTGGGAATCAAACCTTGGTCCTCTGGAAGAGCAGACAGTGCTGTTAACCACTGAACCATCTCTCCAGTTCCAAGCCTTTGTATTTTTTAAAGCTCTCTCAAATATCTGTAAAATGAGAGCAGATCTGAGTTCCCATATTGAGAAGGGAAAATAATAAAAAATTTAAAAAAACAAAGCCAAAACAACAAAATCTCTTGTGTTTTTTAAGAACTTGCATTTCTTACTCACTGAAATCACATTTTAATTTGTTGTTGTTCTTATGAGGCTGTCTGCAATTGTTGTTAATTATGCATGCCTTCTCCCGACAATATGGACACTAACCACATTTACAATTAGGATATTCTCAGTGTGTTATCTTTTCAGAAGATTCTCTGTGCATTCCTTTCTTGAAGATGCCAAGGATTTGAAAAATTTTGTCTGCTCAACTTCATTAATATTTAGTGAAGTGCTTAGATTAAATTGGGCTGATCATCAAACAGGTGCAAAGGGACCTGATTAATAAACAGAGTATTTCTATAGCATCAACATAGTCATATTCTTTGTAGAAAAATAAATATGATTTGGTTTGTATTCATGAAACACAATTTCTCTGTTGGCCCAGATGTTGATTACCAATACTAAAATTGAGGAGGACAGTCTAAAAATCTGGATGGAGATCTAAAGTGTTTGTTGAAAATGAAAAATATTTGTGGATCAGAGTGTAAGAAATGCTATACTGTTTAGCCCCTTGCCATGGATAATTAGCATCAGAGTAACAGTCCAGATTATGCTGCTTAGGCAAAGTAAACAAAGAACATCAGTAATTCAATTTATGTGGTTATAAAACTGCGCCACTGATATTTTTACTCTTGTAGGCTGTTGGGCTAAAAATGAACTGCAGAAGGGTAAGAGGATGGCTCTGTGAAATGTTTATTATGCAACAGTAAGGCTCTGAGTTTGGATCTCCAACACACATTTAAAAACCAAAAGTGGTGGTGTCCATCTGCAACTCCAGTGCTCTGGGGAAGATAGGCAGATCCCAGGGGTTCAATGATTACCCAGTGTAACCAATTGATGAGTTATGCTTTGATTGATCAAGTAATAAGAAATAGAGGCTGCAAATGTTGGATTCTGACCTCGACATGTACACACATACACTGGAGCATACAAAACAGACACAAACACCATACACACACATTTAAAAAAAAATGGAAAGGCTGCCCTGTGGGATGGTGGTGGCACATGCCTTTAATCCCAGCACTAGGGAGGCAGAGACAAGCAGATCTCTGTGCATTCGAGGTCAGTCTCATCTACAGAGTGAGTTCTAGGACAGGCTCCAAAGCTACACAGAGAAACCCTGTCTCAAAAAACAACAACAGCAAAAAAAAAGGAAAAATAAATGGAATGTCAAAGTACAAAATTAATATTGGCCTTTGTGTTTCCACCTTCACTATTAAACCAAGAAGGAGGCCCCCCTCAATGGCTGTTATTTCTATGAGTAGCTTTACTTTTATAATAATAAGAAAAAGGTACCTCAAACAAGAGGAACAATTGTTATTAAGGTTGGGCTAAGTTATCACATAACATGTGAGGAAAAGCATCCATAAATGAGACATATTGACAGAATGTAATTAAAACTACTACTCCTGCACAGTCCCAGTGATTTGGAATCCATCACTAATTGAAAAAAATACTGTTTCTGTCTTATGATTTATGCATGTTCCAAAAGTCCAACGTGGATAAGCATATGAGCTCTATAGTATTGTTATTACTTTAAGTGAACAATAGTAAGGAGATTTAAGAAGGAGAAGTAGAAGGTTATTGGGTGTTGCAGATATATCATGGGTAGGAGAAGCAACAAAAAGTCGGAATGCTCACATTAGACATTGGGCATTAAAACCAGGAGTTTATTTTTATGTTACTGAAACCAAAAAGGTCATGAAGAAAATATAATCCCAAGAAAAGGGGAAAGATGGGTATTTTGATTGTGATGATAACAGTTATGAGAAAAATAATCTGTTGTAATCTTGTATTTAAAGATGAATTAAGGATTGAAGCCCTCAGGCAATATTGATAGGAATGTAAAATGATATAGTCCAGTTAGAAAAGTTTTATATTTACTCAAAATATTAAACATACAATCATGTAATTCTATTCTCAATAGAACTGAACACATAACCATAAGGCTGAGGATATAAACCAGTGAAAAAGTGTTTGTCAAATTTTGTGAGGCCACAGATTCAACTTCCCAGCAATCCAGCACTGGGAGAAGGAAGAAGGATGAGAAGGAGGGAAGGAAGAGAAGTGAGAGATGGAGAAAAAAATGACCACAAAAATTTATTGCATAGATATTCACAACAGCAATGTTCATGTTGTCTGTATAAAAGGTTTGCCTGCTTGTATGTCTGTGAACTATGTGTGTGCAGTTCCATTGGAGGCTAGAAGATGTTATCAGATGCCCTAGAACTGGTACTACAGATGATTGTAAGCCTCCAGGTGGGTGCTTGGAATTGAACCCAGGTCTTCTAGAGGACCAGTTAGTGCTCTTAACTGCTGAGCCATTTCTCTATTCCCCAGAACCACATTCATAATGGCCCAAACATAGTAAAACTAGAATGTACACCTTCATAATCAAAATCGGTATATCCATACAATGAAAGATTACTTAATAATAAAAGCATAAACTATTGCTTTATATTACAACATGGATAAATTCTTTGAATATGAAGAGATTACAGTACATGGCTTAATTTATATAATGTGTCCAGCATAGGGAAATTCATACCATAAAATATTAACTACACAGTGATAATCAAACACTAGTTACATCATGGAAGCTGTGACTTGAGGAAGACTGGAAGGGTTAGAGAGTTCATTTTCTATACTAGGGATATTGTGAAGTTGGATGGTATGATGTAATACTCAGCTGGCAGAAACATGAACTTTTTATGTCAAATTTTAAACAATGAATAAGAGTAATTCATGTTGTGTTTGTAAGGTTCAGGTCGTGTGTAAATTGAAGTGAGGGGGAAAATAACTAAATTTAACAATTCACTGACATCAGCGAAATAACTCTTTTGAGGCCACGGTTTGAAATTACTGATTTGAACTGTAATTAGTAATATTTCTTTGTATTTTCTACATTTGTTGAACTGAGATTCAGTCTTTTGTTTGTTTGGTTGGTTTTTGGCATGCTTAAATGTTCTAGGTAAAACCAGTTGTGTGAAGTAATGAAATATTACTCTACAAGAAACTGTGAAGTTATAGTTGCTTTGTAAATTATCATAGTCAAGACTAATTAAATTTCACAGAAGACATTCAAAAATATATTTTTCTAGTAGTTTTGTGCTTTAGGAACTTTAGATTTTAATGTTGAATCGCTAGCATCACTCCTGGCAGGACAGGTGCAGAACTGAAATCTGGGTGTGAAAAGAGAAGCACGCGCAATCCTCTTCCTCCTGTCACTTTACCGTTTAGCCTGGTCCTCAAATTGCCTATTGGGTTAGTCCACCAGTGAGCGAGCTATAACTGGATTACATGTTGCAATGATGGAATTGAATTATAGATAAGTATATAAAAGTAACACAAGGATTTATCAGAAGGCCACCTAGCTTATTCTATTCACAATCTGTAGAAGAGTCTACAGAAATGTGTGCAATGAGTTTATGTTGTAAACAAATTCATGAGAAAGAGAGGAATGTGATAAGCCATGTATTAAAGGATTCACTTGAGCTGCTGTGTTTTTGAGAATTTTAGGTTACTGATGATATACTTGTCAAGTGTTATATGATAATGTAGATTTTCTACACTTTTTGAGACAGGTTCTCACTGTGTAGCCCTGACTTGCCCGGAAATGATGATGTAGACCAGGCTGGCCTCAAACTCACAGAAATTCTTTTCTTCTGCCTCCTGATTGCTGAGATTAAAAGGTGTGCTCCACTGCACCTGACAGATTTTCTGTTTTTTCTCACCTCTAGACAACACAATTCTGGGAACCCAAAGCTAGTTATGCGATAAGTAGTCCTGGGCTATTTTGGTGCTAGGTGTTAGTTTAATGGCGCTTAAAACAATTTCTGCAGATGGAGCATTCATATAGTTATAATTAAAATGTATATAATAAATTATGGTTTTGAATTTTATGAGTTGAATTTAGGGGAGCACAGCCATGGAGAATAGAAATGGTGAGTGTTTTCTGCATAGCTAATATCTCAACTTTGATATTGGGACATAAGCATTTATAAGTGACAGTACTTTACATATTTATTTTGTATTCTCAATATTAATTTGGATTTATGTTCAAGTATCTTCCATTTGGCTTGGGGGAATTGGGGCAATAACATTATAGCTAAGAGCTTCCACAAAAAAATAAGAGTTCACCAGAGTTTATGCAACAGCAATGAACGTGGGTAAAGGTGAATGAACAGAGAAGGTGCTTAAGTAGTAGATCTCACATACAGTATTTCTTGTGCACACATTTAGATACATGGTATTGAAAACTGGATAATCTGATATAAAACTGGATAATTTGATATAAAAACTTTAAACTCAGTATATTAGTTATTTTTGTTGCTGTAATAAAGTAACACAAACAAAACCTTCTTTGGAAGAAGGAGTTTATTTAAGGTTATTGTTACAAAGGGATAAGAATCCATTGTTATTGAAAACTGCCTTTTGAATGAATTGGCTGTTTCTTGCTGTAAACTTCTTGTGCAATAATCGCTATGATATCTTCCCATTACCATGCATCTTCACATAATGTATACATGTAATAATCTCATTATTACATCTCAAACTTATGGGCACATATATCTGTGGGTGGCCAGGAAGATTACTTTTCATTTAGCTGTATAATTTTGATACATAGAAAATATACTAGGATATGCTTCATAGCCAGATCAATTTTCCCATGAGACTGTAGACACTTAACGCTTGCTTTGTTCCTTCTTGCTCAGACTAACACAGAAAATAATCTCTCCTCAGTTA
Organism: Onychomys torridus; assembly: GCF_903995425.1. NCBI lineage: Eukaryota > Metazoa > Chordata > Mammalia > Rodentia > Cricetidae > Onychomys > Onychomys torridus. The sequence goes on along the minus strand of NC_050466.1, from coordinate 82,130,250 downwards.
ACACAAACTGCAGGCATTTAGCTCATTTTTACCTCAGAGCAAGTTCAAACTAGAGTACAGGCCTTTGTAAATAGATCAGAAGTTTAAAACTTTACAGTTATGTGCACGGTCAGAGTCACAGATGTCTACCAAGATTATTAACACAAAACACGCTAAGAAAAGCCTTCTAGTTCTTCACTTGCCAAGTCTGTTGAAAAAAGCTATGTCTCAGAGTTTGTGGCACTGGGCACTGCACCCCCTTCCTCTGGTCCTGAGACCTTGGAACCTTGTGTTACCATGGTAATGGCTCTGCTCCTTATCGTTTATTCTAGGAATGTGCTATGACCTTGAGGCTTTTGAAACATTTCTCAGGATTGCAAGGAGTCTCCTTTGAGGAATGTGAGAAGTCAGGCACCATAGAGGAGGAGAGAGAAAAGAGGCTGTTGTAGAGCTAGAGAAAGAAGAAAGAACAGAAAAGAGATCAGAGAATTGACTTAGAAGAATAAAGTGAATGGACTGAAAGAGCTCGGTGTTTGTAGATTCATTTGATATCCCTCAGATTAGATACTCAGCCTATGTAAGTGTCTTCCCCAGGACTCTGGGAGAAAACCCCATGGGGCAGGTACTTGGGGTGGGGGCTTTTGTTACATTGTGGTGAGGAAGCATGGCAGTAAGCAACAGATATGGTAACAAGAGCAGTAAGTTGAGAGCTCAAGTCTTCAAATGGCAGAAAGTGAACTGCAAATGATACAAGGCTTTAAACTCTCAAAGCCAACCTCTAGTAGAATCTACTCAGTTTGACCTTGACTATGCTTCTCACTACCTTAATTACTATGTCCAGAAGAATGCAAATCAAAACTAGCAAGATGGCTCACGGGTAAAGGCATTTGCAGGGCATACCTGATAACTTGAGTTTGATTCTTGAAACCCACAGGGTCGATGGAGACAACAGACAGCACAAAGTTGTCTTGTGACCTTTACATGTGCACACTGGCAAGTGCATGTGTGTGCACATGTGCACACATACACACAAACCAATAATAATAATAATAATAATAATAATAATAATAATAATAATAAACTACTCCATAGTTTTGTGGATCTTTTTTCTTTGTATTATAAACCTCTCCCATGTGTTACCTGATTTTTAAATTGAATTTTAAATGTATAAAGCCATTACATTTATTTCTTTAGGTACCATTTATGTTATTCCTTTCTCTTATTAAAAATCTTTGAAAACTTTCTTTATTAGTACTCACATTGCATTCTCAACAACAAACTTTTCATTATATTTCAAAACTCTTTATTTACAGGATAATGGTTTATTAGCAGCCCAGTGTAGGAATTATCTAATTCACATTAACTAATATTTAGCACATTTTATAGACATTATTTTAAAAATCCATGTATTGCATTTTATGTAATACAAGTACCAAGTTTTGGATTCTCTTCCTCACTGTAGTACTGATGTAAAATGAGGACATCTTTTTAATTCATTGTCATAATTCATCTTAATAATTCTGTCACATTTTAAAGTACATTTGTGACCAGTTGTAAGCCCTCTTTCTATGGTGGACACTTTGTCCTTTTAAACATTGACTCATATTTCTCCAAGTCTGTCTCTTTCGTACAATTTCTCTTTAATACAATGACACATTTCAAGATTCTCTTTATTTTATTGCCTAAATAAAAGATGTTTCTCTTTAGAAAAATGAAATGAAGGAATTCCCTTTAAGAAGGAAGAAGGAAGCTCAGTGGTAGAACATTTATATTACAACCACAAGACCCAGCACCGAAAAAAATAAAATGGAGAATTAATAGTTCCTTTATCTACTTTTCTTTTTTTTCTATGTTTACACCCTTTATTGAAAATAGCTTCCCCCCCTCCTCACATAATATATCCTGATTATGGGTCCTCTCCCTCTACTCCTCCAAGTTCTTCCCACCTTCCCTTACATCTGGATCCACCCCCTTTCTGTCTCTCACTAGGAAACAAATGGCTAGGTGGTGGTGGTGGCAGTGGTGGTAGCTCATGCCTTTAATCTCAGCATTTGGGAGGCAGAGCCAGGTGAAACTCTGTGAGTTCGAGGCCAGCCTGGTCTACAGAGCAAGATCCAGGACAGGCACCAAAGCTACACAGAGAAACCCTGTCTCAAAACAAACAAACAAACAAACAAACAAAAAACAACCAAAAAAAGAAAACAAATGGGCTTCTAGGGGATAATAATAAAATAAAATATAATAAGTGAAGACAAAAGCTAACATATCAGAATATGACAAAACAAACAGAAGGAAAAGAGTCCTCAAAAAGGCACATGAAAGAGTTATAGATGCAGAGATCCACTTGGTTGCACATTCAGAAATCCCATAAAAACACTAAACTGGAAGCCATAATATATATGCAAAGGACCTGTAGGATAGAAAGAGGATATATATATATATATGAAAATAATAAAAATAGCCCTTCCATGACATATTGACATAAGGAAACTTCTATGATGCCATTAAGTTCATTTTGTGCTGACCATCTACTGCTGGGCATGAGGCTTAGACTTTAGAGTGGTTTGTTTCCCAAGTGAGACTCCATTGGAGAATACTAAATTTTCATTTGCAAATGTTTATCAATTGGAGATAGCTTCTGGGTTAGGGTTGGGTGGGGGGCGTTTACCCAGCAACCCCACAGTTCCCCAGAGTTTTCTTGAGTGTGAGCAGCAGGAAATATTAGATAGAAGGATTTAGATTGGGAGATAAACAGAAAATACAGGATAGCCTTGAGAGAACCTAGAACCTATTCCAATGAGCCCTGACTGTCTCTGCCCTAAGGAATTTATAGAAATGTGAAGGGGTGGAGCAAAAGATCTCTCCCTCCCCCAGCACAGCCAAGTGCGGACCATCTCAAACACCTGCACTCAGGCCTATGGTCCAATCATCCTCTCTATGCAGACCTGCTTGGTAAAGCCACTAGGAACCTGAAAATGGGCTCCCACCATTGGGGGTAGGTGTCCAGTTCTCCTTTCAGTTCTAGGACTCAATCTGGTCCAGACTCATGCAGACCCTGTGCATGCTGCCTCAGTCTCTGAGTTGATATGTACATAAGTCATACTTATTTAGAGAGCCTTATTTTCTTGGTGTACTCCATGCGATTTGCCTCTTACATTCTTTCTACTTCTGCAGGGTTCCCTGTGCCTTGAGGGGAGGAATTTAATGGAGAGATCCCATTTATGGCTGATTGTTTGCAAGTCTTTCATTCTCTATATAATGTCTGGCTGTGTCTGTATTTGCTCCCATCTGCTGCAGGAGGAAGTTTCTCTGATAATGAATGAGGGAGGTTCTGATTTATGAGTATAGCAGAATGTCATTAAGAGTCATTTTATTGCTATATGTTTTGGACAGTAGTATTTGGTTTTACCCTAGGTCCCTGGGCTCTCCAGTCTCAGGTTTTTGATCATCCAAGCAGTGTTGCATATGGGTTCCATCTCATGACATGGCCTTCAGTCAAATCACAAGTTTTGTGATATCATTGTACTATTATATCTTGCAGACAGGACACAATTGTAGATCAAAGATCAACAATTTGGTTTCTCCTTTGGTAGTATGCAGAGTACCTTCTTGTACCAAGGACACTAGGATGTAGATGTAAAACTCGATACAGGCAACAACTCTACTTCTCCATAGTCAATGAGTTTTATAGGTATTCTCTTCAACAATGGGGACTTACATTCAGTTTGGGGAGAGCAATGCATAGTTTTGGCAACATCCTCATTGTTTGGGGGTCCCCTTTGGCTAAAACCTCAATTAGATGTAAACCAATTCCAGTAATGGAAGCTTCATTTGGTAGTGAGAGACATACAGTTGGAGATCTGTCTTCCCCATTATTTGGCAACTTCATTTAGATTGCCTTTATATATGTATATGTAGTGTATCAGGTTTGCATACTACCCCTCAAATGGCCCTTAATTTAATTTCTTTCCTTGCGTTTTTTCCCCATCCTCCACACTTGATACTCCCATTCTAGCACCCCCACATCTATCCATAACTATCTATTCCATTTCCCCTTCCCAGGGAGATCTATATGCCGACCTTCCCCCAGCCCCTCACTCTGTACCTAACTTCTGTGTTTCCACTGACTGTAGTTTGGTTATCATTGTCTTAACAGCTAATATTCATATATAAGTAAATATATGCCACATTTATCTTTCAAGATCTGAGACACCTCACTTGGGAAGCTTTTTTTAGTTCTATTTATTTGCCTGCAGTTTTCATGATTTCAGGATTTTAATGGCTCTTTAATATTTCATTGTGTAATGTACCAAATTTTCTTTATCCATTACTCTATTGGGGGATATCTAGATTGTTTCTGGCTATTATGAATAGAGCTTTCAGCAAGTGTTTCTGTGGTAGAATGAAGCAGCCTTTGGGTATATGCCCAAGAATGATATAGCTGGATCTTGAGGTAGATGAAATCCCATCTTCCTGAGGAACTGCCATGTTGATTTCCATAGTGGATATACTAGTTTATACTCTTATCAGCAATGGATCAGGGTTCTTACTCCACATTCTCTCCAGCATTAGCTGTCACTTATTTTACTGCTCTTAGCCATTAGGACAGATGTAAAATCAAATCTCAAAAGAGTTTTCATTTCCCTGATAATTAAGGATGTTGCTCATTTCCTTAAGAGTTTCTCAGCCATTTGAGTTTCCTCTATTTATTACTCTGTTTAGATCTGTACCCTGTTTTTTTAATTTAATTTAATTTTACATATCAGCCATGGGTTCCCCTGTCCTCTTGCCCTCATGCCTCCGACCACACATTGCCCCCAACCAATCCCCTCCATTCCCATCTCCTTCAGGGCAAAGATTCCACTGGGGATTCAGCTCAACCTGGTAGATTCAGTACAGGCAGCTCCAGTCCCCTCCTTCCAGGCTTAGCAAAGTGTCCCCACATAAGCTGCAGGTTCTAAACAGCCAGCTCATGCACTAAGGACAGGTCCTGGTCCCACTGCCTGGGTGCCTCCCATACAGTTCAAGCTATTCAATTGTCTCACTTATCCAGAGGGCCTGATCCAGTTGAGGGCTCCATAGCTTTTGGTTCATAATTCATGTGCTTCTATTCGTTTGGCTATTTGTCCCTGTGCTTTTCCAATCTTGGTCTCAACAATTCACGCTCTTACAATCCCTCTTCTTTCTCAACAATTGGACTCCTGGAGCTCCACCTGGGGTCTGGCCAAGGATCTCTGCATCCACTTCCATCAGTTACTGGATGAGAGTTCTAGCATGACAGTTAGGGTGTTTGGCCATCTGATCACCAGACTACGTCAGTTCAGGCTTTCTCTCAACCATTGCCTGTAGTCTATAGTGGAGGTATCATTGTGGATTTCTGAGGACCTCTCTGACACTTTGCTTCTTCCTATTCTCATGTGGTCTTCATTTATCATGGTCTGTTATTCCTTGTTCTCCCTTTCTGTTCTTGATCCAGCCAGGATCTCCTGCTCCCCTAAGCTTTCTTTCCCTCGAACCTTGCCCTTCATTACTCCCACTGTCATCCAGGTTGTTCATGTAGATCTCATCCATTTCTCTGTCATTGGGTGATCCCTGTGTCTTTCTTAGGGTCCCGTTTTCTAGGTAGCCTCCCTGGAGTTGTAAGTAGCAGTCTAGTCATCTTTGTTTTACATCTAGTATCCTCCTATGAGTGAGTACATACCAAGTTTGTCTTTCTGAGTCTGGGTTACCTCACTCAGGATGATTTTTTCTAGATCCATCCATTTGCCTGCAAACCTCATGATGTCATTGTTTTTCTCTGCTGAGTAGTACTCCAGTGTGTATATGTACCACATTTTCTTTATCCATTCTTCAGTTGAAGGGCATCTAGGTTGTTTCCAGGTTCTGGCTATTACAAACAATGCTGATATGAACATAGCTGAGCAAATGCCCTTGTGGTATGATTGAGCATTCCTTGGGTATATGCCCAAGAGTGCTATAGCTGGGTCTTGGGGAAGATGGATTCCCAATTTTCTAAGGAAGCACCATATTGATTTCCAAAGTGGCTGTACAAGCTTGCATTCCCACCAGCAGTGGAGGAGAGTTCCCCTTGCTCTACATCCTCTCCAGCATAAGCTGTCTTCTGTGTTTTAGATCTTAGCCATTCTGACACGTGTAAGGTGGTATCTCAGAGTCATTTTGATTTGCATTTCCTGGATAATTAGGGATGTTGAGCAATTCCTTAAATGTCTTTCAGCCATTTGAGCTTCCTCTGTTGAGAATTCTCTGTTTAGTTCTATAGCCCATTTCTTAATTGGACTGTTGGGCATTTTGATGTCTAATTTCTGGAGTTATTTATATATTGTGGACATCAACCCTCTGTCAGATGTGGAGTTGGTGAAGGCCTTTTTCCATTCTTTAGGTTGTTGCTTTGTCTTGTTGACCATGTCCTTTGCTCTACAAAAGCTTCTCAGTTTCAAACAGGCTGAGAAGGAAATCAGAGATACATCACCCTTTAAAATAGCCACAAATGATATAAAATACCTTGAGGTTACTCTAACTAAGCATATGAAGGACCTATATGACAAGAACTTTAAGTCCATGAAAAAAGAAATTGAAGAAGATGTCAGAAAATGGAAAGATCTCCCATGCTCATGGATAGGCAGGATTAACATAGTAAAAATGGCAATCTTACCAAAAGCAATCTACAGATTCAATGCATTCCCCATCAAATTACCAACACAATTCTTCACAGACCTGGAAAGAATAATACTCAACTTCATATGGAAAAACAAAAAACCCAGGAGCTACAGTAATAAAAACAGCTTGGTACTGGCATAAAAAACAACATGTGGACCAATGGAATCGAATTGAAGACCCTGACATTAATCCGCACACCTATGAACATATAATTTTTGACAAAGAAACCAAAATTGTACAATGGAAAAAAGAAAGCGTCTTCAACAAATGGTACTGTTATAACTGGATGTCATTGTGTATAAGGCTACAAATAGATCCATATCTGTCACGGTGCACAAAACTTAAGTCCAAGTAGATCAAAGACCTCAACATAAATCTAGTTACTCTGAACCTGATAGAAGAGAAAGTAGGAAGTAGTCTTGAATGCATTGGCATAGGAGATCACTTCCTAAATTTAATATCAGTCACACAGACACTGAGAGAAACAATCAATCAATGGGACCTCTTGAAACTGTACCCTGTTTTTAATTGGGTTAATTTTTCTTAATATCTAGTTTTTTGAGTTCTTAATATATTCTGGACATTAGCTGTATATAAAATGTGTAGTTGATAAAAATCTTTTTCTTTCTGTAGGCTGCCACTTTGTACAATTGATGGTGTCCTTTTCCTTATGAAAGCTTTTCATTTTCTTGAGGACCCATTATTAATTGATGATCTTTGTGCCTGTGCTATGTGCTATCAGTGTTCAGTCCAGAAAGTCTATTCCTGTGCCAATGAATTCAAGATTACTACCACTTTCTCTTCTATTAGGTTCAGTGTATTTTGTTTTTATGTTGGGATTTTTGATCCATTTGGACTTGAGTTTGACTCTTATGTGGGAAAATTTTACACAACAGCCAGAAAGTTTATTTCGTGTCTTATCTACCACTTTTACTTGAAAATAATAATGCTCTATTAATTTTAATTATGTATTATAAATCAGATTTTCTATTTACAGAATTAAAATTTGAATCATTTGAATGTTTTTACACCTCATTAATATGGCGAATTGGGCAAACTAGCAAAATGCAGACAAATTAGTCTGTGCATGTTTCAAATAAAAGTCACAATATGTTTACTCTTTTCCCACAATTTACTTACTCATTTTCTTTGTAGATATTTGTTTGTATTTATATTAAATGTGTATGTAGCTTATCTTTGTGGAATTTTAGTTCCATTTGTGGAATGCCATTTTCTGATCATCCACTATGTTGCTTGTTTTTTTGTTTTTGTTTTTGTTTTTGTTTTTCACCAATACCAAAAGATACCATTATAGGGTGTGGAACACTGAACTCAAAAGACTAAGGGCATACACTCTTTTTAAACATCTGAAAAAAGTTGAGCAAACTGCTTTACCACAATAGGCCTCAGTGATCTCTTATTAAAATAGAGAGATAAAACTTTTGCCAACTAATATTTACAGTGCCTATTCATCTATTCTACATAGCCTTTTGTTTATTGTGTTTAAGCCACTATAATTATTCTTCTCACCATACTCAGTTTTTTGTCTAAGTATATGGACTTAATGTGGTTATTTAAGTGCTATGTGACTTTAATATTTTGTGTCCTTCTGGGATTGGTTTTGATTTCTTTTCTATTTGGGTTCAGATGAAGGCAACAGAATAGAAGGTATAAAATGTTCTGGCAGGAACATCATTGTAATTTAGTCATTTACAGATTTTTAGCATGACAAATATAAGAATGATAGGCAGGAAAAATTGAGGAAATGCTCAGAGAAGAAAAGTAGGGTAAAGGCTATTGTGTAAAATTTACTCACATAATTATCATTTCCACTTGTTTTTCCATGTTAAAATTCTTAACATAATTTTATATTATTTATGGCACACTGGCTTCCATATATTATGATATATATTATATATACACTTACTGTTATTTTATTGTTTCAGAAGCCCATTTATCAATGTATCAGAAGAGTACATGTATGCTTTACAATTTTCTATGTATGTTTTTCTCAGCTAAGTCCTACATTGGGATGAGATACTCATTCTCAGACTGGAAATGAGTCAGAAAAAATCCTTTGTCACTTATCTTCCTAGTATATATTATTGGCTTCCCCTCTAAGTAAACTAGAATATAACCAGCATACAATGGCGAGGAAATTGAAGGTACTAGTTTTCTAAATAAGTTATCAGATGGAAGTGATTGTTTTCACAGATCTCTTGAACACTATTGAAATGGTTAAAATTGTTACAATTTCTTATGCATTTAAAATGTGTTATGATAGGCTAGCTCAGCAGTTAAGAACTCTTGTTGCTCTTGCAAAGGGCCTAGGTTCAGTTCTTAGCACCCTCATAGTGGCCAAAAACTATCTGTAACTCTAGTCCCAAAGGATCTGACATCTTCTGGCCTCTAAGGACACTGCAAATGGTGTACTGATACACAAGTAGACAAAACACCCATACACATAAAATAAAAAATCTTTAAAATGCATTGTGCAGTGACCATCTTTTTTAAAAATTATATTTGTGTTTTAATTTTACATATCAGCCATGGGTTCCCCTGTACTCCCCCTCCCGCCCCTGCCCCTGTCCCCGCCTTCCCCATCTTTAGAGTAATATGTACTTGACATTTGCAGTGGGAGTATGTGGGCTTGTGTAAAAGTATAATAAAATTATTATGGGTTTGTGGTCTTGGAGACTGAGACAAATGAGTCAGAATTTGTACAAAGAGGACATAAGATTGACAGACAATTTGGTAGCTGTTTATTAATTATCTGTGATGTATGTGAACTTAATGGCCAAGTTGTAGGAAGATCTGTTGAACTCAAATGTTAGTAAAACTATGGAAGTATTAGTAGAAATGTGAGCATCAAAGGACATGGTCTTCTGTGCACTGTTGTTTGAAATAAAGGGCAAGGAAATATACCTCATTAGTAATGGAATGTAATAGGAAGGAAATAACATACTAGAGTTCATGATGATAAGCAAGATACTATGTATATTTATGAGTAATTCTCTAATGAGTTTGGTCTCAAAATGTAATGTGTTTGATTATTCCAAAGGTAATGTCAAGCAAAAATTCTGTACTCATATTCTCATTTTGTACTGCTGACACTCTGTTCAATTTTATGTGGCCAAATAAATGATTCCAGCAATGAATTATCTCACCAGAGGCTTCTTGACCTTCTAATCCTGGCAAGTTGATAACCCTGTTAATAATTCACTTGGTTATCATGTACTAACAGTTTTAGGGATTCTGAGTCCCTGTGGTTCTCTAAACCTTCCATTTAACTTAGAGCTGCCCCATTATATTAAAACTTAAAAGGTCCTCTGTAGTCAGAAGTTTCTCTGTGTCCCACCAGGTCCCTCCACTGTTAGGTCCCAAGTAAACACTTGGCTTATATTAAGTACAAACTGTATGGCCTATGGCTCAGGGTCATTTCTACCTAGCTCTTACAACTCAACTCAACCCACTCCTATTAATCTATGTATTACCATGTGGCTTTGTGGCATTTCCTGTTCTCTCACATCTTTATTCTCCTGATGGCAGCTCACAGCATTTCTCTGACTCTGCCTTTCTTCTCTCTCTATTTCTCTTGGATTTCCAGACTGGCTCCATTCTGCCTGGCTATAAGCCAATGCAGCTTTATTTATTAACCAATGGGAGCAACACATATTCACAGTATACAGAAAGACATGCCACAGCAAACCTTAGTACTTTCATGATTCTCTAAGACAAATCATTTTTAACTCAGTGTTTATAATTTTTATAAGGAAGTTGACTCTGAACCAGTTTGAAGGGTAGTAAAAGAGAATAAAAATGATGATGCAATTTATAACCATGCAAAATGACCTTTATCATCAATTGGAAACATGACTATTTTTTGACTTTTGAAAATTCTTTTCAATATAGTAAAACTTATTTTCATCTATAAATTATGAGTAAAAATAGAATAAAACTTATGTTTAGTACTTTGTAATTTAAGCATCGAAAATTAAAGTACTTTATTTATAAACAAATTTGAGAAGTTTGTACAATGCCTGCCTTCTTTTTATTCTATCATATAACTTAGGAAACAATTTCTTTGTTTTGATGAATTACTATACTTCTAGTACTTGATCGAATTTCAGCATCATACCTAATGTTTTATCAATATCATGAACTAACTCCAATGGTTCATTTAATGTTAAGATTTTCTATAAGCATAAAAAATAAGAAGCATAACTTCTTCTGAGGCGAGTGTCATCTTTTGGTCATAATCAGTTCACTAAGTTCATCTTTAACAAGTTCCTCTGGAATGTATCTCTACAGTCCCTCAAATGATAGTGATGTTGTCATTTCTTTGGCCAGCTGTTTCTTTCATAAATATTCTGATGACCTATTTCTTCTCTGGCACTGTCACTTTTTGTGTGTTTCTGGATGTTTTTGTGAAGTGCCACATTGGTTTACAGTAGAGACACTAGAAGGCCACAAAACTATAAACTTTTCTGTCTGCATGAATGGAATAATAAATACCAAGTAATCACTAACTAGATTTTGAAAGGGATGTTATTTGTTGCTAGCCATGACGCACACTATTATTTATAGTCTCATCAGTAGGCTAAGGAGCCAACAACACATAATGTGTTTTAAAGGATTACTCAGAGTTAAAATATAGTGATAAGTGAAATTTTAATGGTGTTGTCCAGGACTGGTATTTTCTTTTGACTAAATCATGTCAACAGGAGTTTGCATATCAGAGCAAAGTAATACTAGTAAAATCACCATGAAGAGGTACTGTTTCCAGAATCTTGAGCAAACATTTCCCCAGACAGCACATTCAATAATTCAACTTGTGGAGCTTGCTAATATCTTAATGTTTAGAGTGTTCTTGAGTAATTAAAGATTCCTTTATTCTTAACAAGGAACTGCATGTAGAGTGATGTAGTAGGATCTGAAAAAATAATCAGAAACTCACAGATCATGAGTGTGAAAAGAATTGTGAGTGTTAATAGAATGAAAGCTTTCACTTACTGACTAGACCAAAAGTAAAAAAGAAGTGAGCCAGATAGAAAGTTGTCAAGAAAATAATCTTGGGCTCTGAAACAGAGAATAATACAGCGCTATGCCAGTTGTGGCGCTCCTGAAATGAGCCATCTGAACTGCCAGTGTTTCATAGTTTTCACCTGGTTTATTCATTGCTGGTAATCACCAAATTAACTTTTCATATTTTTGCTTAAGGAGAGTGTTAATGCTACAGATGCAAGTAGAAAGACCACCAACCCAAATCATCATGGCAAAAGTTAAGGCAAGCAATTAATTAAGACAAGTCTTTAAATTTATGTACATGGGCTAAGTGGGGTGCAGCATTGCATATGGGTAAGATAAGAGTTTTTATACTTTAGGGGTAGGGGTTTTCAAATGAGGAACTTGTCAGATAAACAGGCAGGGTTACATGTGGTAATATGTTGTACTCTATTAAAATTTGCCTGAAGACAGAACAAGCCACTGGATTAAACATATAGGCCAGGCAGTGGTGTCAGACACCTTTAATCCTAGCACTCTGTCTGGATCTCTTTGAGTCCAAAGCCACCCTGGATTAAATGAGATTCATTCCGTCTAGGAGAGAATAGAGCCAGACAGTGGTGGAACACACCTTTAATCCCAGCACTTGAGATCTCATGTCTTTGCGACCAGTATTTGGGAAGCACACATGCCTTTAATCCTAGTACCGGGAAAAAAGTAATATGGCTGGGCAGAGAAAGGTATATAAGGCGTGAGGAGACAGTAACTAAAGCCTTTCCAGCTTGAGCCTTTTTGGCTGAGGAACCCTTTTCAGCTGGACTCCTTTTGGCTGAGGAAGCCTGTTTGGCTGGGGACTGAGAGGCATTCAGAGGATTCGTGGAGCTGGCGAGGTGAGAAGTGGCTGTGGCTTGTTTCCTCCAATCTTTCCACATTTACCCCAATATCTGGCTCAGGGACTTTTATTAAAAGACCATTTAAGAATTTGTGGATTTTTGGGGACCTCTCCAGCACTCTGCCTATTCCTGTTCTCATGTGGTCTTCATTTATCATGGTCTGTTTTTCCTCGTTCTCCCTTTCTGTTCTTGATCCAGCTGGGATGTCCTGCTCCCCTAAGCTTTCTTTCCCTCGAACCTTGCCCATCATTACTCCCACTGTCGTCCAGGTTGTTCATGTAGATCTCATCCATTTCTCTGTCATTGGGTGATCCCTGTGTCTTTCCGAGGGTCCCATTTTCTAGGTAGCCTCCCTGGAGTTGTGTAGCAGTCTAGTCATCTTTGTTTTACATCTAGTATCCTCCTATGAGTGAGTACATACCATGTTTGTCCTTCTGAGTCTGGGTTACCTCACTCAGGATGATTTTTTTCTAGATCCATCTATTTGCCTGCAAACCTCATGATGTCATTGTTTTTCTCTGCTGAGTAGTACTCCATTGTGTATATGTACCATATTTTCTTTATCCATTCTTCAATTGAAGGGCATCTAGGTTGTTTCCAGGTTCTGGCTATTACAAACAATGCTGATATGAACATAGCTGAGCAAATGCCCTTGTGGTATGATTGAGCATTCCTTGGGTATATGCCCAAGAGTGCTATAGCTGGGTCTTGGGGGAGATGGATTCCCAATATTCTAAGGAAGCACCATATTGATTTCCAAAGTGGCTGTACAAGCTTGCATTCCCACCAGCAGTGGAGGAGAGTTCCCCTTGCTCTACATCCTCTCCAGCATAAGCTGTCTTCTGTGCTTTTGATTTTAGCCATTCTGACATGTGTAAGGTGGTATCTCAGAGTCATTTTGATTTGCATTTCCTGGATAATTAGGGATGTTGAGCAATTCCTTAAATGTATTTCAGCCATTTGAACTTCCTCTGTGGAGAATTCTCTGTTTAGTTCTGTAGCCCATTTCTTAATTGGACTGTTGGGCATTTTGATGTCTAATTTCTTGAGTTCTTTATATATTCTGGATATCAGCCCCGTATACTGCTGGCAATGGTCGAGAGAAAGCCTGATCTGACCTAGTACGGTGATCAGATGGCTAAACACCCTAACTGTCATGCTGGAACTCTTGTCCAATAACTGATGGAAGTGGATGCACAGATCCTCAGCCAGGCCCCAGGTGGAGCTCCAGGTGTCCAACTGTTGAGAAAGAGGAAGGTCTGCAAGAGCGTGAATTGTTGAATCCAAGATTGCAAAAAGCACAGGGACAAATAGTCAAACAAATGGAAGCACATGAATTATGAACCAAAGGCTGTGGAGCCCCCAGCTGGATCAGGCCCTCTGGATAAGTGAGACAATTGAATAGCTTGATCTGTTTGGGAGGCACCCAGTCTGTGGGACCAGGATCTGTCCTTAGTGCATGAGCTGGCTGTTTGAAACCTTGGGCGTACACAGGGACACTTTGCTCAGTCGGGAAGGAGGTGACAGGACCTGCCTGTACTGAATCCACCATGTTTAAATGAATCCCCAGGGGTGCCTTGATCCTGGAGGACATGGGAATGGAGGGGAAGGGCTGGGAGAGGGTGGGGGTGGGGGCTGGAGGGGGGAGGACAGGGGATCCCATGGCTGATGTATAAAATTTAAAACACATAATAATAAAGAAAAAAAAAGAATTTGTACAGCTGGGCGGTGGTGGAGCATGCCTTTAATCTCAGCACTCAGGAGGCAGAGCCAGTCAGATCTCTGTGAGTTCCAGGCCAGCCTGGGCTACCAGTGAGTTCCAGGAAAGGTGCAAAGCTACACAGAGAAACCCTGTCTCAAAGAAAACAAACAAACAAACAAAATCCCAACAACAACAAAAAAGAATTTGTGCTACAGTTACAGGAATAGAACATAAGCATAAAAAGTTGGTCATAACAACTTCCTAAAACAAAGACATGGTTGCAAGGTGGTCATAACAAGGTAGTCATAATCAAGTGGTCAAAATAACCTTTTGAAATAAAGACATAGTTGCCATGTCCTAGAACAGGCAATACAGAAAGAACCATTTGTAGTTAAGATTACAGGTGTGATATAGCACAATCCTTGAGAAACAGAAATTTAATCATAAACAAAAATGAATTTAGTTTGTCTTTACTATAAAATGGCTTTCAAGCCCAAGATGGAGGCAGTCAGGGTCATCAAGAGTAGTATTGGATGAATTTAAAGTAGGAGATCCAAATAAAACATGTCCCCTGATATGACATTATAAATTTGACAAAGTGGCAAAAAATGAATGATTTTCCATATCTCTATTGTTATTATCAGTTCTGACTCATTAGTGATGACAGAAAGCCACTTTATTTATTAGTTTCCAAGCAGTTTAAGAGTATTTATAAGCAGCTGGGCATGGGGTGCACACCTTTAATCCCAGCATTTGAGAGGCAGAGGAAGGAGGATCTCTGAGGTCTCAAAGCCAGCCTGGTCTACTGAGCGAGTTCCAGGACAGGCTCCAAAGCTGCACAGAGAAACCCTGTCCAAAAATTAAATAAATAAAAAATAAAAAAGAACTTCATATTGTCTTACAAAATAAAAGGCCAGCAATAAATTCTATTTCTTTCCCTTATTCTGACTACAGCTTTTAACCTCTGTTGGGAGCAGAGGAAGCCCTAAGTGAATGAAGTCCTGAGTGAATGTGTATTTTGGCATGGGCATGGCCTGTCAAGGACTCCAAGGCCAATTGACACATGGGAAAGCCATTACTCATATGGACCTGGCTCAAGAGGAATAGTAAAGCTTTTCTTGGGAGACTGAGTATAAGAGTTTATGAATAATTGTTCAGCATGTACAAACACTAGCAAATGTAGCTTCTTCTTCAGGGTGTTTACAGACTGAGACTGCTCACCTACAGAGACCTCCTTCAGAGAGTAGCTAAACCCTCTCCCTGTGTTGTATGTAATATGCATGCTGAGGTTTCAGGTCGTGGCAGTGTGCATTTCAGTGCCCCGCCCCATTCAACTTCACTGTGCCATGTGTCTGTCTGCCTTCTCTTCATTTCCTCTCCTAAGGTTATAAAGCAGCACTCATTATGTCCTTTAAGGCTTTAAATGCTTTTCCTCATCACAGCTTTCAATTCATATATGCCCCTTTTCTGCTTTTTTATTCATTTTCAAAAAATGGGTGAGTTTCTTGACAATTCTAAACCTCCATTCTCAAGTATGAAACTGATAATGGTAGTACATACTGTAAGTGAGTGTTACAATTCTGGAGGGGAAAGTCAGGCTGTACCTTGAGCTGCTAGGACAGCTCTGGTGGCTGGAGCTGCAATGGGACAGCTCACCTCTGGAGGGAAAGGTATCCTGACTGTTTGGGGAGTCAGGCTGTACCTGGAGTTGGGGTGCAGTGGGGGATAGTTTCCCCACAGGATATAGCAATCCCGCACCTCTCCTGGAGAGCTGTTATAGCTGAACTTTGCTCAGTCCCCACTTAAAGGGGCTTCCCAGTAGAGCTCTGCTTCTCTAGTCCGAGATGTTGCTTCTTTTGCTTCACTCTGCTAAAGGGGAAACCCCTGCAGAAATGTAGCAATCTCCTCCTGTTCCAATTGCGGTGAAAAGTTGTTACTTTTTCTGCTCCACCTTGCTCAGCCCCCTAAGAGAATGTCTCTACAAGTTTTTGTTTTGTTTTGTTTTGTTTTTCTGCTCAGTTCTCCAAAGGATGTATCAGCAAGGTTCCTCTTCTCTGTGCCAGTGAATGAAGATCTTCAAACCCAAGACTCTTGCTCAAAAGAGATTTATTTGGGAAGGAGGAGCCCAGGAGACTGGTTGCCTCTACCAGGGAGGGAAAATACAGCCAACAACTGAACAGGGAGGGTGGTTAATGTAGGGTTCCTTAGGAGTGGAGCTTCTCCAGTGAGAAGATTTTTATGTTCAGGGATTGGTTAGTTTCATTGGCCAAGGGGCAGAGATGGCTCTGATTTCAGAGTCAAATTGTTTCTTTCACTGGCCTTTCTTAGCTTTTTGGCTCTAATTCTAAAGGCAGGGCAGATTTCTTTCACTGGCTCTGATTCTAGGGACAAAGTGTGTTTCTTTAGCACTGGTTTTGAAGAATCAAAACCAGCAACCATCTTGAGAATAGGCCTCCATCTTGAGGCATCTGTTGACTGGGGCTGAACTCAAGCCCCCAAAAATGGTAACTGGGAGCTGAACTCAATGTGTTGAAATAATAAAGCTAAAAATGTATGTATCCTGAACCCAGAAAAACAGGATACAGACAGTAAAAATTTAACAAAGACCAGATGTCTCTGCAGATGTCCTGCGTCCTGTCAGCATCTTGAGATTTCCTACAGATATCATGTCAGCTGTTAGCAATTTTTCACTTATAGCCCAACCAATAATTTCAAAGGATTATTTCCTCCTTAGTTCCCTCATCTAATCCTGAGACGCCAAGACATGTAACCCACTGCTTGTAAGCTTTTTCCTATATAAACCGCTTGTAATAGATGCTCCGGGCCTTCCTTCCTCACGTGCTGTGTTGAAGTGTTGGATGAGGTCCTTGCCTGTGCTCAAATAAATAAACCTTTTGTTCTTAATCACAAAGTTGGCTCTGTGATGGTCTTGTTGGGGGACTCAAGATGTGGGAATAACAGTTTCAGAGTCAGGGCATGTTTCTTTGGTTCTCAGTTCAGGGATAAATTATTTCTTTCACTGGCTCAGGTTCCAGATCTAGGCTGTGTTTCTTTCTCTGGTTCTGGGTCCCAGGGTCAAGGTGCTCAGGGATTGGTTGGTTTCCTGCTCTGTGATTGGTTGGTTTCATCGGTCAGTTGGTCAGGGGCAGAGATGGCTCTGATCTCAGAGCCAAACTGTGTTTCTTTCACTGGTCTTTTTTAGCTTTTTGGCTCTAATTCTAAGGCCAGGGCATGTTTCTTTCACTGGCTCTCATTCTAGGGACAAAGTGTGTAGAGCCAAACTGTGTTTCTTTCACTGTGTTTCTTTGGCACTGGTTTCAAAGTCAGGGCATGTTTCTTTGGTTCAGGGTTCAGGTATAAAGTGTTTCTCTCACTGGCTTGGGTCCCAGATCTAGTCTATGTTTTTTTCACTGGTTCTGGGCTCCAGGGTCAGGGTGGGTTTCTTTGGCTGGTCCTCTTTCCCTACAAATACTATCCCATTATGGTTCAAATTAAGGAAAGAAAATATTTCAAGTATTTAAAATACAATCTGGCAAATAGTATGTGTTAAATAATTTTAAGTATCATTGCTGAAAGAATTTACTATTGCTTCTCATATTCAGTAGTTCACTATTTTGGACTCAAAAACTTCCCTTTATCTGGCATTATCTTGGTATGATTAATAAGATATTTTAATGAAAAGTATTCTGTCTTGATTGCACATAATAAGGAGGAAGTTAAATTCTTTAATTGAATTAATTTCCCATTTACAAAAAAAATAGATTACATTTGACTTCCAAACCATTTAAACTATAATTTGTTCATCAATTACTGAGGAAGTACTTAAGAGTAATGTAGAACCTGAGGGTCTTTCTTGGAGCCATCTGTTAAAATTGCATTGTAGGTATGTAGTTGATCCAATTAATATACACTGTTAGTCAACAGAGTCTTGAATAAAGTAGATCATATTATAAGGTTAGAGCAATGGCTCAGGGATAAAGAGCAAAGGATCTAGGGTCAGTTCTCAGCATGCACAGGATAGATCACAACTATCCTGAAGTCCAATTCCAGAGGATATAAAACCCTCTTAAGACCTCCAAGGGTGCCAAGCACACGCAACATCTGTGGTGCACATACATACATGCAGGCAAAACACTTGTACACATAAAATAAAAATAAATAAACCTTTAAAAATTGATCATAGTGTATTGTCTAGTTTATCCATTTATTTTCTTTACTTTTTAATTTTTATATTCCAGTTAACAATTATTTCATTTTTAATTGACACATAATTGCACATGCTTATGGTGTGATGTTTTATTTCATTAAATGGAGTAATTTTACTTTCATTATTGGCAGACACAGTTTTTGTTTTCTGTTGGCAAACTGTTCAAAGTTGATGAGCTACATGTAATGGCTTATATTGGAAGGTATGACTATAAAGTCTCTTCTAAAAATTGTCTGTGATAATAAGTGGAAGAGCCATGGTTGTCTGCTTGATCTTCCTCCCTCTGAAAAGCAGTTGTTCCAAAGCTCATTTATTTGCCCTCATTTGGCCAGACTCAAACCCATCTGGTTTCTGATGCTTGGCTTCATCCCTGTTAACACTGACCCTGGCTCTCTCATTGGACCTGATGTTTCTCTCTTCTTTTCCTGGCTATCACTCTTGGCTTTTCTCAAGGACATTGGCCTAGATTTGATCAGGAGCTCTTTATAGGGTCCACTGTATGAAGACATCCTCAGAATGAGTTCCCTTGGCTTTAATAGGCAAGCCAAGCAACAGACTGGGCTAGACTGTTCAAAGCACTCCTCTAATCAAAGAGAGTGTTGAAACATGGGGCCTTTCATCAAGGCTCTTTTGGAAGCTTTGAACTATGTGAAATTATTTTCCTTAATAGTCTTCAATTACTCTTGGAGGGATAGGATTTGCAAGTCAAATTCTTGAAGAAGAAGAAACATCATTATAATATGTAATTCCACTTAAAAACTTCTGGTCACATGTTGATCTGTTTTTCTTCTGCAATGCTAAGAATATTAAATATGTAGCCACGTCTTTTCATTTTTGCTTTCAAAAGTCCTTTCTAAGCAGCATTGGGTATCAACCTTCACATGTAGAAGAAAATTCAAATATCCAAAATCTAAAGCCAGAGAGAGTTCATGATAGCTGAGGTTAGTTTTTCAACATGCATTCCTGCAGGCATGATTAAATTCTGTGTGGTTTTTAAACTATCATCTTATAAATGAAGAGTTTCTCGTTGTTTTATTTATCTATCTGACATAAACACTGGTGGTTTCAAATAATAAAACAATGAAAATTGTTGACATTTTCAGCTTGCAATTAGCAAGCAATGTTGCTTTAAGCACTTACTTTGAAGTAAGAATTTGCACATTTATGACATTAATAAATGAAAACATTTGGCTGATTGATTTTAATGGTAGGATTGTGTGAGATATATTTCAGAAAAATGAAAACTGCTGCTTTTCTTTCTTTTTGGTTCATGTTTCAGTGTAGCGGTTTGCTATAAATATGTCAACTTTCTTTAATTGTTCAATTTAGCAATCAGTAATAGAGACTCAGTATTCAAGAGATATGGGGACGTCTATAGGCTAAAGTCAAGACCAGTAATCTGAACATGAAAGTAAGAACTGATTTTTTCCCAAGGTCAAATAAAGTAGTATGAAATTGACTTGCAGGTGATGAAAGACATGTTAGTAAAAGTTAAGCCCAATGGGCTATATTTTAGCTGATGGGTACAAGGTAAAGGCTAAAGCACTTTAGAAGTGTGGGGGATGACAGTGGGGATTTCTGTGCTATGATATATGGGATAATGTATGGAACCAGACATTAAGAAGGTAGGATGTAAGCAAAGATAACTTCGAAGAGAAGATACAAGCAAGGCCTGTGATGGAACATAACATAGTTTCATTATAGAAGTGGAGAGGATTTAGTTATGCAGGATTCAGGAGTAACAAAGGGCTAATCCAAGTTTGAGGCAGTTTTCCTGGGCTAACTATTCGCATTACAGATAGAAAAATTTAGGGATAGAGAATGGAATAAAGACCTACATGTAGTAAGTAAAATATTAATTTTCTGAGCTAAAGTATTATGATTAAGGAAAACAGGCTACTGTAACTTGATTCTTTTATTTTATTTTTTGTTTTATGCATGTAAAGTCTGTGCATCATAAGCATGAAGTGCCTGTAGAGGCCAGAAGAGGGCACCAGATCTCCTTGGACTAGAATTATAGATTGTAAGCACCCATGTGAGTGTTGGGAGTTGAATCCTGGTCCTCTGGAAGAGCAGCCAGTATTCTTAACCATTGACCCATATCTCCAGGCCCCTATAATATGATTTTTGCCTAAGATTGTGTCAGTAAAAGAGGAACTTCAAAAATACACTGGAAATAAAGAATTAACTAATTTCAAAGATTAGCTGGAGGTATTTAGGGTACCTGGAAATAGTTAATATAAAAGCAATAAGTCAGTAGGAGATGTACTTTGGGATGAGGAAAATGGTTCAATGTATGCATGCTGAGTTTAATGTAATTGTTGGCTGTGGAAACAATTATGCAAATAAATGAGCCTTTGAAGGAAAATTCTATGTTTCGCCATTGTGGATGTTTTTCATTTGGGGAGAGACTCTTCCTGTAAGCCTTGGCCCACCTGGTACTTGTGGTGTAGCCCAGGGTAATTTAGAACTTTGGGCAAATCTCCAGCTTCATCTTCTGAGAACTGAGATTACAGACATGGGCCCCCACTTCTAGCTTATATATGTCAGCCATGGCAAGCTAATGCAACACCTAATCTAGCAATACAGGAAAAAGGACAATAAACTCTAAAAATGATGATTTATTAGTAGATTGCTGAATTAGAAGTATATTTAAAAATTTGTCAATGTAATTTAGTCATTAACATACAAAAGGAAAGAATTCTTGGGGCTGGAACTCAGGCTAGGCAGTTCTGCAATGTTCTTAACACATGAATAATAACAATTTGAAAAGTTCAACTACCATTTATAATTTTAAGAAATTTTGCCTTCTTTGTCAGAATTTATATGTTCATAGGTATGCGGGTTAATGTCAGGGTCTTCAGTTCGATTCCATTGGTTCACATTGTCAGTTTTTATGCCAGTACCAAGCTGTTTTTATTACGGTAGCTCTATAGTAGAGCTTGAGGTTGGAGATCGTGATGCCTCAAGAGGTTGTTTTATTGTACAGGATTCTTTTGGCTATCCTGGGTTTTTTGTTTTTCCATATGAAGTTGAGCGTTATTCTTTCCAGGTCTGTGAAGAATTGTGTTGGTAATCTGATGGGGATTGTGTTGAATCTGTAGATTGCTTTTGGTAAGATCACCATTTTTACTATGTCAATCCTGCCTATCTATGAGCATGGGAGGTCTTTCCATTTTCTGGCATCTTCTTCAAATTCTTTTTTTTAGGGACTTAAAGTTCTTGTCATATAGGTCCTTCACATGCTTAGTTAGAGTTACCCCAAGGTATTTTATATCATTTGTGGCTATTGTAACTTCATAATTATGAAAACAAAGATATTCCATAATTTGGTAAAGAACCGCTACAAAACTTCTAGACCAGCCCTTGTAGATGTAAAAGCATGAAAAGGTTTCCTCCAAAGACAAGGTTGAGATAAGGATTCATGCTGTCATTGTCTCTATTAAACACAATAATGGGAATTTGGTCTAGGATATTGTGTTAAAGAAATGAATTACAATGTACATGCCTTAGAATGGAAGAGATAAAAGTCATGTAGCCTGAAATGGAAGAAATAAAACTGAAATAAAAGTGAGAGACACTAAAATACACCCAGGATTAAGCTAATGGAACTGTACCATTTCATTACAAATACATAAAAATCAACTATACACAGAAGAAACAAATAGAATGTACAGGAAATGATATGTTAAAAGATAAATTTTATGATGCCACCAAATATATATAGGAATAAATCTAACAAAGTATGTATAAGTCTGAAATGGGATTATGTCTCCTAGAAATGCCAGTAAAGCTACACCTATGAAGTCTCACATTTCCTAAACAACATCTGAACAAGGATGATACCACTAGACATTTATGGTGATATTTTATTTGTGCTGAAATGTGATTTTATTTGTATGCTAATAAATAAAGATGCCTGGAGATCAGGGGTCTTAGCCATTAAGCAGAAGGCAGTGGTAGCACACGCCCTTAATCTGATCACTTGGCAGGCAGAGTCTCTGTGTTCAAGGATACAACCAAGCATGGTGACACACACCTTTAATCCCAGTACCAACCATAGAGACTTGGAGTGACAAGCAGTGATGAGGAGGTCATGTGGTTGGGTTTAGAGCCAATGAGAAGGCAGAACAGAAAGGCAATAAAAAGACAGGACACAGGAAGAAGGTCTCTCTCTCTCTGGGGAAGAGATGGCAGCAACTGGTAAGCTAAAGCTAGTCCTGGTCTTCGCTAGTACTCTATATTATATATTTTTATATAATTATTATATATTTATATATATATATATTATATATTATATATATTATATATTTAGGAATGTATATGTATCTACATATACATACATGTATATATTAACAATTAATGAAAAAAGAGGCCATGAATCAAAAGCAGGGAGGGTTTATGAAGTGCTATAGGAAAGAAAGGAAAGGGGGAAATGATATATTATTATCTCAACAAATTTACAAAACTATAACTAGAAAAAAACAAAATACTCTTAAAGTTTTGTTGTTGTTGTTATGTAGTTTTGGTGCCTGTCCTGGATCTCGCTCAATAGACCAGGCTGGCCTCAAACTCACAGAGATCTGCCTGGCTCTGCCTCCCAACTGCTGGGATTAAAGGCAAGTGCCACTGCCACTCATCCAACAAAATCCTCTTAATATCCATATCTAATAGAGTATCACTGCCTGGGGGTCAACCTCTAGCTGTGCAAGGCTCAAAGGGAATCCACGGAGTTGGCATGTACTATGACTTTTTTGTATGAGGGGGTTGAGGGAAAAAGACACACACTCTTGATGGTTTCCTTCTTTATTCTTCTGTACTCTTCATTCTGTGTTCTATATTCTTTTTTTATCTTTATTCAGAAATGTCTCTTCTGTCTTTCTAGATCTTTTCCTTTTCCTTCTAACTCTCTTGATGTTATCCTTCTGACTCTTTCATTCTTGATGTTTTCCTTCTAACTCATTTTATCTCTGTCTTTATTCTTCATCTTACAGCTTTTATACATCAGCAAAATTATATAATATTGTAATATAAAAATATTATATATTATATATTATTGTAATATAAAAATTACAAAATGGTTATATTCTGTTTTTCAAGTAAATGATTACAATGGATACAAGTAAAAAACAGCATATTTCACATATCCCTAACATGATTAAACATTTTACCTATTACAGGTAGAAAACAAATTATCCCAAGAACCCTTGTGCATTTGTACCCAAGCAACTGTTGTGTATTAACAGTGTAGGCAAGCAATTCTTTTACTGGCAGGCTGCATTTTACAGTTACAAAGGACCAATTACCTTATTACTTATCTTGAAAGGTAATCTTAAAGGAATCACAAACCTAAACTTTTATACATGAAAAAAAAATCAGTCATCTATTTTAAATCTTTATGGTGCATACCCATTCATCAATAGTTTTTTTTAATGTGTAGGCAAGTGCTCTACCACTGAGCTAAATCCCCAACCCCTGTTATATATATATATATATATATATATATATATATATATATATATATATATATATATATATATTCTTGTTCCCTGACCTTAAAGAGTTCCTCATTCAGCTATGTACCTTTCTAAAACTTTAGATTGTCTTCTTGGGTTTTTCACCTCAAAGCTATTTGACAAGAACATCTCAATCTAAGTTTAAGTTATTTTCAAAGCTTTGTTTTGACTATGATGTACTCCAAAACCTGTGAACACATCTCCCAACATTAAGATTACAAGAATTTAAACTAGCTGGGCTACTGTTACTCAATTGTTTTCCTTAATCATCAAAATAAGCCTAAGTCTATAATGCTCCTCAATAGAAACTCATGTGTTTTAGTTGTGTGACACTTCCTTGTTTTACTTTTTATCATCACAACTCTATTTAAACTAACATTATTATTATCAATTAGACAGTACAGCTTAGAAAGAAATCATCTTCATACTAATCCACAGGTAAAAATGCCCAGTAGAATAGGGTATTTCCATGAGATAAACATACTACATTATAGGCTGTAGGGATCTCCCTACATCCATGCACACCGTGCCAGATACCAGAGAAAAATAGCAGTGGTAAACATGTAAAGGCACAACAGAAGCAAAAGACATTCTGGAATCTGTGGTGTGGGTGATATATTGTGCACCCCAATAAACTTATCTGGGGACCAGAGAACAGAACAGCCACTATATTAAACATAGAAGTTAGGCAGTGGTAGCACATGCCTTTAATTCTAGCATTCCAGAGGCAGAGATCCATCTGGATCTCTGTGTGTTCAAGGCCACACTGGAAACAGCCAGGCATGGTGACACACACCTTTAATCCAAGCACTTGAGATCTCATGTTTTGCTTGGGAAAGACACATGCCTTTAATCCCAGGAAGTGATGTCAGGAAGCAGAAAGGTATATAAGGCGTGAGGACCAGGAACTTTATTTTTTAAACTTTTAGGATTTTTAGCAGCAGTTCAGCTGAGATCCATTTGAATGAGGACTCAGAGGCTTTCAGTCTGAGGAAACAAGATCAGCTGAGAAGTTGGCAAGCCACAAGTTTGATGTGGCTTGTTCTGTTTCTCTGATCTTTCAGCATTCATCCCAATACCTGGCTTTGGGTTTGTTTTTATTAATAAGACCTTTTAAGATTTGTGCTACACTGTGGTCTTGGGGCCTTCCCTATATGAGATTCATCCATCAGTGATTTTCCTCCTGGAAGGCTGACACCTGAACTTCAATTGCCACCTGCTGCTCCTCTGACATAGCCACCAGCAATAGAGGTGGCTATTAGACTCCCACAGATAATTTAAAACTCAACTGTAATAGCAAATAAAGAGTTGGGAAACAGTTCATAAAAGGGAACACCCAAATGGGTAAGAAATATATGAAAACATAGTAAATCACCATTAAGCATTAGAACAAAATTGGGACACAGAACATCCAAGTTTTGCTTTCCCAGAAGCTCTTGCCAAGTGATATAATATCACTTGGTAAACTTTATCTCTGAGAGGGATGAAGGCATTTACCTTTAACTTGTGTAAGTGGCCAAATGATAGGGAACAGGGTCTCTAACAGTGTGTAATAGTCAAGAGAAATGGCTGGGCTGTAAGGAAGGTGTACTGGATATAAAAGTTCAGAAGCTGGTCATCATGGCTCATGCTTGTAATTCTAACACTTGAAAGCCTACAACCTGAGAATTATTGCAAGTTTGAAGTGAGGCTGGGCTATATAGTGAGTAACAGGCTATTCAGGGCTATTTAGCATAACACGGTATCTAAAGAACCAAAAGAAAAAAAATAAAGCTTGAACTTGGCAGAGAAGATAGTCTGGAAATGAAAATAGAGGGTCATAAAATACAGAGGGCAATTAAAAGCCATGGGTATCAATATAATCATTGAAGAAGAATGAAGAGTGGCCAAATTGAGTACATGACTGAGTAAACAATCTCACTGTGGACAAGAATTAGTGGAGGCAGAAATCACACATGAGCTTGAAAGGTAATTAGAAAGGAAAAACATCAAGAGAGAATAGAACTAGAAGAGTATTAAGTTTGAGAAGCAAGTAGAAGCAGCTTTCAAGTAGAAATTTGGCAACACTTCAAGCTTAATGCTATATCAGGCTAGGTAAAGTCTGAAAGAGTCTTACTTAAACCAAAGAAAGTGGAAAATTTCTAACAGGTTTATCAGAAAATACTTACCTGAAGCCATTTCACTTTAGGTATCTAAAATACTGTTTTGTTATTGTTGTTCAGCATAATTCAGAATCAATATTCTGATTTATTTAACACCTCCCATGATTATTCTCTGAGCTCTAGCACTTAGTGCCTCATTCACAGCCCATAAAAATCACTAATGCAATTGATTGAGAAAAACTTACGTTCTAAATGTATAATCTCAATGCTGTTGTTTGTTTTATTTTGTATTTTTGTTGTTGTTGTTGTGCTTTTTATTAGCCTAATGAGGACTGGGGTTAATATTGCAGCATGCTTTTCATTTTCTTTTAGATGAAAGGGACAATAGTTTCCCCCATGTTTCTTAAGATACACAAAGCACTCAGTTATGTATGTTAGCTACTCCCATGCTGAAAATGATTGAAAGAAAAGCAGTCATTTCCTTTGTTAAAGCAGTCATCAAATTATACTCAGATTCTTCATATGCACTATCCAATGTGCTATCAATGACCTAAATGGAAATGATAAAATAAAACCTGTGGGCTAAATAAATTACTTTCATCAGATTTTGTGAGATCAAACTTTCCTGTATCTTTTGCTAAACAAACTAGTTGTGAGTACTGGATGCTAATTTCCAGCAGAGAAGGTTATCAACAGGTTGCATGTTAAACATTCCTTTCCAACTATATATAAGAAAATGAATACTATAAGCTTATGTGTCTCAGAGAGAATCAGCTACTTCCTTGTGTTATATTTTAGGTTGTATTTGTTTTAGGTTGACCTATCTCAGTTGTTAAATGTGGAGCCTGCATTTTTGCAAGTTGCATGCATTAGATAGATACAACTCTTGTAAAACTCCATACACGTGTCCGCAGAAACCTGCCTGATATTCTACCACCATGCTGAAAAGTTTAGTTCGTGGACTGTTTTTTTTTTTTTTTACTAAAATACTGATTATTTACCTCTGACAGGTTTTATACCCCTCTCACAATGCCTTTACTTCCCTTTTAAATATTCTGTAGGAATTTGTATTTGTGATTTTTTGGATAATAAAAAATCATTAAGATTTTTCCTCTTTCAGAGAGATTCCTCACACATTAGTACAACTTGTTAAAAAAAAAAAGCACTAGCTCTACATAGTTGCTTATTCATTAATTACATTCTATGACATGTAGAAGCATGGGTGATGATTCTGCTTTTGATTTGCATATTTTATCAACACGAAGATTAGTCAAACATATGCTCCAAGTCATCTTTTTAATCACTGTGGTTTACTGCTACAGTAGTACAACTTAGAAAAGTAGCATGCTCCTGAAATACAACCCGATTTGCTTTCTCTGGTGACAATATTTCCCACTTAATATAGCCACTAAACAGATGTGTTATACATGCCTTTCCCTTACTCTAATCAGTTTCTGAGGTAGATTTATTTCTGTCTTTATTTTGTGAGAGACACAAGTAGTTCCTGTGAACACTTGGCTCCAAATAAAAACAGAAGTAAAGAACATTCCTGGCCTGAAAGGTACCTGAGTCTCCTTTCTTCAACAGATACCATAAGGTTTCAGGAAGGAGCCTCAGGAACTCCAAATGGACTCACATAGCAGTTTGTCCACCGTGGTTGTGATTTTAAGACAGGTCTGTGCACAAAAATCAAAGATTTCCAGAGTATTTTTGTAAAAATACATTTAGATGTGATTGTTATGCTTATAAATAATTGTCACCTTAAGACTAGAAGGTGAGTGAATTTCATAAGCTTGGTTTGCTTTCTTCCTTATACTTATTTTTAAATGTACAGAGTCATGTGATTATTCTGCAGTTCACATTTTGGTAGCCAGCCTCACCTTTAACTTGTCCGAATCCATGTGTTTTACATCATTTTTGCCTCACAAATACAGTTACACTGTGACTCCTTTCCCCCTGTGCATCGTGGCAAGGGATAAGTAGAAATTCTCAGAGTTAAATGTTCCATCTAAAAGAGTTAGTTTCCTAGTCAAACCTCTTTTGTCCTTAATGCATTAATTGTGTGAAGCAATTTAGTGGTATTAATGCCGTGCCAATATTAAGATGTTCCAAGTTATTAATACATGCTTTGCAGTCATATGTCTAACAGAGTAGCATAGAGCTTAATGATGGCAGAAAGTAGATTGGTTCATTTTATAAAGTCAAACAGTATGTCCTTGTAAACTTTAGTTTTGCTGTCAGTCATGTTTATTTTTCCCATAGAAGCATGAAATGGCAACTAAGTGCTTTGCTAGTATTCTAAAGAGCCTTTTGTTGCTATCATGGTTACTGGGCCATCTAACTAGCAAAAGAGCTACCATTTGGCAAAATAGTCACTATATGAGAGTAGGCAGTTGAAATGTCCATTCTTGCTGTGCTCTGGGAAATATTGCAGTCATAATAGGTTTATTCTCTTGTAAGATGGTGTTGGGATCATTGTTGGAAAAAATACCATGTGTTCTATTAATGTGTTAATAGTTTTGTGTGTCTCATGAAGAAATCCAATGCAGTCTCAGAATATATGTCCACAGCAAGTGATCTTTGCCAATATGTATGAGTGGAAAAATGATAGGCCCTCATATGATTCTCTTGTTTTGTAGTACTCTAGAGCAGAAGTCAGAGATCCAACCCAATATAATTTTGAATAAAAATTATTATGTTAAATATAATTTAAACTCAACAGGATATAGAAGGTGAAATAGCTCCACTCTTCAAAGGTAACAGTTTGTTTTTAATATTTCACAGATTTCTTAGCAACTCTGAAGGATACATACCCTTCCATTTTCTGATTTATTATCTTCAAGCAATAGAGACTACTCTGTTATGAAAAAAAGATCATCTGCCTCTTATAATATATCCTCCTCTCCCATGTGGTTCATAAAATACTTTTTGATTACCTATATTTTATTTCATAATTACATAAGCTTATATTTCTTTATCAGTTTAAAAAGTTATTTCTCAGTCTTCACAATGTAAAGTGATGACTCTAGACCCCTCCACTTCCCTCTGGCTCTATCTTTTCATCTTTTACCTTTTATCAGTTACATTTTTTTTAATTTGCAAAGTAAAAATATCAAAATCACACATTGAAGAAAATTAAATGATGAAAAATTGTATCTCAGGATGCTTTAATTTGCATTTCTTCTATTTTGAGTGATGTTGAAGAGCTTTAACAAGTTGAATTTTAACTTTTTCTGTGAATTGCCTGATTGCATCTTCTGCCTACTTCAAAAATTTAAAGTTCAAATTTTTGAGAATGTCATATGTAACTACTATATTTGCAGTATTTCTACCACTTTCTCTCCCCCCTCCAACTCCTTCCATGTGCTTTTCCTACTCCCTCTCAAGTTCCTGACCTTTCCTTAATTATTGTTACATGTATATATAAATATAACTTGCTGAGTCCATTTAGTGTTACTTATAATGTGTATGTGTTTAGGGCTAACTGCTTAGGATTGAATAATCTATCATGGGCCTTATACCTAGAGAAAATTGTTTCTCCCTTTCTCAGCACCTATTGCTTTTAGCTCTTCATCTAGAGGTTGGGAGGGTCATGTCACATTTTCCTAATCCATACTGGAATGTCAACTGGTGTCATTGTTTGGGTCTTATGTAAGTAGCCATATTTTGGATGATTCCTTGGGTACAGCTTCCTTCTCATAGATAGATAACGCTATCTCACAGTAGACTGTCTGATCCTCTGGATCTTAGAGTCTTTCTGTCCCATTTTCTGCAATGTTCTCTGAGCCTTAGGCGCAGGAGTTTTGTTGTAGAGGTATCAAATGGGATTGGGCATCCCTTGGTAATTGCTCTCTGGATTTTGACCAGTTGTGACTAATGTTTCTTTCATCTGCTGTAAAAAGAAGTTGATTGCATGTGGTTATGAGTATGTGCCCATGTAAGCCAAAAGAAAGTGTGGGACTCCCTGAAGCTAGAATTACAGGTGGTTGTGAGCCACCTGACATGAGTGCTGGGAACTAAACCTGGGGCCTCTACAAGAGAAGTAGGTACTTCTAACTCTTGAGCCATCCTCTAGCCCCCTTCTCATTTGTTTACATTAAATATTTATTTATTTATTTATTTATTTATTTATTTATTTATTTATTTATTTATTTATTTTCTGTACCTGTGTATGTGTATAGGTGTTTCTGTGTGGACATCAGGGCACAACTGTAGGAGTTGGTTCTCTCATTCTGTCACATTAATTCTGGGAGACTAAATTGAGTTCTGTAGGACTGCTTGCAGGCACATTTATCTGTATCCATCTTGCTGGCCCAGCATTCTTTTTTAAATGGAATGTTGACTTCTTGTTTAATTTCAGATCACAGCTCATATGGAAAATATATAAGTTAATACATACTTCATGGTATTTGCCAGCAGTGAATTAGGGACTTAGCCACCTATGGCCTTACGTGGACATTAGCCCATTTTAAGACAATGGTATTTTTATTGGAGATTTAAAAAAATCATTTGTAATTGGAATATCATATCTGTGTCTTACATAAGGATACATTTGGGGAATAGAAGTCCCACATTTATGGATAGAAATTGCCCAAGATAGTAGGAACAAGTTTCTCACTTAATTATTTCTGTTCTCCCTCTGTGTTTCATCAAAGACCACATTTGTGGTCTCTTCATGCATGGACTGGAAACAGGGTATGCTAAAACATACTGAAAGAGTTTCTAGCTTTCCATTGAGGACATATCTTTGAAATTGGTATTTTACACACTGAAAAATATTATATTGCTTCAAAATTTAGAAAATAATATTAATTAAGATCTAATAGGAGTCAGAGGGGCTACATAGATGATCCCAGATGCAGACATGAATCTAGTGATAATGATGAGCAAGTCATTGAAATATTATTTCACACCTTACAATTCTTTTTTTGCAATATTCTACTTACTTTGACAGAACTATAGTTAGTGTCACTTCAGAACAGAATAGTTTAAATGGATTTTATTTGCTCTTAAATCATTAAGGGAAATAAACTGATCATAGACTATATAAGAAGTTCAAGGGGTTGGGGATTTAGCTAAGTGGTAGAGGGTTTGCCTAGCAAGCTCAAGGCCCTGGGTTCGGTCCTCAGCTCTGAAAAAACAAAAACAAACAAACAAAAACAACAACAACAAAAATATCAAGACAAGTCTAGGCTACATAGAGATAACATGACACAAAAAATCTATGATGTGTATATATATTCTTCCTTTTTAGGCAGATAAAATTGCCCTCTGTAGCCCACACTGACCCTGAGATTCCAATTCCCCTGCCTTCACCGCTTTTTTTAGCTGTATATTTATTTTTAATAATATTTGTGTTTTAATTTTACGTATCAGCCATGGATTCCCCTGTCAGAATGGCTAAGATCAAAAAAACTGAAGACAGCTTATGCTGGTGAGAGTGTGGAGGGGAGGGGCTGGGGGAAGGCGGGGCAGTGCCAAGACTCCCCTGGGGATAGATTCAGTAGAGGCAGGTCCAGTCCCCTTCTTCAAGGCTGATCAAAGTGTCCCTGTGTAAGCCCCAGGCTCCAAACAACCAGCTCATGCACTAAGAACAGGTCCGGGTCCCACTGCCTGGATGTCTCCCAAACAGTTCAAGCTATTCAATTGGCTCACTTATCCAGAAGGCCTGACCCAGTTGGGGGCTCCACAGCTTTTGGTTCATAATTCATGTGTTTCCATTAATTTGGCTATTTGTCCCCGTGCTTTTCCCAAACTTGGACTCAATTCACACTCTTACAGTCCCTCCTCTTTCTCAACAATTGGACTCCTGGAGCTCCACCTGGGGCCTGGCTGAGGATCTCTGCATCCAATTCCATCAGTTATTGGATAAGAATTCCAGCACAACAGTTAGGGTGTTTGGCCATCTGATCACCAGACTACATCAGTTTAGGCTTTCGCTCTACCATTGCCAGTAGTCTTCAGTGGAGGTATCATTGTGTATTTCTGGGGACCTCACTAGCACTTTGCTTTTTCCTGTTCTCATGTGGTCTTCATTTATCATGGTCTCTTATTCCTTGTTCTCCCTTTCTGTTCTTGATCCAGCTGGGATCTCCTGCTCCCCTAAACTCTCTTTCCCTCAAATCTTCCATCATTACTCCCAATGTCGTCCAGGTTGTTCATGTAGATCTCATCCATTTCTCTGTCATTGTGTGATCCTTGGGTCTTTCCTAGGGTCCCGTTTTCTAGGTAGCCTCCCTGGAGTTGTGTAGCAGTCCAGTCATCTTTGTTTTACATCTACTATCCTCCTATGAGTGAGGACATACCATGTTTGTCTTTCTGAGTCTGGGTCACCTCACTCAGGATGATTTTTTCTAGATCCATCCATTTGCCTGCAAACCTCATGATGTCATTGTTTTCCTCTGCTGAGCAGTACCCCATTGTGTATATGTACCACATTTTCTTTATCCATTCTTCAGTTGAAGGGCATCTAGGTTGTTTCCAGGTTCTGGCTATTACAAACAATGCTGACATGAACATAGCTGAGCAAATGCCCTTGTGGTATGATTGAGCATTCCTTGAGTATATGCCCAAGAGTGATATAGCTGGGTCTTGGGGGAGATGGATTCCCAATTTTCTAAGGAAGCGCCATATTGATTTCCAAAGTGGCTGTACAAGCTTGCATTCCCACCAGCAGTGGAAGAGAGTCCCCTTTGCTCCATATCCTCTCCAGCATAAGCTGTCTTCAGTGTTTTTGATCTTAACCATTCTGACAGGTGTAAGGTAGTATCTCCAAGTCATTTTGATTTGCATTTTGTGGATAATTAGGGATGTTGAGCAATTCCTTAAATGTCTTTCAGCCATTTGAGCTTCCTCTGTGAAGAATTCCCTGTTTAGTTTTATAGCCCATTTCTTAATTGGACTGTTGGGCATTTTGATGTCTAATTTCTTGAATCCTTTATATATTCTGGATATCAGCCCTCTGTCAGATGTGGGGTTTGTGAAGACCTTTTCCCATTCTGTAGGCTGTCACTTTGTCTTGTTGACACTGTCCTTTGCTCTACAATAGCTTCTCAGTTTCAACAGGTCCCATTGATTGATTGTTTCTCTCAGTGTCTGTGCTACTGGTGTCATATTTAGGAAGTGATCTCCTGTGCCAATGTGTTCAAGACTACTTCCTACTTTCTCTTCTGTCTGGTTCAGAGTATCTGGGTTTATGTTGAGGTCTTTGATCCACTTGGACTTAAGTTTTGTGCATGGTGACAGATATGGATCTATTTGTAGCCTTCTACATGTTGAAATCCAGTTATGCCAGCACCATTTGTAGAAGATGCCTTCTTTTTCCCACTATACAGTTTTGGATTCTTTGTCAAAAATTATATGTTCATAGGTGTGCAGATTAATGTCAGGGTCTTCAATTCAATTCCATTGGTCAACATGTTGGTTTTTATGCCTGTACCAAGCTGTTTTTATTATGGTAGCTCCATAGTAGAGCTTGAGGTTGGGGATGGTGATGCCTCCAGAGGTTGTTTTATTGTACAGGATTCTTTTGGCTATCCTGGGTTTTTTTGTTTTTCCATATGAAGTTGAGTATTATTCTTTCCAGGTCTGTGAAGAATTGTGTTGGTATTTTGATGGGGATTCCATTGAATCTGTAGATTGCTTTCGGTAAGATTGCCAATTTTACTATGTTAATCCTGCCTATCCATGAGCATGGGAGATATTTCCATTTTCTGACATCTTCTTCAATTTCTTTTTTCATGGACTTAAAGTTCTTGTCATATAGGTCCTTCACATGCTTAGTTAGAGTAACCCCAAGGTATTTTATATCATTTGTGGCTATTGTAAATGGTGATGTATCTTGGATTTCCTTCTCCACCTGTTTGTCTATTGTATATAGGAGAGCTACTGATTTTTTGAGTTGATCTTGTATCCTGCTATGTTGCTGAAGGTGTTTATAAGCTGTATCAGTTCCTTGGTTGAATTTTTGGGGTCACTCATATATACTATTATGTCATCTACAAATAGGGAAAGCTTGACTTCTTCCTTTCCAATTTGTATCCCCTTAATCTCCTTATGTTTTCTTATTGCTCTGGCTAAAACTTCATTTACTATATTGAATAAGTATGGGGAGAGGGGACAGCCTTGCCTTGTTCCTGATTTTAGTGGTATTGCTTTGAGTTTCTCTCCATTTAATTTGATGTTGGCTGTTGGCTTGCTGTAGAGTGTCTTTATTATGTTTAGGTATGTTCCCTGTATTCCTGATTGCTCCAAGACCTTTATCATGAAGGGGTGTTGGATTTTGTCAAATGCCTTTTCTGTGTCTAGTGAGATGATCATGTGTTTTTTTTTCTTTGAGTTTGTTTATATGGCGTATTACATTGGTTGACTTTCATATGTTGAACCACACTTGCATGGCTTGGATAAAGCCTACTTGATCATTGTGGATAATTTTTTGATGTGTTCTTGGAGTCTGTTTGCCAATATTTGATTGAGTATTTTTTGCATCAATGTTCATGAGGGAGATCGGTCTGTAGTTCTTTTTTTGTTGCATCTTTTTTTGGTTTAGGAATCAGGGTAATTGAAGCCTCATAGAAGGAGTTTTGTAATATGCCTTCTGCTTCTATTGTGTGGAACAATTTAAAGAGTATTGGTATTAACTCTTCTTTGCAGATCTGGTAGAATTCTGCAGTGAAACCATCTGGTCCTGGGCTTTTTTTGATTGGGAGACTTTTAGTGACTGATTCTATTTCCTTAGGGGTTATTGGACTATTTAAATGGTTTATCTGGTATTTATTTAACTTAGGTATGTGGTACCTATCCAGAAAAGTATCCATTTCTTTTAGATTTTCCAGTTTTGTGGAGTAGAGGTTTTTGAAGTATGACCTGATGATTCTCTGGATTTCCTCATTGTTTGTTGTTGTTATGTCCCCCTTTTCATTTCTGATTTTGTTAATTTGGATGCTCTCTCTCTGTCTTTTGGTTAGTTTGGATAAGGACTTATCTATCTTGTTGATTTTCTCAAAGAACCAACTCTTTGTTTCATTAATTTTTTATATTGTTCTCTTTGTTTCTATTTTATTGATTTCAGCTCTCAATTTGGTAATTTTCTGGCGTCTGTTCTTGCTGGGAGACTTTGTTTCTTCTTGATCTAGAGCTTTCAGGTGTGCTGTCAATACACTAGTGTGAGATTTCTCCATTTCTTTTTTTTTAAACTTTTTAAAATTATATTTGTGTTTTAATTCTACACATCAGCCATGGGTTCCCCTGTCCTCACCCCTCCCGCCCCCACCCTCACCTTCCCCCCAGCCCCTCCCCTCCATTCCCATCTTCTCCAGGGACAAGACTCCCCTAGTGATTCATTTAAACCTGATGGATTCAGTACAGGCAGGCCCTGTCCCCTCTTTACAGGCTGAGCAATGTGTCCCTATGTAAGCCCAAGGTTCCAAACAGCCAGCTCATGCCCTAAGGACAGGTCCCGGTCCCACAGCCTGGGTGACTTCCAAACAGTGAGGGAAACAGTCCAAGATATTTCTCTAACTTCTTTATGTGCAGTCCTCTCTGGATGTTTCTTCTTCATTTCATCTATATCATGTTTCATTTTGCCTAGATTATGATCTCTAATAAACTTTTATTTGAAATCTTAATTTCAGTGCAAAATGGCCTTCTCATGAGTAATTTCCTTCTTTATCTGGACAATCTATATTTCCTTCCCATGTCCATTTACCATACATGGCAATGACAGTAACTGCCACACTCTATCACAGTAGTTTTCATTTTAGCATCCCAACAGCACCTCCTCCCCTTGAAGATCTGCTTTTCATCTTCATCTTCTTGGTCTTTGCTTCTTACTTGAACTAGTAAACAGTCTATAAAAAAAGGTGTGGTGTATCAGTCAAGTCAAAGTACTTCTTGGTCTTTTCAATAGTTCCTTTATGTTTTTCTCACAATAAGCTGAGGTATAGCAGAGTTAAACCATGATTAAGTAGTTGTATTTCCATTTGGTGCCAGGATTATTTGACAGTAAAGTCATTGTTTCTTTTTTTGTATGAGGTTGTTTCATATACTTATATTTACTCTACACATCCTTACAGATATTGCTGAGCTTAGTTTAAGGTGTTCCTGACATAGGCCCAGCCAAATCTACAGTAAAATGGGCACTTTTGGAATAAATAGACCTTTCTAAAATTCAGTCTTATTATCGTGGTCACACTCTAGGTATTTTGAACCAAAAGAAAGACTCTCCACGTAGACAAACATGTTTTAAACTATCCTTATCACATGACTTTGCCATTATTTACAAGCAACAACAGCTATGGTAAAGTGGATATAAACAATAGAGACTTTAAATGCAATGTTACACCAAGCAATTTATAAATACTGCTTCTACAACGCGGTGTTTTCAGCTTTTCTGGAGTATTGGATTGTTGGTCAGAATAAAATAAAATTTTTGTGAGATATAATTTAAAACATTTGATTTGTTTTTGCGTTTTTGAATCAAGATCTTGGTATTTAGCCCAGACTGTTAACAAATTTTCTGGCCAGGTGGAGGTGGTGCGGACCTTTAATCACAGCACTGGGGAGGCAGAGGCAGGCGGATCTCTGTGAGTTCGAGGTCAGCCTGAGACCAGGCT
The DNA here is from genome assembly GCF_903995425.1 of Onychomys torridus. Lineage (NCBI taxonomy): Eukaryota > Metazoa > Chordata > Mammalia > Rodentia > Cricetidae > Onychomys > Onychomys torridus. The sequence continues at coordinate 82,093,556 of NC_050466.1, read as the reverse complement.
AGCAAAGCTACACAGAGAAACCCTGTCTCGAAAAACTAAAAAAAATAAATAAAACAAACAAACAGACAAACAAAAAACCCAAAAACAAAAATAAAATTTCTGTATAGACCAGGTTGATATTAAGTTTGCAATGTTCTAGCATGTTTCTTTCCTGATTTTACTCTCTCTCTCTCTCTCTCTCTCTCTCTCTCTCTCTCCATATATATATTTGAAGTTTTGTATTATTGATTTAATTTGCTGGGTTTATTGATCAACCACAGCAGTTAATTTTCCAGAAAATGTATCTTTTTTAACTTCCTCTACACCATTACTATTAGCTAAAATGGTGATTGTTAACATTACTGTATGTTTGGTAGCTTTTTAAATATGTCAATTTCCAGATCTTACTCCAGGTCAATATAATAATTAATTAATAGCATTCAGGCACTCACATTTTATCTAGTTCCTCTGGTTATTTCAATATACAGTACACAAGCAGTGATAAATGCTTCTCTTTTATTTATAATTTCTAATCATACTGCTGACATCTCATTTTAGAGTTACATCATTTATTGTATGTTGGTGTCAATGTTTAAGCTTCCATTTTAGCATGGTATTAAAAAAGATCTAATTTTATTTTGTCTTCTCTGACTTTTTAGAGAGCATAAAAGTCAGAAAAACTTACTCCCAAAGTTTATAGGCTGGATCTAAAGTATGTGTTATATTGAGTTTAACAGCTATTTGAAATCTGTACTCTGCCTCAGAATAGGGAAAATGAAAGCTGAAAATAGTGTTAGCCTCAGAAGTGAAATTCAAATCCATAGTTGAAAACAGAGGATGCTATATCACACAAAAAGAAGCTAATGTCTTTACCCCACACATTTATCAATGTTTCATACAGGATGTATCATGAGAAAATAGCAGTGCAAGAAAAGTATTGGAAAGAAAGCAAGACTTAATGGAACTGGAATGGGAAGTTTAACAGCCTGAAGAAGAAATCTTCACACTCACAGTGTAGTTTTTCTCATCAATTTATTGTACTGTGTTCTTTGCTTGCACTTCATGTAGGGAATGACTGTAAATTCATGTTGTTGCAGTTAAGTGTTCAGAACTTGCTGGAAAATAGAATGATGTAGAGACACCTGCTCCTCAGATGTAAGTTGCTTTCTTTCTTGTCTGTCCTCATCAGTGAATCTGGCCATGAGTGTCTTCTCCAAAAACGTTCTTTAAGTTCACTTAAATCTTGTTATTTCTGCATTTTAGAGTAAATCCTACAAGTACTTTGCTCATATAAACTACACATGTTTTCATGAAACATCTTCCATGGAGGAGAATACATTTACCTTATGTTTATTACCCCCCTCAAGATGTCTCATAAAAATAAGATTGAAATTCTTATTTGTCCTATTTGGCCTTATTAGGTCTCTACAAGAGGAAAAAGAAAATGTGTGAATCAGAATCTGGGTTAGAATCATTAGATATTTATTCTTTGTCCATTAACATGTAACCTAAGAATATATAATATTTGGAACTTCCCTATATATTTAAAATAATATTGCTATAATCCATGCCATTTCCCATCATCCTTATAAGTAACCAGATAGCATTAAACCTGCACTTTTTCCACAGAATAATATTTTGAATATAATGTATGTTCTTTGAGAAAAGGGTTAATTTTAATTCTGAAATTTTCAATAGAACACTTCATATATTATACAATCATAATGGTTAAAATCAGTAATTCAAACATTTTGGTAAGCATAGCCCTGCATATCTTTTTACCACACTTTTCAAAAGAAATGTATGTATGACTATTTTGAATCAATATATTTTCAAGATTAGTTTATTTATATGTAGGTGTGCGCTTGTATTTTTATGTGCATTACATTTGTTCAGGTGCCCACAGATAACAGAAGAGAGTATGGATTCTCTGGAATTGGAGTTACAGAAAGTAGTGAGCAGCCCGATGTGGGTTCTGGGAACACAATCTGGGTCCTCTGCAAGAGCAGTAAGTGCTCTTAAACTACTGTACCATCACCTCTCCTTCCTTGACATCAAAATTTGAAATATATTGAATCGTATTTAAAATGCATTTGTATTTAAGATCAATAGAAAACTGGCAACTAGGCTCTGATCTGAAAATTGCCCATCACCTCAGTACATTACTATGCCATTCTACCTTTCATTTACTGTGTGTCAATCATGCTCAGTGGGTTTGCATTTTCTCCAATGTTGTAAAAATCCATCCACCTCACCCTTCTGTGTATACTGCCTTCCAGAAATAATCTTCTCCCACCCCTGTTTTCTCACTTTGAAGACACAAATTTTCCTTTGTCTTTTCCTGCTTTGAGTTTTTAATGCAGGTGCTTGCTATTTAGACCTGGCTGTCCTAGAACTTGTAAAGGTGGTCCCCACTTTGCCTACCATGTGCTTGTGTTACAGGAGTGTGCTGCTATGCCTAGAAAATTTTCCTCTATTTTAGAAGATTCAATAGTCTCCATGCTCTTGGAACTTCTTTGTAACACTTTTCATGAGTAAAAGTATTCATGTTGTTACTTAATAGGTTTCTTCTAACAAAGCCTAAATTCAATCAGGACAAAAACTGTAGTATGCATGCCAATTAGAAATGACATATGAATGTTCCTGTTCCTCAGCACATTTCATTTTCCTAAATGTGAACTCCACTAAGAAAAGATCTTTGTCTTTTTCATTTATTACTTTGGTTTCAGCCTCTTGCTACAGGATCTAGTATATGGTGTTCATTCACAAATTGTTGATAAATGAATTGGCAAATGAAACATTTATTTTTTTTATGAAGTGAAAGTTTATGTCCTCACTTTGTGTCACAGAAAGTTTCTAATTCTTTTAGTTTTTTATTTTATTTTATTTTATTTTTGGTAAATTTTATTCAGTAGAGACATTTTAAGAAACCAAAATTTTATTTTTCACATGTATAGGTATTTTTGCTGCATATAAATCTGTGCACCATATGCATGCCTGGTACCTGAAGAGGTCAGAAGAGGATGTGAGATCCCTGAACTGGAGTTACAGATAGTTATAAACCACCATGTGTGTTCTGGGAACTGTACCTGTGTCCTTTGTAAGAGCAACAAGTGCTCCTAACCACTGCCTGGCTATTAATTTTGATTTTATATCCTGAAAGTTCAAAATTTTTCAGTCAGTTCTAATAGTATTATTGGAGTCTTTATGGTAATAGCTGCATAAAATCATGTCATCTGTAAGAAGAATATTTATTGGTGTATATTTTTTTTCTTTCCTTTGCTCAGTTGCGCTAGGATTTCTAGGCCTATGTTGGGTAAATGAATTGTCTGGTAAATCTGTCTCTCTGTTAATCATTAACTCTCCCCATATCTATCCCTACCCTTGATCTCCCCACCTCCTTTTCATTTCAATGTAGTCTTGGCTGGCTTTGAACTCAAAATGTTCCTGTCTCAGCCTTTTGAGTGTCCACTGCCATCTGCAGCTATAAATATGTGTTAAGTCCATTAAGCTAAGGATATAGTTTAAATGAGAGATATTACATTCACATTCTCCTACTGTTACTACACCAAAGCTTCTTGTTATATTTGCTCTAGTAATATCTGTTTTATAAACTTAGGTAATCTAAAGTTCAAGTCCCTCTACTTAGTCTCTCCACATGCTTGTGTGCGCGCACACACACTCACACACACACATCACAAAAAAAAAGATGTGGCATTATGTGAGTTAAAATTATTTTATTTTGTTTTTTTTTTGACTGATCATTTGTTCATAACACAGTGACCTTTTGTCTCTATTTAGTTGTTTGTTTGTTTTTCATCCTTTTCTATTTTGTCTGATAAAAGAATAGCTATGTCAGTGTGCTTGTGCTATGGAGTGGCATAGGCTATCTCTTACCAGCATTTCACTTTTGGTCTCTGTGCATTTTTGCTAGGGAAGTGACTTTCTTGGAAATATCCTTTGTCTTCTTTTTATATCCATTTAGCCACTCTGCATTTTTTTTTTGTTTTTTCCAGACAGGGTTTCTCTGTGTAGCTTTGCACCTTTCCTGCATCTCACTCTGTAGACCAGGCTGGCCTCGAACTCACAGAGATCCACCTGCCTCTGCCTCCCAAGTGCCAGGATTAAAGGCATGTGCCACCACTGCCTGGCAGCCACTCTGCATTTTTAATTGGAGATTTTAGTTCATTTACAGTCAAGGTTTTTATTGGTCAGTAAGTGTTTATACCTATGATTTTATTCATTTGTTTTGGATACCATTTGTTGCTCATTTTGTGGTCTGATAACTATATGCATAGTCTCTTTGGTGCATCTGTAATTTAAATAACTTTCTTATTTTCATGGGGTTGTTTCAGGATGGTTGTTATCTTTCTTTCTGCTGTTGGATGTAGGCTTTTCTTAAGCATCTTTTGTAAAACCAATCAGGGGTGATTAATTTTCTGTAGTACTTTTGGATTATAATCATTTTGTCTTGGACTTTAAAATAGTCATTGTATTTCTTTCTGTCCTATCATGTTCCTACTTAGAAATATACTGTTCATGTAATATGCATTTGCTTACATGTGATTTGGTACATTTAGTGTTTGGGATTCTCTATATGCTCTTTATTTTTGAGAATTATGCAATGAGTATGTCATGATATGGCCTCTTGTCATATGTCTATTTTATTTAGTTCATAAGGGCCCCCTATACTTAGATGGCTAGATCTTTCCCAAAACAAGACAAGTTTTCAGCTGTTATTCCATTTAATAAGTTTTCTTTGTGTCTTGAATTGTCTTTCACTTTGGAAAACTCCAAAATGGTTAATATTTGTTTAATGACCCATTTTTTTCTTACTTTTAACAAATTTTGTTTTATTGTTATATTTGAAAATACTCACCATCAAGTTGTTATGCTCTTTCTTCTGTTTTATCTGGCCTTTTTAGAGGCATTGAATTGTATTTTTTGATAACTGAATTCATTTCCTTCTCTGTTCTGTTCTTTTTCAAGATCTCTGTCTCTTTGATGAATTTCTCAGTGTTTTCTAACTATCTATACTTTTAACTATCTGTATTATGTCAGATTCCACTGAACTTTAAAAAATATTTTTTGGTTTTTGCCATGCATTTTCATTAATATTCACTTTCTTTGTGGCCTATTGGTAGTTAGTGTATTTATCTGAGTATTTCATGTTACTTTTTAAGTTTTTCATTTATCTAGTGATCCTGCATTAAGATTTGCATGTGTGGTAGATTAGTTATATCTATCATTTTTATAAGGTGGCCTCAGAGTAAATGGCTTTCTCTGGAAAACGTGTCTTAGAGTATTAGTTTGTTGCGCCATTTGGTTTCCAGCTGGGTGCCAGAATGTAGTACCTCTGTAGGTTGCTTTGCTGTAATTAATGGCTTTGTATTTAGCACATGCCATAGCATTGTCTAAGAGACCAACTTTCTAGGAACACAGTGTCAGTGATGAGATTGATAACTGTATGTTCACTATGACCATAGACCCAATGATGGATGTTTCTTTATGCATTTAAGGGTTGAGCTCTGATGATAGTGAAGGACCTCTAGGACACTCAGTCCAAGTAACATGGGTGGGCTTAATGGAGGAGGCTGAATATTTTCTTACTCCTTGTGGTGATATCAGCCTTGTGAAGTATGAGAAGAGGAGGCAATAACTTGGTCTCACAGTGACATATGCCTATACTTGTGGTCAGCCATCAACAGGTAAATTCAAGGCCCTTTTGGTACCTGCTCTTAATTCTGGCAGAGGCACACAATCTACATGCTTTATGAAGGGTACATTATGGTGAAAAACTGTGTCACAACACTAACATGTGTCACTGTTCACAGAAATAGCATGGCACATATCTGTGCTGGTGCATATCAGTAGTGATGGCGACCATATGTTGTGCCCATTCTATGGTAGCTGTTTTAATTCCAGGGAATGACATGAGCCCAGAGGCATCTGCCCATGTGAGTTCTCTTTCTGCTTTACCATCTCAGTATCAATGATTATGAAACTAACAGAATTTTTCTTTGTGGGTGCATGTACTCAGAAGACTAGAAAGTCCCTTTAGTAAGCAAACACAGCTCCTAGTTAAAAAACAAAAGAACCTTAAATCATGTTTGTCATTATGTTGTATCCAAACCTGCTAAACTATTATTATTTCTGTATTAAAATGTGTAACTTGCCTGTGTCTTATTGCCAACTTGTCACATGTATCTTTATGAGTGATGTGCTTGGTAGCCCTGAAAATAACTAGCTCCCTGGTTGGTTGGTTCTTTTGTGGCAAAATGAGAAACTTGCCTTTCCAGTCTTGACTCACAGAATGTAGCTGAATAATGTAAGTTACTTATATTCAGTTCTACTGGAACCAGAGATCAATTTTGATTCGTGTGCTTGGTCAGCCATGAATTGAACTGACTTGGCACTTTAGATTCGGTGAGTTCTTTGACAGGAAGCTCAAAAGGAAACAGAGGCAATATAAGTCAAATTAGAAATAACTCAAAGTTAATATTTTAAAACTTTGGAATTTTCCTATTAGACGGAATTTTATTAGCTATTAAAATCCAAAATTGGCAAGTGGCAACACCACAAAATTTGAAAAGGTTTTGGGAAATGTTGAGAAAATTGAAAATTTAGTGAGAAGTGTTTTAGAACCAGATATCTCAAAATCTCTTGAACATGAATTACAATACTATGTATAACATGTACAATCTCTATTATGCTTGAACACATTTTCACTCATTTTTCCCAACTATTAATGGAAATTTATACAGACGAAAACAGAGAGAGGGTATTGTTGAACAGGTAAAAAAAATAAGCTTTGGTAAAATTTGAATGGGCACTGTGTCATAACATCTAAAGGTGTGCAATATCACTCACTGCCATTAAAAGAAATATAAATTATTGAGAGAATACCGTAATTGGAAGGAAAATGCAAATCCTACTCAGAGAAAACTATTGATTCTCTTCCTTCAGAGTGTTCATTTATTTAAGACCAAATGCACAAGCTCTACCACAGAGCCCCAAATCACCTTGGAGCTGCTGTCTCGGGGATGCCTCTGCAGCTAATAGAGACAGGCTCACATTTTCTCCTGAAGCCTTCTATCTTCTGTTAGTGTCACTGAGCAAGGGCTGCTGAAGTGTCAGGAAAAATTGATTGCTCTTCCGTATGTCACTGCCCTCCCGCCATTGGCATATGTACTCATCAGTCAAACGGAAACTACCCACCATCTCTGATTTACTGCACTTGAAGGAAATCAGTTTGTGGGTTCCTAGAACATAAACCATTTTGCTAGAGATTAATGCTCTGATTTGCATGCAGTTCTGGAAGTTATATCATTAGTTTTCATGATCTATCAGAACTAAATGTAAGAATTGCATCTGTTTTTCTCCATGTGTCTTGCATTTCTTTCCCCTCCCTAACATATTCAGTAACTTTCCTCTTATTCAGTAAAGCATTAGTTCTCAAGTCCTCTGAAGAAGAATAAGTGATTAAGTTTTATCAACACAGAAACCAAAAATAAAGTCCCTTTTTAAGAGACCTGGTAAATGATATGAACAGCAACATACTTTCTAGTTGTTTGTTTAATAATCCAAAATGGTAAATCTGTAGAAAATTAAAACTGAGTTGTCTTCCTGACATCTATATTCCATTTACAGTATGAAAGGGATGTGGAAAAGAAAGATTTTCAGAGCTTCATAATGATAAGAAATTTTTCTAACATCTTCCAATTCTGTGTAGATTTCAAAATGTATCTGTCTAAACTGACACTTCTGTTTTATGAGTAAATGCTCCATGGGTGCATAAAACTGAATCTACTTTGATTAGCTATACTTGGTTCTACATGGTATCTGCGATGATGGATAGACAGATGACCAGACTGGTTCATTTATTCATGCACAGATTCAGAAATGGATAACCATTGAGTTCTTGCATATCTAACCATCCTCAACAAAATTCCTGAATCACTGAAAAGAACATATCCCAGTAGAGTCAAAAGGACTTTATTGTAATGCATATAAACAGTGTTTTGCATTTTCAGAAATTAGTCAGTAGATTATAAAGATTACATAAGCAGGTATCACAAACTGTCCAAATTAGTAAAATTTAGTTGAATTCAGAATATATCAAACCAGCATCCAAAGTTGCTTTTTATACATTGGCAGTGAGTCACAAAAAAAGGAAATGAATAATGTTTGCATCAGCAATAATGAAATCCTTAGGAATAAAATGACTGTAACTGTTGTACAAAAAACAAACATATGAAAGAAATTGAAAGATACTCAAATAAGTAAAAAAAAAAAAAAAAGACCCAGTGTTTTTGGATTGGTGAACTCAAGACTGGTATAATGCCTGTAAGTACACAAAGCAATATACAGTATAATACTCTCCTCATCAGAATTCCAGTGGTGCATGCTTGGGATGCATTGCACCATTTAGGAAACCAAGGTAAAAGGATTGTGAGTTGGAGATCAGTCTGAGCTTCATGGTGAGTTCCAGCATATCCTGGACTATGAAACACCCTTTCTCCAAAGCAAAAATGGCAATACTAAAACTAAGCTAAGAGAGACAAAAGTCCTAGAACTTGTTTGAACTAAGCTGACCCAGGATAGTCAAAATGATATTGAGAAAGTAGAGTTAAACTGGACAATAACTGAAACCATGTGATCCTGGCAGCATAAAGGTAGAAATACAAAGCAGTGGAATGCAAACACATATATTCAACATTTGATGAACTTTGTAAACAGTGTCAAGAATGCATAAGAAGAGAGAATAATCTTCAACAGATCCTGCTGATAAACCTCATTGTCAACATGTAAAAGAGTGAAATTAGAGCTATATATTATACTGTCCCCCAAATTTGATAGAAAATGGTCTGGCAACTTAAATGTGAGACCTGAATCCATAAATTTTTGAGAAGAAATTGATGTTGGCAATATTTTCTTAGATTAGGACAAAATTGGCACAAAATAAGAAAAAATAAGCAGGTAGTACTACATCATATTAAAATGGTCTACACACTGAAAGATAAGTTATCAGAATAGAAAATAGAAAACCTATGGAACAGGTGGAACAGGGGAAGATACTTTAAAACCATACATCAGACTAGAAGTTTTACCAAAGACACAAAGAACTGCACAACTCAGTAGAAACAAACCATATTAGAAAATGAACAGAGGACTTGGCAAGACTTATTTTTTTCAAAGAGGAAAGATGGCTAACAGGTATATGAAAATATGATAACCATAATTATCGGGAAAATTGTGGTGATATATTGTGTACCCTAATATAATTTGCCTGAAGATCAGAGGACAGAACAAGCCACTAGATTAAACATAGAGGCCAGACAGTGGTGGCACACACCTTTAATCCTAGCACTCATGAGGCAGAGATCTGTCTGGATCTCTGTGAGTTCAAAGCCGCCCTGGACTACCTGAGACTGACTCAGTCTAGGAGAGAAAACAGAGCTGGGTGGTGGTGGCACACGCCTTTAATCCTGAGAAGTCATGGCTGGGCAAGAAAAGTATATAAAGCACGAGAGACAAAAACTAAAGGCTTTTCGGCAGAAGTGTCCCTTTCCGCTAGAAGCCCTTTTTCAGGCTAAAGAAGCTCATTCGGCTGAGACTTTTTTCAGGCTGAGGAGTCCTAGAGGTAAGATGTGGCAGTGGCTTGTTCCTTTGTCTCTCTGATCTTTCTGCATTTACCCCAATATCTGGTTCTGGGTTTCTATTTTAAGACCATTTAAAATTAGATTTACAAAAATTCAAATAAAATCTATAATGAGATACCAACTCAGGCCTGTTAGGATAGATATCATCAGGCAATGGAAGATAATAAGTGTCTACAAGGATGTGGAGAAAGGTAATATATTTATATATTTTGGAGAAAATGTAAACCAGTATAGTCAATATGGGGAACAGTATGGGAATCTCCTAAGAACTAAAATAGAACTATTATATAACTTGCAGTTCGACTTCTGTACATGTATACACAAGAAATGAAATCAGTATGTTGAAAGAAAAATGTAGTACCATGGTCATCACAGTATCTATGATTATGGAATTTACCTATATGGTGATGAATGACTTAATAAAATGTAGTGTGTATAAACAAAATATTTGAGCTTGAAAAATAAGACAATCTTTCATTTGCCATATCTATTTTTGTGTGTGTGTTTTGGGGATGTATCAGAAAAGAACATTGTGGGAATTGGTTCTCTCCTTCTAATATGGAGGTTCTGGTGACTGAACTCAGGTGGTCAGGCTTGGTGGCAAGTAACTTTACCTGATGAGCATCTTGCTAATTGTGATAACATATGTGAACATGTGTGGGCATTATGGTACATGAAATGTGACAAACCTGCGGACCACATAGTACTTGATTCTCCAAACACAACATTTCTATAATAAACTCATACAAGTGCAGGAGACAGAAGAGAGAGTCCTGGCTTGAGTCATCCTTAGTATGTGCTGTCTAATCTCATGCTATAAGAAGTGAACAATAATCTGTACCTCTGTAGCTACATTTGAAGAATGCAGTGCAGGATTAATTAAAGACTTGTTTCAATTTCAGCCCTTCTCTTCTTTGATCATATCATTTTGGACAGAATAATCTGTCTTTGAAACCTCTGATTTTTCTACAAGTTCGACTGGAAAAACACATGAAAGAGTGAAGCCGCAAGTGTTCAGCAGACAGAAATAAGTGAAGATATTTTAGCTATTATTGCTCATATGAATAATATTTAACCCTGTAGAAACTATGCAATACCAGAGCACAACTGTTATTATTTAGTTATGTATTTATTTAGTGGTTCCAGTAATTATACCCAGGTCTTTTCAAATGATACACAAGTAGTCTACCACTCATTTATATCATTGGCCCTTTAATTGCTTTGAGATGTGGGGATGTGGGTGGCTTGGGAGAGAGGGCTGGGGGTGGGAGGAGGGAAGAGGGGGGCTCTGTGGGTGGTATGTGATGTGAGTAGAAAATTTCTTAACAAAGAAAAAAGAAAAGAAAAGAAAAGAAAAGTCACAAATGAACTTTCTAATGGAAGTGGACATAAGAGAATCAAGGGCAGGATGCAGAGAAGATTTAATTAATTCCTTTGGTAAACTGACATTGCTACTATTTTCAACTTTATTGTGAGAAAACCCCATTGCTTGTGTAAGAAATTCTCTCTACAATAAAGACTCAAACACAGACCCAAGTACTAGGAATGCTGAAGCAGATATGCTCACTGAAATGACTGGAGTTTCAACAATTCACACTCTTACAGTCCCTCCTCTTTCTTGACAACTGGACTCCTGGAGCTCCACTTGGGGCCCGGTCGAGACTGGAAAAGCACAGGGACAAATAGCCAAACGAATAGATGCACATGAATTATGAACCAAAGGCTGTGGAGCCCCCAGCTGGATCAGGCCCTCTGGATAAGTGAGACAATTGAATAGCTTGATCTGTTTGGGAGGCATCCAGGCTGTGGGACCTGGACCTGTCCTTAGTGCATGAGCTGACTGTTTGGAACCTTGGGCTTACACAGGGACACATGCTCAGCCTGGAAGGAGGGCACTGGACCTGCCTGTACTGAATCCACCAGGTTTAAATGAATCCCCAGGGGAGTCTTGGCCCTGGAGGACATGGGAAAGGAGGGGAGGGGATGGGGGGAAGGTGAGGCCAGGGGCGGGAGGGGGGGAGGACAAGGGAACCCATGGCTGATGTGTAAAATTAAAACACAAATTTAATAAATAAAAAATGAGGAAAAAAAAGAAATGCCTGGAGTTACCACTCTCTAACTGGGGAATCACCCCCATCATTGGACTTTTCTAGTGGAATATCCATGACTATGTATTTGGGGTAGATTCTGCATTATACTGTTTTCTGTAATTGTCAAATTTATCTTTTAGCTTTACTGATTACACTGCCAGCATTTCACTGTAACTGTGCTCCCTCTATGAGTAAACATTCTTTCACACTTTCAAATTTATGACAATGCTTATGCAGAACAAAGAAGAAAAGATGATATTGATTAAAAAATTCCCTCAATTTCATATTGAAAAAAAAGAATAATTTTACATTAGCTGGGTTATGCATTCCAGAGCATATATAATAGTTTTTAAAACCTTCTATGTTTATTAATATTTCCTGTCTTGGTGGTGCAGATACATTGACTGGTAGCATTCTAGATCAGGTTTCCATGTGCTTTCATTTATTCTGTTTAGTATTCACTTGCATGTGAAGCTTGTTCACAGTTGTGAAACAAATATTTGTATGATGATGATAGTTTATCATCCTTTATGGACAATTCATCAGAGAGCAAAGAAAAATTTCCATGGAAAAATCAGACAGAAGCTCAACAAGCATTTTAATATAAGAAGCAACAATTCTCATTGCACAATCCTTTGCATAAGAAATTTCAGAAAGTAAATTTAAATGCATATAAAAAGCAAACTTCCACTTAAACTTGAATGATTAAGACTAAAACCTTAAAGTAACTCAAGTATATTTCTCCAGTCCACTTCCTATCCTACTCACACACAAACATCCATATACAGTATGGGGCTAGGTTCTATTTTGTCACTTTTGTGGATGATTATTCCTATCTTGCTTTGGGGTAATAAGCCTCTATTTGTGAAATATTTAACTGGTAGGATTAAACAGTAGGCAGCTTGGGATAGACCACCTCAATGATCATGAATTACAACCTAGAGCCATTTTATTGTTAAAATCTGCATTTGCTATCTCTTCCTACTTTACACTAGCTTAATTTCTAATGACTCTGAGAGCATAATTAATGACTTTGTGAACTAATTGCACCTAGATCTGCCATATGTTCTGACTATATTTGCTTATTTCTTTTGTTCTTGAGACAAAATTGTGTTGTGTTTTCTAGGCTGGCCTTGAACCCCTGAGCTCAACTAGTTCTCCTGCATCAACCTCTTACATAGTCAATATTACCAAAAACACAGGCATCTTGGTTATATTTTTAAAACACTATGATGTAGGCCGGGCAGTGGTAGCATACACCTTTAATCTCAGCTCTCAAGAGGCAGAGCCAGGCAGATTTCTCCGAGTTCAAGGCCAGCCGGGTCTACAGAGTGAGATCCAGGACAGGCACCAAAACTACACAGAGAAACCCTGTCTAAAAAATAAAATAAAATAAAATAAAATAAAATAAAAATAAAAAATTAAAAAAAAACAAACTATGCTCTCATTACTAGATGCAAAAATCGATCCGGTCTCACTGTCCCTTGCCATTGTCACAACAAAGAGAACACCACTTAGGCATAGCCACCAGCTCTAGAATGAAAGGAAGGGAGAATCTGATCATTTTACATGGACTATACTTAAACTTCTATTAATAAAGCTATTTATATGGCACTGCATTAGAGAGTAGGAAGTTCCTAGCTTTCAGAGACATATCTGTCCTTTTAGATTCACTACTAAACACATTGACTCACTTAAGAGCTTTTAAGCACTAAGGAAAGTCTACTTCAATAAAAATTACCAATTTTCTGCTTCAGATATCTGTAAATTTTTCACAGTTCTGAGTACAGCTTCTTTAAACACAATTGACGTAAATGAGTATCTATAATCTAAATCTCATCACAAAATAGTGTTGTTTTCTTTGCTCGTGTCTCACTGAAATTCTGTGGGCAATTAAGCATCACACATTTCCCCCAAGATTCCTCATTAGTATCTTCTTCCTATCTAGTCTAGGAACCCAACATGTGATCCTAGACTGTACTTTGATTTCCTCTTCCTCTAATTTCAAACTTGTTTTGACACTTGGCCAGAACTTAAAGAATCTTATCTTTGTTTACAAAATTCATGTGCTTTATTCAATAAATTGAGTTTTTCAGATTTAGTTCTTGGCTAGTTATCTTTTTTATTCTGGCCTCAGAAAACTGAAACTTTGCCACTTCAATCAATAATAAAGATTGCAGTGAATTTATGTTTGCCACATTTCTGGCTCGATGTGAATCTATACAGTCATTCCTGTTTACCTCCTTTTGTGCTCCTTGCCATTGCCATCCAGTCATTGATCCATTCATGCTAAAAAAAAGAAAAAAAGAGAAAGAAAGAAAGAAAGAAAGCATCATCTTATAATTACTGTGTTTCCCATGTAACTGATCTCACGTTATTGCTCCCTCCTTTGCTTTTTTCTCTCTCATACACACACTTTCACCATCTAAAAGCTTAAGTAACTTGAATCTTGGATGAATGGCTTCTTGTTTGATCCAGACTGTGACATTAAGTGCACTTTGAATTGATATTTAGTGATAATACTGTTAAAAACCCCAAAGTGAAAAAGATTTGTCTCATGAAAAATGGTGTATTATCTCCGTAAATTGAAAGAATTGACTTCTCAGTTGGAAGTCAATGACATTTGGACCAGTTTCTTAAAGGATTCTAGGATTAAATTTTACAAGTGTATTTATTTCTCTATGGACAAAACAAATAAGAATGTGCTATTCACTTTCTCGGCTTTCAGTTTTATGGGCCCACTAGGCAATTATTAATAGATTAGGAAAAAGACAAGCTATATAAAATAAACTCTTCAATGGTTACCACCACTTTTCCTGTAAAGACACCATAGAGATTTAAAGGCACTCCAGAGGTGGGTAATAAACTGAAGATCTTAAGGGGCTAGGATGGATACAGGTGAAGTAAAACTTTCTCAAATGCAAAACAAAACAAAACAAAACAAAAAGCTAAAAGCTTCCATATCAAGAAAGCCAAGAATGATGGGACAAACAGAAGCTGATAAAGCCTTTACTATTGAAGTTTGAATTGATACATTCCACAGGAAATTTTAGCAGTTGTTCCTTTATTATTAGAAAGGGAAAATGCTCTACATGCATTATGATCTTAATCACTGTTTAATCTTCCATTCATATGTGAAAATCATACTTGTAATTGTTCATCGAGAAAGTATACCAGATAGGAGAAATAGCTATTAAAATAAAATGAACAGAGTATTGAAAATATGCAAATTAATTCAGTGTTTTGAGAAACACAGGCGAGGAACAGGTGGGAAGTAAGGAAGACTTAATATTTCTGTTGGAAATGCAGCCTTCAGATAAAATAATATTTGCAAGAATGTTAGAACTCAGTGACACTAGGAAGTCTTGAGCAAGTGAGTATTGGAGCTAATTCCCATCTTTTTAAGAGACTTGCTTGCAGTTTTTTAAAGGATGACTCTCAACACTTGTGTGTGAGCTTAGTGGTACCATGGGATTGTCCTGCAGTATATCCCAAAGAAGTTTCCTTCCTACCAACTGAGTTTTGAGTGCTCCTCTTTGGAGCTTTGTAAAAAGCAGTTTTCAGGTTCACAGAGAGAAAAGGACCAATTAGCTTTTGAACAAGTTATGGTCATTGCAGCCCTAATAGAAGCTTTAGCAATCAATTTAAATGGCTTGAGTGACTATACTGGAAAAGTTCTGCCAATCTCATAAAGTACCACATGGTATGAGGCTTAAAATGTGCGTAGACACATGTGCACATGAATGAGTATGCACACACAGAGAGTCTTGTATCTGTTTTTTTTTCCTTTTCTTTAAAAGTCCAGAAGAATGTCACTGCTAGAGAAGAAGGAATAACAGAGGAAGATTTACCTTTCTGCCTGAAACAATAAAATGTAGATGAATTGCTAAACGGTCTTATTATTAAAAAAAAAACAAACAAACAAACAAAAAAACTCGGAGCCAGAAATTGGGGTTAAAGCCTGAGAGAGATCAGAGGAATAGGAAAAGCCACAGCTAACCTCACTTCTCTAACTCCGCAACTTCCAAAGCGAGCTATATGCCTTTCTGTTCTGTTCTCTCATTTGTTCTCTCAGCCCAACTACATCACTTCCTCTTCCTGCCCAGCTGTGTCATTTCCTGTCTGTATGTAGAGACCACCAGACCTCTATCGTTGGTGCTGGGATTAAAGGCGTGTGTTACTATGCCTGGCTCTGTTCCCCAGTGTTGCCTTAAACTCACAGAGATCCAGACAGATTCCTGCCTGCCAAGTGATAGGACTAAGGCATGTGCTACCATTGCCTGACTTCTGTTTAATACAATGGCTGGCTTTTTCCTCTGATCTCCAGACAAGTTTTATTTGTTAGAGCACAAATAAAATATCACCACAATAAAAAACAAAAATATGAATGAAATCCTTGACATCAGGAAATAAAGATTTCCCTGAGAGAGAACAAAGCCACGTGATTGAAAGTTGATTACCACAGGGTATTTCTTGGCTCTGATGCTGGTGTATCAGGGAAGGGAAGTGAAAAGTGGAGTTCAATAAAGTCACTAATTAGAGGAGAAAAAGTGGAGAGTCTTGAAAGACAAAGGTGACTAAAGCTAGTGGGACAGAAGAGCAAACTTCAGAATTGGAGTACTTCACAAGTAGAACACCCCAAAGATCTGAAACAAATTCCACTCAACCTAATTACTGATCTGCAGTGTATGCTGGGAAAGCAACAAAAGCATGGGAAAGAAAAATCTAAAAGAATTAATGGAAAAGTATGGAGAATGCAGACAGGTCTAACAGTAGGGTTTTATGACCAAGGAAGCATTGGAAACTCCACAGAATTCTTTTGTCAGTGGTGAACACCACTCTGGTATTTCTAAATGTTGATAAAAGAAGGAAGAGGAGAGGAAGAAAAAGAAGAGGAAGAAGAAGGAAAAGGAGGGTGAGGAGGAGGAGGAGGAGAACAGGAAGAGGAGAAGGAAGCAGGAGGAGGAGGAGAAAATGATTTCTGGTAGCTTAATGGCATTTCAGGATAAAGCTAAATATTTTAGTAATACAAAATACCCAGCACTCATCAAAGTAAAAATTAATGTCTGAAATATTTTAAAATTTTGTCTTTGGCCATACCACCTTTAATGTGATCTCCTGAAATATTGCAAAACCATACCAGGAATATCAAATCACAAGAAAATAGCATCCATCATTTAGGAAGAAATTTGTCAAAAGTAAATAAGCATTGATACAAGTTATTTAACTCATTAGTGTCCATAGACACATGGTTGAAAGCCAGCCTTCTATATACTATCATATGTTTGTAGGATATACATGTGCCCACAGTGCATGGATATAGTGGATCTTAGCCTTTCTTGGAGATTTATTTAGAGAAAATGAAAAATTAGAAAATTTGCTAATCAATCAATGGATATACAACTGGACTGTTTCCCATCTCTCCTTAACATTAGGGTATTTCCTGTTAGATTAGAGGTATGCCCTCTCCCTGGTTGTTGCAAGTTGCAAGAAAAACTGACACAACTCTTCAAAAAGTATGGCATGAATATCTTAAGTGACAAATGTTTTTGTGGTACCTAGTTTTATGTCAACCTGACACAAGCTAGAATAATCTTACAGGAGGGAATCCCAATTGAGTAAATGTCTCCATATGATCAGGCTGAGGGCCCTATAATGTAGGCCACTTTCTTAATTAGTGATTGATTGGGAAGGGCCCAGACCACTGTGGGTAGGGATACATGTGAGCTGGTGATTCTGGGTTCTATAGAACAAGCCATGAAGAGAAAGCCAGTAAGCAGCACTCTTCTATGGTCTCTGCATCAGTTCCTGCCTCCTCCAGGTTCCTTCCTGCCCTGCCTTCTTTCTGCAATGATCTGTGACATGGAAATATAAGAGAATTGGTGTTACATTACAGCAATAGAAACATTTACTAACACAGAAATTGGTACCAGTATCATGGGGTACTGCTTTGATGGACCTGACCATGTGTTGTTAGGAGAATTGTGGAAGGACTTTGGAACTTTGGTCTGGAAAAGCCATTGAGTGTTCAAATATGGTGAGCTCTTGTGAGAATTTGCAAGATTCCAGGCTAATTTTAAGAGCAGTACATGGCTCCCAATGATAGGGGCCTAGCTTGTGAAGTTTCAGAGGAGAGAAAAGACTATCAAGGCTGTTTGATATTTTGAATTAAGAATCTGTGGTTCTGATCAGCTGGGGTGGAAGAACCAGTGGTGGTTAACAAGAGACCACTATCACTGAAGTGAATATGCTGCTTTACTGGGACAGTTGATTCTGGTTAGCTGGAGTTAAGAAAACAGTGGTGGTTAAGAAGAAATCACCATAGCCATGTGATGGTGCATACCTTTAATCTCAGCACTCAGGAGAGGGAGGCAGGTGGATTTCTGAGTTTGAGGCCACCCTAGTCTACAGAATGTAGTGTCCAGGACAGCCAGGACTACACAGAGAAACCTTGTCTCAAAAAACAAACAAAAAGAAATCACCATCAGTGAGGTGAAGTCTAGGAAGTGTTTTTCTTCAGGGTCATTTATGTTCTCTAGGCAGCCAACATTGTACCTTCTGCTGGCAGCCAAATTTGGTCATGTGCAAGAGTCTTCCAGGGAGTACCAGTTTTTAAAGCATGACACTACGAGAGGCCAGAAGAGGCCATTGGTGTGGAAGTGCAGCCTCTGTTGCAGCTAAAGCCCTGGGATTGAAGGTGTCATGTAGAGTTGAGATTTAGCACCATGAAGAGAGCCCATTAGAAGTGAAAGTACAGTCTGGTTGCATCAGAGGACCCCAGCATTTTGGAGATGCCAGTGCCATGGGCTGACCATCAGGGACAGCAGCGGCCATGGAGTGGAACTGGCTTGAACCAAGGAGACAAGTCTGTGTGGGCTGCAGAGGTTGTAGCCAGAGACATGACCTTTGGCCTTTGCAGGAGCCCATGAAACCCATCAATCATAAGTGAATCACAGACAGTGGATACTGAGTTATTTACACTATTAGGGTTTGGTTTTACTTTGATTTGATAGTGACTGTGCCCTGGCTTTTCCCTCTTGGGATAAGAAACTATTAATTTTGATTTTACAGGAGCCCACAGTTGAGAGTCTTTGAACTTTTAAGGAGATTTTAGACTTTCAAGGAGACTGAATTTTAAAGTGTCTGAATTTATAAAAATTATGGGACTTTTAGATTTGTAATAGATTGGGGTATTTATTAATTTGAGGTTTGGGGGATGAACAAGAAAGGAAACATTATAGCTTTATTTGTGTATTTGTGAGAAGGGGTTGATTGTGATGGCTAGTTTTATGTCGGCTTGACATAAGCTAGAGTAATCTGAGAGGAAAGAAGCCCAACTGAGAAAACATCATCATAAGATCCAACTGAAGGCAGGCAAGCCTATAAGGCATTTTCTTTATTAGTGATTGGTTGGGAGGGCCCAGGCACTGTGGGTGGGGATACCCCTGACCATATGGTCCTAGGTTCTATTAGAAAGCAGGCTGCAGCCAGCCAGTGGTAGCACACACCTTTAATCCCAGCACTCGGGAGGTAGAGGCAGGTGGATCTCTGAGTTCAAGGCCAGACTGGGCAACAGAGTGAGTTCCAGGAAAAGTGCAAAAGCTACACAGAGAAACCCCGTGAAGCAAGCCAGTAAGCAGCACTCCTTCATGCCCTCTGCATCAGTTCCTGCCTCCAGGTTCCTGCCCTGACTTCTTTGGATGATAAACTGATATGGAACTATAAGAGAAATAAATAAACCCTTTCTCCTTACATTGCTTTTGGTCATGGTGTTCCATCACTACAGTAGAAACTCTAATATAGTTTCATAAGTGAGATTGAAAGGATAAAAGGTCTCAATGTTTTGTTTCTTTAGTTGGTTGATTTACAGTGCAACCTTTCTTAAATTAGAGGGCTACCTAAAGCTAAAAATGAGGTGGAAGATTTCTTATGATACATGTTTCTGTTGGAAATAGTAAATATATATAAATATATATGTATATATATATTCAAGTTGACTTACCCTTCTTTCATTCTAATAGGATTGTGTGTAAGTTCTGCATATATAGAAAGTGTATTTATATATAAAAAGTGTATTTCAGTGACATTTCATTAATGTGAATTCTAAAAGAAAGGATTGATTTCTGATGTTTGGTGTTTCTTCTTTAATTCTAACCTTTCGTAGTGATTTTAAAAGTGTTGGTATTTTGTTTTATTTGAAGCATGCTGTGAATTCATGCCACTGTGGGAAAGACACACAGAGATTCTGTTTTATCCCACCACAGGTGAGACAACTTTTGACATTTGACAGAAACATTCGGAGAGCTTGACTTATGTTCCTTGATATGTAGGGACAGATGTGATTGGATTATATGTGGGTCAGCAGAAGAGACATCTTATTTGAGCCTTTAAATCCTACCCAAAGGGCTAACTTCAAACAGCCACAGGACAATAGAAAATTTGTGTGGAATGGTCTGTCTTCAAGGGAAGTTTCTTATATCACAGGAAGTATAAATGACTCTATTCCCTGGTAGAGTCTCTAAGAAAAATATTAAAGATGCCTACAGGAGAAAGAATCAATAGAATACATTTTCTAAGCCTAGAGAGCATGATAACCTATGGCACCAAGGGCAGTTAATTCAGTTGGAGTTTTCTATCTTCACTCAATCCTCTTCACTTCATATTGGCCCAGCTATGGAATGTTGGGTGTTGAACTGTAAATATAGCTCAGTTTTTGTATTCCATTTTTTTGAAATTGGGTTATTTCTGAGTGCTATATGTGTGTACATAATATTGAAAGGGACTTTCTGACTGTTTTCCTGCCCTGATTGAGTTTTTTAATGTGGGGACAGGAGAAAACACTATGCTTTGAATACATTTGAAGGCTACCTAGGGCTAGGTGTGTAGCTCTGTGGTAGTATACTTGCTTAAAATGCACAAGATTCTGATTCTGAACTTCAACATGGCTGAAAATTTTACTTAATATAAAACTGGGAGCTTTAGTGCATGCCTATAATTTTCAGCTCATGGGATTCTGAGCCAGGAAAATAGAGATACCAAGGCCAGCCTGGGCTGAATTGAGGAACCATGTATGAAATAAATGGTTGATTTGGCTCTGTTTCTTGTGGCTGAAAAATACCAAGAGCATAGTGCCAACATGCTGCTTGCACATTACAGCATGACAGATGACCTCATATAGCAAGCAAAGAGGGAAGGGAGGAAGAGACAGGGGATGGGCCCAGCTTGCCCTTTTCAAGCTACTTGTTTAGAAACTAGCCCAGTCTTGTGGAAACATTCACATGTAGTGCCTGCATAATCAAAACTTACCTCTTGAAGGCTCTGTCACCTCAGTTTCATGATATTGTGCATCTAGCTCATGTACATTACAGAGACACGCTTGTATAGCTATCATAATGATTTCAATGCTTTTGCCACTTTTTGAGCAATTCTGTCAGATTTTTACCAAATTGCTGATTTCATTGAAGTTGTTTTCACACTGAAGTTACTTTTAGTGTTTTTGTAAAAGTTTAAGGCTATTGTGACATGGTGATTTTACCTTTTCTCCTTCACTTTATGTTTGTGGGTTTATTTTCTAATGTTTACTATCCTAGTTCAGGGCACAGGAACAGGAGGTTATGAAGAGTTAAAAAAAAAAAGAGAATGGATCTCCTTTAGTAAATCACAAATAGAAGGGACCTTCCATGGCTCTGAACTAAGAACTATAGAGAACATCCATTCTCTCTCTCTCTCTCTCTCTCTCTCTCTCTCTCTCTCTCTCTCTCTCTCTCTCTCGTGAGCTGAGGACCGAACCCAGGGCCTTGCGCCTGCTAAGCAAGTGCTCTACCACTGAGCTAAATCCCCAACAGAACATCCATTCTCATACAAAGGAAAAGGGGAACATACACGAACTACCCCTAATTTCCCATTGGTCTAACCATGATCCTGTGACACATTAACAACCTTGTACATTCAGGTTGTTCATCATAAGGGTGAAATACCTTGCTGTAGTTGCTCAGTGCCAAATCTTTAAATAAATGTAGAAAGTATGATACATACATTGCAATGCAATTCATATTTGCAGTTGACTTCCAGACATCTAAAGTTAAAGTTTGGCCTAGAAGTTGTGGTACATGTCTTTTTTGTTGTTGTTGTTGTTTTGTTTTGGTTTTTTGGGTTTTTTTTTCGAGACAGGGTTTCTCTGTATAGCTTTGCACCTTTCCTGGAACTTGCTTTGGAGACTAGGCTGGCCTTGAACTCCCAGAGATCCACCTGCCTCTGCCTCCCGAGTGCTGGGATTAAAAGCATGTGCCACCACTGCCTGGCTGTGGTACATGTCTTTAAGAGCTCAGTATATCTTATTCATCTTTGTATACACTGAGATTTAGGTTTTTAGGAAAATCTTTTAAGACCCTGTCCTTTTTTTTCTTATTAAGAAATTTTTCTGTTCATTTTACATACCAACCACAGATGCCCCCTCCTCACTCCTCCCATCTGTTCACCTCCCCACAACCAATTCCCCATTCCTACCTCCTCCAAGGAAAGGACTCCCATGGGGAGTCAGCAAAGCCTGTTACATTCAGTTGAGGCAGGTCCAAGCCACTCTCCCTGCACCAAGGCTGTGTAAGGTGTAAGGCTTCAGAAAGCCTGCTCATGCACCAGGGATGGATCCTGATCCCACTGCCAGGGGCCCCTTAAGCAGGTCAAGTTAAACAACTATCTCACCTATGCAGAGGGCCTAGTCCAGTCCCATGGAGGCTCCACAGCTATTGGTCCACAGTTCACGAGTTCCCACTAGTTCAGTTTGGTTGTCTTTGTACATTTCCCCATCATGATTTTGATGCCCCTTGCTCATAGAATCCCTCTTCTCTCTCTTTGACTGGACTCCTGGAGCACAACCTGGTGCTTGGCTGTGGATCTCTGCATCTCCTTCCATCAGTTACTGGATGGAGGCTCTATGATGACAGTTAGGATAATCACCAATTTGATTACCAGAGTAGACCAGTTCAGGCACCTTCTTCACTATTGCTAATAGTCTAAAGTGGGGTTATCCTTGTGGACTCCTGGGAACTTCTCTAGCACCTTGTTTCTCCTGTTTCCATGATTTCTCCTTCTATCATGGTATCTCTTTCCTTGCTCTCTCACTCTATGCCTGTTCCAGCTCAACCATCCCATTCC
This sequence comes from Onychomys torridus, assembly GCF_903995425.1. Taxonomy (NCBI): domain Eukaryota; kingdom Metazoa; phylum Chordata; class Mammalia; order Rodentia; family Cricetidae; genus Onychomys; species Onychomys torridus. The sequence goes on along the minus strand of NC_050466.1, from coordinate 82,070,671 downwards.
TCCATGTTCTCATCCCCCATCCCCTACTCTCATTGACCCACCCACCCCCCAGTTTGCTCATGGAAATCTCATCTGTTTTCCCTTCCCAGGGCAATTCATGCATCCCTCTTAGGGTTCTCCTTCTTAGCTAGCCTCTCTGGAGTTGTGGGCTGTAGTCTGGTTATCCTTTGCTTTACATCTAGTATCCACTTATGAGTGAGTATATATCATGTTTGTCCTTCTGAGTCTGGATTGCCTCACTCAGAATGATATTTTCTAGTTCCATCCATTTGCCTACAAATTTCATAATGTCATTGCTTTTTACTGCTGAGTAGTACTCCATTGTGTATATCTAACACATTTTCTTTATCCACTCTTTGGGTGAGGGACATCTAGGTTGTTTCCAGGTTCTGGTTATTACAAATAATGCTACTATGAGAATAGTTGAGCATGTGTCCTTGTGGTATGATTGAGCATTCCTTGGGCATATGCCCAAGAGTGGTATAGCTGGTTCTTGAGGTAGATTGATTCCCAATTTTCTGAGAAACTGCCATACTGATTTCCAAAGTGGCTGTACAAGTTTGCATTCCCACCAACAGTAGAGGAGTGTTCCTCTTGCTCCATATCCTCGCCAACATAAGCTGTCATCAGTGTTTTTTATCTTAACCATTCTGACAGGTATAAGATGGTTTCTCAGAGTCATTTTGATTTGCATTTCCCTGATGACTAAAGATGTTAAGCAATTGCTTAATTGTCTTTCAGCCATTTGAGATTCTTCTGTTGAGAATTCTCTATTCAGCACTGTAGCCCATAATTTTAAATGTTTGGTATTTTCTTGAATTCTTTATATATTTTGGAGATCATCCCTCTGTCAAATATGGGGTTGGTAAAGATCTTTTCCCATTCTGTAGGCTATTGTTTGGTCTTAGTGACTGTGTCCTTTGCCCTACAAAAGCTTCTTAATTACAGGAGGCCACATTTATTAATTGTAAATCCTTATTCTGAAAATGTGTTTTACTTTCTTTGTTTCTTTCCTTTTATTCATCCTATAAATGTTTTAAACTTTTGGAATTAGTAAACATCAATTTTCTTTAAGTGTTGAGTATATATGGATATATTGATATAGATACAGCTATAGAGTTCCCTATTTTTGAGCTACACCTGAACGTTTTGTATATAACTTATTTTTGTTATAATTTGACCATAAATAAGTTTAAATTTCTACAATCAATTTTCTTAAATAATTGAAAAGGACAGTATTACATTCATGATCATATTAGTTTTGGTCACCAGGCAAGTAATTAATTTTTATTGTCTGTTATTTCTCTTGACTTTTGATTTCTTTTTTAGGTTAGTACAGAGTCCCATCTTGTAAATATCCATATATGCATGAGAAAGGTTTGAAAAGAGAAATATGTAAACATGTGAATATTCAAATTTACTGTGTTTTATACTTTTACTTATCAAACTTCCTTGATTTTTATGATCCTGACTGAATGATACCTGGTTAAAGCTACGTTAAGGTCATTGTCAAATATTTTGGAGATCTTATTAAGTAACTCATGTAGTTTTATAAACATTAACTTTATTTTTCATCAATAAAGGAATGTGACTATTATTTTCTAGGTAGCTGCCCTTATGAAGTGAAACATTGTCTTTTGTACACTTTTGCTTGTTATATACATTATTTTTTATTCATTTTTGAATATATTTTGTATTCTTTTGATTTGAAGTTTCCAAAGCTGTTTCCCCTTATTTATTTTTCTTAGGCAAAATATAAAGACTAAAATTGTTACAGTGAAGCAAAATAGCATGTCTAATATTCCCCATAGTTCACTTTTGTGTGTGGTAATAGCTAACATATGCAACGAAGTTAAGTGTCCATAGATCAATAGATATATCCATTTTATATATAATTTTATTGCAAATGTAAAGTAGCACATTATCCAGTCTTAAAAACAATGCTCCTTCTATTTCTCACAACATGGATTAACTTGAAAGATAATGCATTAAATGAAATAACAGAGGAACAGAAATACTGTACAGTCTCATATCTATAGACAAAAGGCCCATCATTTGTTTTAAATTTGGTGTGAAGGTCTTGCAATAGGAGAATTTGAAACCTTGACATATATTAATATTTGTGTTTATTCATGCCAACCTCTGTTATTTTGTTGTGTGCTCTATGCTATTTTCTTTTCTTCTTCTTGCTTTGTGTTGGATTTTGAAAATATTTTTTCATTTATATATTGTTTTCAAATTCACAATCTTTAATCCATTGTAATTTTCAAATATTCTATTTTTTATGAGTCTGTAAAACATTGTTAAATATTTAATAGGCATACTTAACCTGTTAAAATTTTCTATGAAGTCTGTGATTATAAATATCCAAACCAAAATGAAAACTTGACCACACTCTTCTTTTTGTCAGCTCTTCTCATTTCAAGTTTCGTTTCTTCCATTATTGGGAATTTTGTTTTTAGATCTGTGTTTTCATTTTTATCATTTGAGAATTTTATACATACACATAATGTATTTGATCAAACCATCCCCAAATCTCTCCCCTCCAATTTCTCCCCTATTTCCCCAACCCCTTCTTTTGTCTCAAATTTATATGTTCATTTTTTTAAACCCCACAGAGTACATGTAGTCCTGCTTATATGTACAAGGTGTGGGGCCATCTACAGGAACAAGGGTAGCCTTATGGGGTCTGCATCCCTGAAGAAAATGGATTTTCCCTCCCCCCAGCAACCATCAATTGTCAGTAGCTCCTCAATTAGGCATGAGAGTTCATGCATATCCTGCCTGCTCATGCTGACGTGTTTGCTGTCTTGGTTCTTATGTACAGCTCTGTGCATTCACTCACAATCACTGTGACTTCATGTGTACAATGGGTCTGTCATGTCTGGTAAATACTGTTTTATAAGGATTTTAGTTACATATTTTTTAAGCATAATACTTTATAATAAGTCATTAGTTTTAAGGAGTTCCTGATTTTGCCATTTTGTTTACCATTCCTTCTTATGTCTCAGACATTCTTTCTAGTATTATTTTCCTTTGGCTGGAATATGTCTTTTGGTAGCTCTTTTCTGATGTGTGCCCATGCATGGTAATATTTCTGAGTTTTTGGATATATGAAAATGTAGTAGGTTCATACTTTTTCTATTTCTTCCCCCTTTTTAAGATTTCTCACATTGTCTTTATGTTTCTAATGTTGCTTATTAGATGCATGATGCTATTTGTTTAATTACAGGTTATCTGGCTTTCCCCTACCATTAATTTGAAATTTTTTTCTTACATACCAGGAATAGGCTTACAGAAAGCTGGGTTTACATGGATGGTCTTAGCTTCACTGTAAAACATACAGCCCATTTTTAGTTTGGAGAAATGATGAAGCATTATACTCAGATTCTGTATTATCTTTTACATGTAGTTAATGCAGCAATTACATTTTATGGATTCAAAAAGTTGTTCTGGATTCATTATTCACATCACTTAATTTTTACTAAACTAAAACTTGGTTATATATTTTTGAGGAACTTTCAGTTTCCTTTTTCATAGTTTAAATTTAGTATTTAAAAATGAAATACCTCTAATTCTGCATCTACACATATATTTGTTATATATTAGCACATATCCTTATTTTCGTAAATTAATATTTGGATGAAACCATTTTATTAGTTCTAGGCAATATGTTATACTACATTTCCAGGCTTGAATCCCTACCTTTTCCTACTTGCTCTCAACATGTTCTTCCCCTCTGTTCATCAGGTAGCCAGGTGCATAAAACTAAATGGTTAAGGATTAGACCCCTGAGTCTCTACTGGAAGGAGAAACTCCTGATCAGGAACATATATATTGAACTCTGAATGAGAGAGAAATGCATTTTGAGTAAGCCACTCAGTGTTTGCAGTCTCTAAGCGTCCATAGGGTAAGAAAGCCTCTTCTCCACCTGGACTTTAAATGTTTAATTATTTCATGTATCTATCTATCTATCTATCTATCTATCTATCTATCTATCTGTTTATTTTTGGTTTTTCAAAACATTCTCCGTATAGTTTTGGTGCCTGTCGTGAATCTTGCTCTGTAGACCAGGCTGGTCTTGAACTCACAGAGATTCACCTGGCTCTGCCTCCCAAGTGCTGGGATTAAAGGCAGGTACCACCATTGCCTGGCTGCAGTTATATTTTTAAGCATGTCATTCTTTTACATTTTTATTTATTTTATGTGTATGGGTGGTTTTATATGCATGTATGTCTATGCATCACATGTGTGCCTGGTGCCCACAGAGACCAGAAGAGGGGATTTTGATCCCCTGGAACTGAAGTTGCAGATTGGCTTGAGCTTCCATTTGGGTGCTAGGAACTGAATCAAAGTCCTCTACAAAAGCAGAAAGTGCCCTTAACTATTGAGCCAACTCTCTGCCTCCAAGCATATGATATTGATATTATTCACTCTAGTACAGACATAAAACAACAGTATCAAACATAATCCTGGTATTTGATAATATTACACAAAATAAAAAAGACAATTTAATTTATTTGAATCTTTTTGCTTGTCACCACATGATGCCAGACTCTCCAGTCTTGCCAAGAATGTTAACTTTGTTTACTTGTCCGTTCCTTTACCATACTCTTCATTGTATAATTCATCACCTATTATAATTCATCACTCATACTAGCTCTTCAGAAGCTTCCTTGAAATTAAATTAATTTAGTCCTATAACTTAAGAGTAGATTCTTCACCATATTTAAAATCAGTATTTTGAAAAATATTCTCAATTTTAGAATTTGCCATATTACACATTTTGCATACTTTAAAAAATACTTTTATAAAATTTTGATTTCATTTTAGGACTTTGAATGTTTTGCTTGCATGGATGTCTATGCACCACATACATAAAACACCCATGGAAACCAGAGGAGGGTATCAGGTCTCCTGCAACTGGAGTTACAGATAGATGGTTGTGAGCTACCATGTAGATGCAAGGAACCAAACCTGGGTCCTCTTGATAAACAGCCAGTGCTCTTAACCACCAAGCCATCTCTTCAGCCCCATCAGAGCTTTTTCTATTAGTATCTTCATTTTGTTTTTCTGTTATTAGTATTCCCAATTTCTAATTATCTTCAATTTATATGTGATTATTAAACCACAGTATTTAGCTTTTGTTCAGTTTATTATGAGAATGTACTTTAGATATTTGTCATAAATTTTGGTTATTATCTGAAAATTCTCCATTTTGTTTTTTAATTTCATGGCAAAACATTTCTCATTTGTGAGTGTAGCACAGCCATATAGGGATATCTGTGGGGATCATGTGGGTTCTAAGAACCGAACTCAGGCCTACAGGCTCTGCAGCAAGTACCTTTACCCAATGAACCATCTCACTGGCCATCATGGGGAAATTAATTATCATTGTTCTGTATGTATTTACTTCACCCTTCACTTTTCCTACTAGTTTGTTTCTGTTATCTGTCTCCCCCCTTCTTCATTTTTGTCAATTCATGTCTCCTGCTCCACCTTTTACAATGTTTATGTTTGTGTTTCCATCTGCTGAGTCTCTTGCTAATGTTATGTTCTCTGGTTTTCTTTTGCTGTTTCTCAGACACAGTAGGATTGGTTCAAACTGCATCAGTCCATGACTGAAACCCTTTGGAACTCTCTTGACATTTAATCGTGTGATTTCTCTTTTATCAAAAGAAAACAGAATTGAGTTTAATTTGAGTAACTATTTTTTAAAAAGATTTTTGCTTATGTTTCTTGATTTGAAAATGATAATATACCTTCTTATATGTTTTAGATGAAAAGTTTTGATAGACAGCTTTGGTCTGTTTAAATGTTTTATGTTAATAACGTTTTAAATTTTAAAAATAATCTAGATTAAAGTTACCCTCAATTTTTTTTCTCAGAATTTATAAACACTAAAATTCTAAGTAAACTTTGGTACATAAAGAGCCAAAAAATTATAACTTCACTTTTTTATTAGTTCTCATTTCCAGAATTCTCAGTTGTATGGAGTTGCAAAGCCCAAGTTTTTATTTATTTTTCAATTTTCTTACATATATTTATTTTATGTTGAATATATATTTCTCAACCCATCTCCCCTCCTGTTAGGCCATTTTGTTTCCCTAGGAAGGATTACTTCGATTTTCATATCATATATTTCTGTGCATATATGGTTTTATGTGTATATATATATGTGTATATATATATATATACATACATATATGTATATATATATGTATACACACACACACACACACACACACACACACACACACACACATATATATATATATATATATAAACCATCCAGACATTGTAGTGCACACTTTTAATCCTAGCACTCAGGAGACAGAGGCAAGTGGATCTTTGAATTCCAGGCCAGCCATGACTACATAGTGATACACTCTCTAAAAAAGAAAAGAAAAGAAAAAAAACAAGACAGCAAGCAAACAAACAAACCAAATTTCTAAGAACCACAGATGAGAGAAAAGTTATATTTATCTTTCTAAGATTGGTTTAATTCGCTTAATAGATCATCTCCAGTTGCATCCATTTCCCTACAAAGGATATAACCTCCTTTTGTTTATAGACCACATTTCCTCATCTACTTTTCTGTTGTTAGGTATCTAGATTTGTTCCTTTGTTTAAGTATTGTGAATAGTGCTGCAGAGAAGATGGATATGTTGGCATCTCTGTAATGTGTTCACTCAGGTATAGCTAAGTCAGATCGAAGAGCTACTGTTAGTTTTTGGAGAAACCTCCCCTCTCATTTCCATAGTGCTGTAGACTGCTTTATATTCTCTCTAGCACTGTTAAATGTTCCCTTTTAGATTCATCCTCACATGTGCTTGTTGTTACCTTTTTTCCCTAATGTCTGGCATCTTGACTGGAATAAGATAGAATCTTGATGTAGCTTTGACAAGCATTTCTCTAATAGCTAGTGATGCTGAACATTTCTTCATATATTTATTGGCCAGTTGTATTTTGTCTTTTGAGAACTGTCTGTTCATTTTATTGGCCCATTTATTCTTTGTAACACTCTACTTGGTTTCAAACTATACTACAGAGCTATAGTAACAAAAGCATATGGCACAAAACAGACATGTAGATCAATAGAATGTAATAGAAAATCCAGATGTAAGGCTACGGAGCTTCTGCCATGTGATTTTTATCAAAGATGCTCTCTTGGCCAGCTTTACGTTGCAATGGTTTATGGCAAAAGCTAGAGTCATCAGAGGAAAGAGCCTCAATTGAGAAAATGCCTCCATGAGATCTGGCTGTAGGCAAGCCTGCGGGGAATTTTCTTAATTAGTGATTGATGTGGGAGGGCTCAGCTCATTGTGGGTGGCTCCACTCTGGGGCCATTGGTCCTGGATTCTATAAGAAAGTAGAATGAGCAAGTCATGGGAAGCAAGTCAGTAAGCAGCATTCTCTCATAGCCTCTGCATCAGCTCTTGCCTCCAGGTTCCTACCATTTTGAGTTCCTGTCTTGATTTATGTCAGTGATGACTAGTGATGTAGAGTGTTAGCCAAATAAACTCTTTCTTCCCCAACTTGCTTCTGGTCATGGAGTTTTAACATAACAATAGTAACTATAATTAAGGCCAAAAATGGTACTAGCATAGTTGGAGTATTGCTGTGACAGACCTCGCCATGTTTTGGCAAGGAATGTAGGACTTTGGAACTTTGGGCTAAAAAAGCCATTGAGTGTTGATACCTCAGTGGAATGTTCTGTAGGAGCTTGGAAGATAAGAATATTGAGAGCAGTGCAGAGGATGGAGGCCTGGCTTGTGAGATTTCAAGGGGAAGTTGAAAGACACTATGGGGCCATTTGTTATTTTGAATTAAGATTCTGTGGTTCTGGTCAGCTAGGGCTGAAGAGTCAATTGTTATTAACAAGAGCCTAACACTACTGAAGTGAAACCTTTGTGTTCTGAGACAATTGATGCTGGTTAGCTAGACTAAGAAAGTAGTGGTGATTAAGAAGAGACCAGCATCATTGAGGTGAAATCTTCTGGGAAGTGTTTCCTCACAGTCAGCACACAGATATGGTCAAGGTTGTACCTTACACTGGCAGCCGAACTTGGTGGTTGTATAAGAGTCACCCACATGATACTGATTTTGAAGACATGAAGGTGTCATGGAAAGCAGCTGAGGACTGGCATTGTGAGAGGCCAAGGGAAGCCATTGGTGAAGGTGCAGTCTCAGCAGCAGTTGAAAGCCCAGGATTACAAAGATCGTGCAGAGAAGTTGAGGCTTAGCACCATGAGGCAAGCCTAGGAAATTGGGAGTGAATTCCAGACATTGGACATTGCATTCTTTATACAGTTGGAGTTCGGTTTTGCTTTGTTCAGATTGTGACTGTGCCCTGGTTATTCCCTCTTGAAGTAAGAAAATGGTTATTTTTGATTTATAGGAGCCCATAGTTGAGAGATCTTAAACATTTTTTTAACAGACTGTGTATTTTTAAAGAGACAAATTTTAAAGTGTTTGAATTTGTAAAACTATGAGACTTTTTACGTTTGTAGAATATTTTATATTGTGATGTCTTTATTAGTGTGTTTTCTTGGGGATGAAGGATAAAGGAAAGGTTGTGGTTTAACAGTGATGCATTTGTGTGTCAAGTTGACAAGATGTCAGCTCTCTTGGCTAGTTGTATGCCAACTTGACACAAGCTAGATTCATCAGAGAAAAGGGAGCCTATATTGAGAAAATGCCTCCATAATATTAGACTGTAGGCAAGCTCTGGGGCATTTTCTTAATTAGTGGTTGATGGAGGAGGGCTCAGTCAATTGTGGGTGGGGCCACTCCGTGGCTGATGATGCTAGCTTTTATAAGAAAGCAGGCTGAGCAAGCCAATAAGCAGAACTCCTCCATGGCCTCTGAATCTGCCCTGTTTTGAATCCCTTTCCTGACTTCTTTCAATGATGACCAGTGATGTGGAAGTGCGAGCCAGATATACCATTTCCTCCCCAAGTTGCTTTTGGTTATGGTGTTTTATCACAGCAGTAAGTAACCCTAACTAAGACAGATGCCGAAATATGCATTAAACAAAAGACAGCCAATTCCCTCTGCCTTGCTAAAAACCTTTAGATCACATTCCTGAAGCTAGCCTCCAAAGTCTATTCCTTTATTTGGCCAATTCCTCCTCCTCAGTCTGACTACCAAAGTCCAGCAATCAAAAGGTCCCTTTGGTCACCTAATTAACATGCCCAACTAAAATTAAACACCTCATCCTAACACAGAGTTTCCCATTTTACCTTTATAAACTGCCAATTTCCTATGTGCCAAATCTGTCTCCTCTTTATCCAGAGGTAGTCCTTTGTCCTGCCCACTTTCCCTGATTCCCTCCCACTTCTTTCTCTGTTCCTCTGGGGCAAAGGAAACTGCTTTGTGCTGAGAACTTGGTCTTGGCGGCCCTGAGCTGATCCTGTGCCTTTCACAGCCACTTTAACAAAAAAACAGGATACATCCACGTAAAAGAATGAAACTTGATTCCTGTCTCACACTTCCCAAAAATCAACTCTAAATGAATCAAAGGCATTAATGTTAGACTCTGAATCTATTAAAAGGAACAGAGAAATAGGGAAATACTTCAAGATACAGACATAAGCAAGGCTTTTCTTACTAGGATTCCAGTTTCCCAGGAAATAAGAACAACAATTGACAAATAAGACCTCATGAAATTAAAAAGCTTCTGTATAGCAAAAGAAACTGTTAATGGAGTAAAGATGCAAAATATAGAATGGAAGAATATCCTTCCTAGCTATGCATCATAGGGTTAAAATTTAGATTTTATAATGAACTCAAAATACTAATCAAAAAATGACTGTTGGGTGCGTGGTGGTAGCTTACACCTTTAATCCCAGCACTCAGGAGGCAGAGGCAGGAAGATCTCCAGATCTCTTTGAGTTTGAGGTTAGCCTGCTAGAGAGAGCAAGTTCCAGGACAGCCAGGGGCTACACAGAGAAACCTTGTTTGAAACAAACAAAAATAAAATAAGACCAAAAAAAGGAAATTAAAAAAAAAAAAGATATGGATACCAGGCCTGGGAAGATGTTCAACATTTAAAAGCACTTGTTGCTTTTGCACAGGAACCAGGTTCAGTTCCCAGCACCAACATGATGGCTCACAAACCTCTGAAGTCAAGTTTCAGGAGATCTGATGCCTTCTTATAGCTTCCCTGGGCACATGGTACACAGATACACAGGTAAAATGCCCACACACATAAAATAATATTAAAAATTCAAAAAATTAAAAAACATGACATTGTTTAAAGATTTAAAAGTGAGAAAATATTTAAAAAAAATATTTGTTCTCCAATTCATGCCAATTTATATTGTCCATGTTGTAAAAAACAAATAAAGCAAGATATATAAACACAGTAAAATGATAGATACCAAGCATAAACTAAGGAAATACATATTGATAATGGATAATAATAATAATATCTGCAATAGGCAAGATGGATTTGGTTATGCCAGAGCCACATGTCAAATGTTAAGTCTCAGTATCTCAAGGTAACAATGGTTTATTTAACCCTTGGTGCTCAAATTCAGTACAGGGCAAGCAGACTCATAACTGCTATACCACATAACCTAAGCGATCTGAGCCTGGCCAAAGATACTATTTATCATATGACCAATTCAACATATTTTCAGGTTATCAGAGCAGAGGAAGAAGTCAGAGATCATACAGGGTTTTTCTTTTTCCTGTTTATCTAAGTAAGTCCTGATACTTCTATTTACACTACATTGGTTGGAGCTATTCATGTACCTATGTCCTACTATATGAAAGATGGGAAGCCAGTGTCCATGAGCAAAAGAAGTTAGAACCAGGGATGAATCAGCATTAAAAAGATATCTAAGATAGCTACCAGGTACAGAAAGTGCATTGCATATTATTAATTTTCAGACTTCCTTTACTAAGTACCTGCCTTTAAGTGTCATATTTTATATTTTTTACAGATGAGGAATGTTAACCCTAAATATATTAAATGACTGAGATAATAAGTAGAAATGTCAGAATTTAAAACCATGAATATGCAGGGACCATGTTGTTATTTATTATAATGTTTATCTTCTTATCCATTATGTTAATTTTTCCCCACATAAAGGAGTATAGGATTACAGAAATACTTGGTAGCATTTAGGGAGGTTAAAAATGAGACTGCCCCCTTTGTGGTTGGTTCAAAAACCATGGCATCTACAATATGAGTGACCCTTGTGTTAGGCACTGAGGCTAAATGGGATCTCTACCACTAACAGAATCAGCCCTGTGGTAGCCCTTCTGTTTGTTCTCATGTCAAACTCCCTTGCTGTAAACATAACACAATATGGTAGAAAGAATGTAGGCTTTTGCTAGCTGTTGATCATGGACTTGATTTCAAGTTTTAACATTTATTAGATCTGTGACTTTGAAAAAGATTTTATATGCTATATTGCTGCATTTTAAAATTTATAAAATAGAAACCTTAGTCAAATGTGTACTACTATTTGGGGAGACACTTTATTACTGTCACTGTAGTGAATATTTTAGCTTGAGAGACTACAATTCCTGTTAGGACTTTTATAATTTCTGTGATAGACTATCTTCTAGAAGCAGTTTAAGGGACGGAGCACTGAGTTTGGTTAACAGTTTAGAGAATGTACTCTATCATGATTGGGAAGGCATAGTAGCTGAAATGGCTTGATTCATGGTGTCAGGACTTTGGAGGATCAGCTTCTTAACACAGCTCACAACAAGGAAACGAAGAACAGGATGATCAGAAGGGCTGAACTGCCACCTCTAATATCCACCCCTGTTTTCCATAAATTCCACAGCCTCTCAAAACACTGCCATCAGCTTGGAAATCTGTGATCAAACACATTAATTTCTGGGGGATATTTCACATCTAAACTATAACAGCCTGCCCATTATGCCCATGAAATAGGTAGAATTACCCTTGATAGTATACATGAGAATTTAGAAAATTTGTCAAGATTAATCTCCCTAAAATGGACTAAAGATTCAAACCTAGATTTTGCAGATGGCAGAACCAAATTCAGTATCTTGGAAGAGTATATATTTTTGTTATTTTGAAAAGGATACAAGGCAGCTGGAGAGATGGCTCAATGGCTAAGAACACTTATTCTTGCAGAGGACCAAGATTTGGTTCCCAGCACACACAAGGCTGGCTCATAAACATCTATGACTCCAGTTCTAGGGGATTTGACTCTGTCTTCTGACCATCATGGGCACTGGACATGTGCATGGTGCACATACGTACCATATATACAGGCAGGCAAAATACTCATAAGATGTGTGAACCCACAAAAGTCTATTAAATAATTTATTAAGGGGTGCAATGGAAATACAGAGTCACTAATACAGAACAAGGAAGATGCCACTGGTGATCCTACTACTGCTGTCCTGCCGTTCTGCCCAAGGGCACTGGGGACCAGCAGCAAGGCTTGCTTCTCCTCAGATGACCCAAGAGAGCATAAGGCCCCTCTTCCTCTGCTCTTAAGCAGTCACATACATAGGCAAGACCACACCCTAGGACTTTCTACCCCAAAGCCATTGCCTGAATGGAACAAATTCCCACAACATCCATATGCTTTAAAATAAGTAAATCTAAAGAAAAATAAAAACTATGCACAAATTCACTTTTTCTTTCATTTTCCCTGATAATTTGCCATTTGGTAAACCCAGCCTAGTGTCTCATGCTAAAGTCCTATGTTCTTAGGCTAGCCTCAAACTCACAAAAGATCCACCTGATTCTGCCCACTGAGTGCTGGAATTAAAGGTGTATGCCATCAATCCCCTTGTGTTTTCATGAACATAGTCTACTTGTTTGTTTGGTCCTTCTACCATTTTTAAAGGCTTTTTACTTTTTCTCTATTGTTCTGAGTTGACATCTATTGCCTGCTTTGAATTTATCTAGCTCTTTATGTTTTTTCATGGACCCCATTGTCTGTGAGTAGTGCTTTCTGTTAGTGTTATCAATAAATATTTACTAAATACCAACAATCAAAGATACTTACACACATGCATATATTATTTTGCTTGTACTGTGATTGTATGTAAGTAAGAGGTAAACTGCAAGTAGAACTAAATATAACACACAAAGAACTAACTAATATGCAGTGGAGGAAGTAAATTAAGCTTCAGGAAAGGCAGAAAATCTGTGTGAGTTTTAAGAAATGAGAATGAGTCAGCCAAAGTCTTTGAGTACCTAAAATACAATAGGAACCGTCATATGTCTTATTTCAATTTGTTATAATTCTGGAAAGAATCCATTGTTATATCTATTTTACCAAATAAGAAATTATAGGGACAAATTACAAAGTTCAGTGCTTCAGAACATTGTGCAGTGTGGACAAACAGCTGGTTTGAACATATGTGTCCTCACATATTTGTGTATATCTAATCTTTGTAGTCAAGTCTTCTTCTATTATGTCACTTTATGAACAGTGTCCAGGAATTCAATTTCTCTACTTTTAAAAAACTTTTCATATTTTCACCTCCTGGTTTAGGACAGACAAAGAAGAGAGTAAGAAACATGAACAGGGATGGGAAAGCAAGTTATTTGAAGATACACATTCATTTTTGAAAAATAGGTGTTTTAGATTTAGTTCATGTTGGAGTATTTTTCTGACATAAACGTGTGTTTCTGGTGCCCATGGAAGTCAGAAGAGGGTGTTTGATACCCTGGTACTGGTTATGGATAGTTGTGAGCTATCCTCTGAGTATTGAAAGAATAAGTGCTTTAACCACTAAGCCATCTCTAATCCCAAAGATATGCATCCTTAAACCTTATAAAATTACTAATATTACATCTCACTATTTTTTTTTATTTCACAGTGCCTGTTCCTAGTCTTTACCTAGATTATCTCTTACTCTCAGACTTGTGTCTCTTCACATGCAGAGGTTTCCCCACCCCCAAATATTACCAGGTCTGACACTAGGAAAATGTCTTCCTTAATGGGATTAGTTCCCTGCCCATACATGCCAGCAGTATGTGATTATCTGCCATCCATTTCAAGCACTGATGCTCAGAAGTTGTTCACATAAGATAAGTATTGTATGTAGAATAAGCAAACATCAATCTGAACTGCAAGTACTGATATTGTGTTCAGAATGTTACTTGTTGTCTTTGCTTCAAATCCTCTCATTCTTGTGCATTTCCTCCCTGGATCTAGGACACACTTGTTTTTTACACTGCCATGCACCTCTGCAAACCTTTACTCATGCATTACAGATGTTTAGGTGGTTCTGTCTTCCTTGTGTATCTTTCTACAAGTTCACTGGTCATAAGAGACTCACCTGGGATGCATGGTCCACATCTTAGTGATTGACAAATCACTGTCTAGGGGGCAGCAACAGCTTCCTTGAAGTAATTATTTTAGATCTTGGGAGATTGATGATATTTTGTACTATTATTGAGAGTTATATGTGAAAGCAGTAGAAGAATGAAAAATCTTTTAATATAGATATCTCCATGAGCTGAGTAGACACTATAGTCTGATAGGTGGATAGACTTGATTGTCTTGCTGCTTGGTGTCAGATTTTGACCACAATAATATTAATGTTAGATACTGACATTTCTTTTAGGGGTAAAGATTGAGATTACACACACACACACACACACACACACACACACACACACACTCACACACATCTAAGTACTCCAACTAGGAAATCACATATAATAACTAGAGAACAAATGTTAGATATAAAGGAAAATTGTGCTTTTCTTTAAAATGTTTAATTAATATCTGGTGGTTTTATCTTTGTCACTGAGATACTTTAAAGCTATGTTGGAGAGCGGCATTTATATAATAAAATAATTTATGAATAAGTCATCCACACTCTGAGAGTGAAAGGTCACACATCAAAAAGTATTTTGGACTTGATATGAGGGTTTGTACCTAGTCTTATTGTAATTTGTTAGGCCATTTTTGGTTGATATCCCTGGGAGGCCTCCTCTTTTTTTTAATGGAAATGGAGGAGAAACTCAATCTAAGAGAGGGGAGGTGGAGGGTCTGGGAGGAGTAGAGGGAGGGAAAACTGTGGTCAGGATGTAAGGTATGAGAAAAGAATAATCAAAAAGATAAACACATGAAACAAACATTCAAAACTAGGCTCCACACACAAGAGAGACATAAAACATTCTAGGCCATGGTGACCTCAATCACTATGACTTTTTTTTCATGTTCCATTCAGTTATCTGTAAATTTCATTTTTCATTACCACTGAGTATATGCTCCACATTTTCCTTATCCATTAATTAAATGATAGAGATTTAGGTTGATGGAATTTCCTGATTTTATGAATAAAGCAGCACTGAACATGAAAAACAATGTTAAAGGACATGCAGTTAAGTGGGTAGGGAAGAAGGGTAGTGACACAATTCCTCAAACAAGGTCATACCCACTCCAACAATAATAATAATGTCACTCCTTATGAAATTCCAAACTATATATATTCAGGGTACTAACTGAAGTGTGATTTATTTTACTTGTTCTTTGCTGATCATAATACATATTTATTATTAAAAAAAACTTACATTTGTAAAATTACTGAGCAATTTACACCAATGTCATGTAGTCAGAAATAATAATTACATGAGAAATCAGCAACGAATTCTATCATCTTTAGGAAAAACTAGAAAAGAAATTAGTCTATTTATGGTACAGATAAGCCATGCCTATTGCAACCCACCTATAAAGTTATAACTACCTCAATATAATAAGTAATGGATGTTCACCCTTTTGACTTCACTTTTTATAAATATGATATGTGTAATATTTTCATGTTCATGTGTGGCAGTGTCCTGTACTGTTGTTCCCTTTCTGGGAGGGGGCCAAGTAGAACCAGAGTCAAACCACACAGACTCTTGGAGAATGTCCAGACAACAAGCTCAGTTCATTCAGGAAGAGGCAAGCCTTATATACCCTCCACCCCATCCTGGACGGAGGTCTGATGAATATGCATCAGCTGGTGTGACATGGCTGTCTCTCATTGGTCCAGGTCATCTCCAGATCATGTTTCAGCTGCTGTTGCTAAGGCCCTTAGACAGACCCAGGCTGGCTCTCAGAAAGTATCTTTTTTACTTGTTTGGGCCAGCTGGCCCACAAGCCTGTTAGGGATGAGTCATCCCACATTTATGTATTTGGTTGAAGTCATAGTGGTATGATCCTGGAGAAGGAGCTAAGAGTTCTACATCTTGATCTTCAAGCAACAGGAAGTGAACTGTGACACTGGCCACAGATTGAGCATAACATTGCCCACCCCCACAGTGACACACTTCCTCCAAAAGGGCCACACCTACTCCAACAAGGCCACAGCTACCCTATGGGGACTATTTTCTTTCAAACCACCACAGATAGTATACAAATTAAAGCCATAAAGATGATGGATTTGAGCCTCTTTTTTTTTTTTTGGTGATGGATATCTGTCAGAATATGAACAAAAGTTCTTTCAAGCATTATATAGATTTGTAAAATGTAAACACTACTACAAACAGCAGAAATCATAGTTGAGTGCCTTTTGTTTGAATTGCTATCATAAGATAAAATGACAATAAAAGTGTTGGAGAAGAAAGGTTTTGTTGTATTTTGCATTAGCAGGTAACAACAGTCCATTACTGAGGGAAGTTAAGGCAGGAATTGAAGCAGGACAGGAACCTGGACTCAGGAAATATTGCAGAGGCCATGAAGGAGTGCTGCTTATAGGATTGCTATTCCTAGTGTGCTCAGTTTGCTTTTTTATAGCACCCAAGTTCACCAGCTCAGGTTGGCAACATTCATAGTGTGCTTGCCCCCCCCACATCAATCATCAATCAAGAATATGCACCATAGGCTTACACACAGGTCAATCTTGTGAGGACATTTTCTCAATTGAGGTTCACTCTTCCCAAATGACTGCATGTGTCATGTTGACATAAAACTAGACAGCACAAGTGCCATTAGAGTTAAGAGATCATTAAAATCACCCAAAAATGTCAGCAAAGTCATTTAGTGAGTACTGACTATCTACTGGTGAAGATAATTGCTTCTCAATCTCACATTATGCTTCTCAGTTCAATTACTGTGACATGGTTAAGAAAGATGCCCATTTATTGGTAATGAGATATTTTTGAATGGGAATAAACATTTCTATGCTTATGTTTGACTACTATTCCTCATTTTAATGTCTTTATTAATTTTGCATAGTATAGAAAAAGTACAGATGAGCATATGATAGTAAATATAGACAATGGAAAAATCTGTTTATATATACTTACACATAAATGTGTATTATATGTGTTTGTGTGTGTATGTATGTATGTATGAGAATTAGAAACTAATTCATTGCATTTTTCAATTTTGAAAATTTACTTACAAATTAATAATGACATATTACCTAGCAATTCCATTTTTAGCTATATAAAGACATGTTTATCCAAAGCATATATCAGGATGTCCCATGTATCACTGCTTGTTATTGTGATAACCCTACAGTAAAACACTCCAATTCCAGAAATAAGAAAAATATATACTGGATCTATAGTTGCATAAAAGAATACTATTTAGTAACAAACACTAAATACAACTATAATACATGGAGCAATGTGGATGAATCCCTCAAATATGACTTTGAAAGACAAAACCATTCAAAAATGAGTCTATTCTGTGTGATTCTATGACATAAACATTAATGTCAGGCAAAAGATTATTTATGCTATTGGAAAGTATGGTAAGAGCATATAGGGGCAGGATGACAGGCTCCTGTAATGCTGTCTTTCTTAATCTGACTATGAATTCTATTATTATACACTTTGCAAAGATTTACTGAGATAGATACTTGTAAAATCCAGTTATATCATAATATGATCCCATAACAAATTTTCCAAAAGAATAAGGTCTCTTGACTTCTACCCTAAGAAGATTTTTTCTAAAACAGATAAAGAACTTACTATTCAGAGAAAGAAAGAACAAACTTCAGGCTTCAGATACAAAAGAGCTTTTAACAGAGTATTACACATTATAGTTGATGGACCAGTATGTTTTTTTCTATTGATCATTTTGAAGCAGGTTAATGTGCCAGGGTAAATATTTGTAGTAAGTGTAGGTAAGACAAATCATCCTTTAGATGACTCCTTAAAGGTTTACCCTTGGAGTATTGAGTGGTGCCTAATGTATCTTTTTTAAAAGTACAGAAGCTGCTAATGTCTATTAAAGTACACATACTCAGTTTCAAAGGATGATGCTAACTACCTGATTTATCTCTATTAGTAATTTCTGTTTGGCTTCAGCTCTCCTTTTAAATGGTGTTTATTGAATTTACCAAGGACAGTAATTTGTCTATCATTATGATGATTCATTGCTCTAACAGATTGTTAGCTTGACTTTTTATCACAAAGAGGATATTTCTTATATTGATTGAATAGTTTTTGACATTTAGGAAAATATGTATTTAGAAAATGGACCACCACTATTAAATTAGGATGAAGAGAGATAGATTTAAGTACTTCAGAAGAGTTTTTAAATGTATCATTTTCTATAGTAAATATTGGAATAAAAATAATCTAGATCACACATGTTGAAGTTTTGAAAAACTGAAGTGCATATTAAAAAGTATTCAATCACTACAATGCAGTCTGATTGCCAACTTCCAATTTAAGTTGGAATTCAAGGGTAAATTGAGCTCTAGAAGACTCTGCCTAGACTTACCTTGGATTAGTCTATGTTAAAGTCTGATAACTACCTATCTATCTATTATATACAGAGAGGGGGGCGAGAAAGAAAGAAAAGGAAGGAAAGAAGAGAGGAGAGGAAGGGAGGAAGGAGGGAAGGAAGAAGGAAGGAAAGGAGAGAGAGTACATTTTCTCATATGGGACAAGTTATTTTTTATTTTTATTAGATTTACTCATATTATGTGTATGAGAATTTTTCCTGAAGAAATGCATATACACCACATTTATGTATGCCTATGGATGGTTACTAGCCACCATATGGGTGGCTGGAACCAAACCCAGGTATTCTACCAAAACAGCAAGTGCTCCTAACTACTAGGCCATCTCTTCAGCCCCCAAAAGTGAGTATATTTGCCAAATGCTGTATTTTTATTATTTCAGCATTAGATAGGAATTTTAAAAATTACCTTCCATCTTTTCTTTATCTTCATATGTAATTTGCATGTATTACCTTAAAAGTATTTTCTATGTCCTCCATTTGTGGACTCAGTTGTTTCATATAACTCTAACTCCAATTTCTTCTCAATGGTCTTGCCAGTAAAAGTTTATGTGTCTTCTTGAGCTGTAATGCCAGTGAAAAGTCTTGAACTAGTCTGTTTTATGAGAATGTATTTCTCATGGATCCCGGGGGGTTCTGGAAGTCTTTGTTGAAGAAAGCTCTACAGCAATAGGCTAGCCTTAAGAATCTGGTTGCATTTTAAAGACATGAACTACCAGCCTCTAAAAAATACATAAGGGAAAGCTGAATAAATGAGAGGTGGGAGGAAATAAAAGTTGCAGAGGTTGAGAATAGAGATATTGTGCTCTTTAGATGCAGTCCTACACATGTTGAATCTCAGGAAAGTTTGGAGATGTTGCAGAAACGAATGAAAAAAAAAATTGAGGTGATTCAAGAATTCTTTATTGAAAGCAAAATGCCACTTTATAAAAACACAAGAATAAAAGCAGCATTGAGTTACAGATCAGTTAATTTTAAAAAGGTAATACCTCTACTGTCCTTTCCATACAGTTTAAACTATTTGGGTTTGGTAGAGAAGCTGGTTTCTCATTAAACTAAGGACCGGAAACAAAAAGTCTTTATAGTCTTACATACTTTCCTTCATTATCTTCTACTGCAGCATTCTGACCTTGTACTTGTATAAAATTACATAACAATGAAGCCTACTCAAAATTCACACATATTTTAATATGTTTTTATTATTTTAAATTATGTGTTGGTGTGTGTGTCTGTATGTGGGTAAGTGCACATGAGTGCAGGTGCCCACAGAGCCTAGAGGAATCAGATCCCCCACAGCTGCAGTTGCAGGCAGTTATGAACTGCCAGATGTGGCTGCTGGAAACTGAGTTCTAGTCCTCTGGAAGAGCAATAAATGTTCTTAACCACTGAGCAACCCCTACACCCCCAAATGCCTACATATTTTTAAAACATTACTAGCATTTAACCTTCTCTAACCTCCTTCCATCATTGTGTCATTTTTGAGGGCAGGACCCACTCAGTTTGTATTACCAATAGCCAGGTATGATTCTGAAGGGTAACACTATACATTTGGCTTTTACCATGACTTAAAAAATTTTCCTACATTTTTCTTTTGTACGTGTGTGTGTGTGTGTGTGAAAATGTGTGCCACAGTACACATGTGAGGGTCTGAGAACAGTTTTAGGGAGTCAGTTTTCTTTTATACCAGGCAGGTCCAAGGGGATCAAACACAGGTTATTTAGCTTGGTGCCAAGTGCCTTTACCTACTGAGCTATCTTGCCAGCATCATTTTACCATAATGTTAATATTTATTTTCTAGTTATATATGGATGATCAAGAAATTTATATCACCTGTACCACTGGTCTGTTATGCACCTGAGAAAAATTGCACATTGAAAACTGTCTACCTCCAGTGGTTATAATGATTTTTAGTTCTGAACTAATATAGAAATTACTATTACAATGCTTGGTCAATACCTAAGCAACACAATATTTACTTTCAAAGTAGTGGTGTTTGTATAATTTCATTAAAAATTATTCTTCATCACTTCAGGGATTCTGACATAGTAATCCACATGTCTTATCAAATATTCAAACTTCCTGTAGGTATTAGAAAAAGTAGGCATTCAAAACTGAAAAACCTAGCAGTTATATTTCTTGGCAGTTTTAATAATCTATAATATTACATTTTCATGTTAATTTTCATATAACTTAACAAATTTTGACATGCAATAAAATATTTAGGCAAGTCCTTTGTTAAAGTTGGAAAGTGTAACACACTCTTTGAATATACTTTTATGAAATTTTGCAAATGTACATACACATTCTTTTATCAACGATTTTTTTTTTAAATTTTTTTGCTGCTGCATGCATTTGTTAACACAATGCCTTAGTTAGGGTTTCTATTGCTGTGATAAAACACCATGACCAAAGCAACTTGGGGGAGGAAAGGGTTCCTCTTAGCTTACACTTACACATAGCAGTACATCACTGAGGAAAGTCAGAGCAAGAACTCAAACAGGGCAGAAACCTGGGGGCAGGCGCTGATGCAGAGGCCATGGAGGAGTGCTGCTTACCTGGCTTGCTGCACATGGATTGATTAGAGTGGGTTCAGTTCCTAGCACATGTAGTAGCTCAAAACTGCCTATAACTTCAGTTCAAGGTGATATGATGCTCTCTTCTGGCCTTCACAGGTACCAGACACACATGTAGTGCATATACATACATGTAGGCACTCATATACATAAACCAAAAATATCTTTTTAAAGAATTTAAAGAAGTACTCAAACTAGAACATGGATAATTTATTCATCAACCTTCAAATTTGATCCTGCTGCATGAGATTAACCTTTGCTTTTTACTTATAGTCTATAACCATGATATAATTTATAATATTTCCTAATTTGTTATGTGAGTATGAAAGCATGATTCTAAAGACACTTGGCAAACAAAGTGAGCACAGGGTCCTCTAAATAGTCTGCGCCATTTGGATTCCTCCAAGATCTTCCTGCTTTTAATTTTCAAAGCTTCAGGTAGTTGGCATTTCTGTAATTTAGAAAACTTTATTTATTACTGTGTGTCTGTGTGTGTGGGAGGGTGCATGCATGCATACCATAGTGTGTGTTTGGACGACAACTCATGGAGCCAATTCTCTCCTTCCCCCTTTCTGTGTGTTCTGGGGATCAAATCAGCTCACCAGGCTTGAGTGGTAAGTGCCTTTACTCACTAAGCCACTCACCAGCTTGACTTTTACATTTTATTCAGAGATTTTGCTGAAAGCAGCAGAAAGATGAGCTTCCAGAGCCAAACAAAAAGTGCAAGTTGTGATATATGTTCAAAGATAAAAGAAATAGGAACAGTGCCTAGAACTGCCCCCCAAACCTTACCAACCTCACACTTCTTTGTACTCCATCATCCCTTCTCTCTGGATCTATAGATGTATTTGCATGCACACATTTTCTGAACTACATTAAAGTTCTCTGCTGCAGTTAACTCATGGAAAATAACTATATTTTTACATATAATTCTTAAGTTTGGAATAATGGTATACATTTATTTATTCATTTTTTAGACAGGGTCTTACTATGTAGCTCTGCTGTCCTGGAATTCCCCATGTAGACTAGGCCCTGCAATTTAGAGTAATGTTTGAGTCTTTAGAAGCACTCTTTCTCATCAGTTTTTCTCTAACCACTTTTATCTTCCATTCACACTTGTTTTGTGCATTCTCCTATAAGGGAGAGCTTTTCTTTATCCGTCATTTATCTAGTTAAACATGGAAGCATAGGTGAACTGATTCTTACATTCCATGGTGGGTAAAATCTCATTTTCCCCTTTCTTTTGATGACTGTGTTTTTGCAGACTCAGGCTGTGTAAGTCTTTCCACCTGACTATGGTATGTTCTAATGTGTATCTCACCATTATTATCCGAGTTAAGTAAACATAGATTTCAGTTGCATAGCTATATTTTTATTATTAATAAACATTTAGGTTTTGCTTGTATTTTAGCTGCTATGAATAAACCATTTTAGACATTCGTACAATTCTTGTGGTTATACTTGCATGCGCCCAATTTTCATTCAAGCATACATTGTATTGTACATTAAGCACATTTCCCCATCCCCCTTCCCAACAATTCCCCTTTGTTTCTCAAGACAGTTTCACCTCTATCTCCATGTCATCTAGACATAGATGATTTTATGTAATGAGAGAAAACACATACAATAATTGTCTTTCTAAGACTGGATTGATTTGTTTGATATGATTATCTCTATTTGCATACATTTTTTTCATTCCAAGTATATAATCCAGTGTACTGTTCCACATGCTCTTCATTTTTTGTTCTTTTGTTTTTGTTTTTTAAGACTAAGTTTCATGTGTATAGGTGTTTTACCTGCATGAATGTCTTTGAACTCATATATGTGCCTGGTGCCCAGGGATCTCTGGAACTAGAGTCACAGGCAGTTCTGAGCTGCTGTGTGGGTGCCAGGAATCAAACCCTGGTCCTCTGGAGGAGCAGCAGCTGCTCTTAACTGATGAGCATCTCTCTAGCCCCTCTCATGGTTTTGTGGATATGGGGCAAGAGGATTGAAAGTTGTGCATGCTACAACTTTAATGTGAATGCTCTCTCTCTCTCTCTCTCTCTCTCTCTCTCTCTCTCTCTCTCTCTCTCTCTCTCCCTTCCTCCCTCCTTCCCTTCCACCAACCCCCATTTTGACAGCATGCAGCCTTGGCTGGCTTGGAGCTCCCCTTGCTCTCTTTGTATTTTTCCTTCCAATACAACATATCACTGTCTTACCCAGGTTGGCTTGAACTTGCTCTGGAGACCAAGATGAATTCTACAGTTTAAGAATAATGTTTCATATTGTGCATTTAAATCATCTTGGTTGATTTTATTGCACAGGGTCTTTGTGGTTTTCAATAAATCCTTTTGGTATATTTGTTCCATTGATTGTCAAGCAATAGATATTAAAATATTCAATTATTGTAACAGGTCTGGCAGAAATGAAGATATTCTAAAGAGAATCTGACTATCAGTCTCTTGAAACAATGGACCCCAAAGAAATGGTAACTTCTCTAAGAATCTCATGCTAGGAGGAAGAAAAGGCACCAGTCAGGGCAGAGTGTGGGGAGCTTATATCCCAGAAAGAGATTTCCCACAGTTCTAACAACTTGTCAGACCACCTTACAGGCTGAGACTGATGCCCAGACAATGAGTCATAGGTGGGCAGGATCATGCCCTGTCCTTAATTGCTTAGATGTGCAAATCCTTAGTCCTCTACTTAAGCTTTAATCTCACTTCAGAATCCCAAGGATGAACTTGGCAGTAGTGGTGGTGGAGTGTCGCTGAAACTTTTTGTCTTTCTTTCCAATGTGGCCATATTCAGTAAGTCTCCTTTTCTGCTTCCACCTTTAATTTGACTCTTTAAATTGGCTTATTAAGGACAGGTGACCAGAACTGGCTTGGGCATCTTCAAGTTTATATAACAAAATGGTGACACATTTTTGATAAGAAAATAGTAACCATAAGTTTGATAACAAAATGGATTGAGACACATTTTTGGAATGCCTGCCACTGGCAGTGAGCTAACCCTAAGTGGAGAGGAAAGATGTTCCCAGCAGCTTCTGAAATCATTTTTTCTCCAGGGACATTTTTGTAACTTTCCACTTCAGCAGCATCAGCTGCTTTTTACCTGTACTTGGTACCATAGAAAAACAATTTTGGACTTTGTTTGGATTCCTGAGAATATCTGAGCCTTGGTAAGTCTCCCTAATTGGGTGAATTGGGTGTACCTCAAACTTTGCTTTCCTGTTTGCCTTTGGACTCTTGAGCAATTTGGTTCTTTTGAATTTGGGGCAGTCCCAATTTGATGAATGCATTTGTCTTTTGGAGATTCTTCTGTTGAACAATATTATTATTAAGTAGAGATATTATTATTAAGTAGAGATATACAGTGGCCACGACCATGAGACACACACACACACACACACACACACACACACACACACACACACACAGAGAGAGAGAGAGAGAGAGAGAGAGAGAGAGAGAGAGAGAGAGAGAGAATACTCTAGAAGGCATTCAGAACCTGACCATAACTCAAGGTCAGGGACTGTAGCAGCTTTCTCTGTACTGTCAGCCCCAAATATCTACACAAAAACTTTTCATTAATTATGAAATCTTGGCCTTAGCTTAGACTTGTTTCTAACTAGCTCTTATAACTTAAATTAACCCATTTCTATTCATCTACATGCTGCCACATGGATCATGGATTTTATCTCTCTTCCTGCAAGTCCTGCTTCCCCTCAGTCCTCTCTGGCATCTCTTGCACCTATGCACCTAGATATATCTCCTTTTCTTCTCTCTCTGCCCAGAAGTCCTGCCTAACCTCTCACTGCTCAGACATTGACCATTCAGCTCTTTATTAAACCAATCAGAAGGCGCCTTGGTAAAGACACATCTTCATAGTGTACAAAAAGATTATTCCACAACAAGGAACAACAGAGACAAAGAAATGGCTCCTGCCATTCTTGCAGTTCAAGGCTTCAGGGATGTGGTTAGGTCTCCTTTGTCTTGTGTTCACTGTCCCCTGGTTGAATCCTTAATGTGTGTGTGTGTGTGTGGGGGGTTGTCTGTCACCTCTAAGAAGTCTGACATCCTAGTATAAAGAATGTATTAAAGAGACAGGTCCATTATCTAACAAATGTCATTTGTAGGACAGGTCTTGACAATTTGGAAGCTCTTTTGAGCAAATCATGGATTCTGTTGAATTATTTGGGGCATCTGCCATGGGATAGGAAAGGTTTGTGCCACTGGAGTTCTCTATTGAGCCATTTAGAATAGAAAGCCAAGGATGTTAGGACAATCTGCCATGACATGGGTAACCATGAAAACACTTTTATTACTTTGTTGCCTTCCAGTCTTTTATAACCCCAGGATGATGTCTAAGACAGTAAGTAATGAGGTGAATAACCATTTTTGCCCCTAGAACTCTTGGAGAGAAAACTGTGGCCACTTCAGTTTTTCATGTCTTTACTTATTATGTGCTGTTAATCATGATTGAAATGCCTTTTTAAAAATGTGTGTATGTGAATATATACACGTATTGTTTTGGACTATACAAGAGCAGTTGCTGCTGTGTCTTTAAAAAAAAAAAAAGACAAAATAAAGCCAAAATCTAAGGATTCAGGAATTGTAAATTTAAGAAAAGAGACTGGTTTTGGAGTTTACTTCTGGCAGACTTATCTAAATTTAATTGAAATGTTAATTTTAAGCTTATTCATTAAAATTAAGTGGGTCTGTTCCTTTTGAATGTTAATTATGGAAATTTGGGTTGAGAGAAAATCTTCCTAACAGAATTTAGGGGAGATAGCCTAAAGATAGCTAAAAAAAATACCATTTTATTAAATTCAAAAAATTAAGGAACAGATTTTGTTAGACAAACTTAAAATGTAAAATTAAAGGATGAGAACCATTAGACTTCAGCCTTTTGAAATGTGCATATACTGACAATGTTAAGATGGGATAACTTTGGCATTGGAATTGTTGCTAAAATTATATTTTAATGCATCAATATATTTCTGGAGCTCCCTTTTCTTGGTTCTTAGTCTTCTTGGGCCCAGGACCATTTAGATTTTTTAAAAGAACATAGCAGGTGTGTTACCAGGACCTGGAGGACCTACTACCTGCCTCTAACAAAATAAATAACAAGATCATAATTGGTAGAGGTAGTATTTGTGTCTGGGCTTAGAAACATGGTGTAGAACCATATGTCACACAGAAAAGCAGACCCAATTTTTAAAATGGAAAGTGGTCTCGGGGGCTTTTAAGAGACAGTAAAAAATATTCCACACTCAGTAAACTCTGTCTTCTCCTGTGGAAGCTCCATGGATGACAGAGACTTGCTTTGAATCTTTGGGAGTTTTTCAGGCTGTGGTAAAATCTTGCATCTGAATTAACATACTAATTGTCAATTGCAAAGGGAGAGGTCTACAGAAAGTTAGAGCACCAAGTGGGAAAAGATTAGTTTACAAGTGAGGAAAGGTCTCTGGTGAGTCCAGGTGTGAGGAGGCAAGGCTTCCTCTCCTGGCATATCAATGCTCCACCAAAAAAAAAAAAAAAAAAAAAAAAAAAAAAGCTCCTTGCTTCCTGGAAAGACACAGCTCCTCCTTCATAAATCATAAATCCCTGTGTCCCCTATCATTTTAGTCTTCTCTGTTACAAGAAAAGCCACAAATATGCCCAGTGTCAGAACAGGCATTGCAATTTGGGTCAGTATCCAATTGTTTTTAAGTTACATGTTTTTAAAATGAAAGAGCTAAATCTTATGCTTAACATGCAGATCTGGTAAACAAAACAGTTTGATATAAACATAGATAGTAAACCAACATAAAAATATCATCCACAAAAGGGTGTTAGAATAATATGTCACCCCAATAATAAAACCCAGTTTATGAACTAATAAAACCAATTTAAAAATGATTAATGTTATAATATAAAGATACAAATTTAAAACTTAAACCAACGTCCAAAACAAGCCATTGTTTCAAAAGTCTGACAGACTGAGAAAACATTGTAGAATAGCTTCATTTCTGCCATGCCTATTTCCATTGAGTTCTCATCTCAATACATGTATAGTATAGGAGAATTCAGTGAAAATACCAGTTGTAAGCTTTCATGTTACTAATGTGTAAAAAGACTGTCACTCAGCTGAGAGCATCACCTACTTATCGTTAGAAAAGAGAACACTTGTTTTTTCTTTTCTTCTTCTTTTTTTTTTCTTTTCAGATAGTTTTCCAATGTAGCCTCTGCCTGTCTGGAACCTATGATGTAGACTAGGAACTCAGGGCTCTTCCTGTTTCCACCTCCAGACAGATCTTTTTAGCTTGACTTACTTAGTTCCTCAAATGCAGAAGGGGTAAATCCAGGTAGTTGTTTACAAATAAAGTCTGCATGTTCTGTAGGGCATTTGTGTACTGGAGATCAAAATCAATAAAGTAATTAATTAAAAACCTTCACAATAACCATACATACATACACACACACACATGTATGTAAACAGCCTGTAGATGGCTGCTTTCTAACAATTTAAAACTTAAATCATTGAGTTGATACTACTAGGTCTTTTCATATTTATTTAAAAAAAACATAATTTGTGTTTAATAGAGATTTAAACTAAGTTAAAAAAGAAAAATAGAAAAGTTGATCTCTCAGCCCAATTTTAAAAAATCCAATTTGAGAATAATAAGGCTCATCAATATCAAACTTGCTAATGTATTAATATAAATTTTCTATTTGGATTTGGCATTTGGAAGTTTGACTATGGTATATCTAGGCCTCTTTAGTCCATAACACACAGCTCACCAAGTTTAAAATCTTGGTCCCTACTCTTTCAGATTGCTTTCTGCCTTTGCTCTATTTTTCTACTCTCCAAATTTCCAATCGCATGTCTATGAGGCCACTTAATGTGATCCAGCATGGCTAATAAACATGTGATTGGAGATTTAGAGAATAATCAATTTTTGGAACGTTCTTCTAATGAGGCTGTTGCTGTGGGTCTATAAGTTCATGAAAGCCTGTCTGCCCTCTGGTTTCCCATTCAGCCCAATTACTGTTTCCTTTCAGATAGTGTACTTCATTTTTCTGGACTTTCTATCTACTTCTTTAAAAACATAGCTTTTGTCTCTCCCCTGAAATTCTCCATTGTTTTTTTCTATATTTTATTTTTAATTATGTGTATATGTATTAGTGGTAGGCAGTAGAGGAAAGATGTGTTTGAGCATGTGAGTATAGTACCTTTAGTGGCCAGCAGAGGGCGACAGAGCCTGGGGACAGAAGCTGCCAGGTGGTTGTGAAATGCCTGAGCTGGTTCCTGGAGAATGAATTTGGGTCCTCAGCCAGAGAAGTATAGCAACCTAAATGATGAACCATTTTTTCAGCCTCGAAATTGCTCATTCACTATGACCACAGTTTTTTTTTTTTTTTTACAGTCTTTGAATATAGTTTAATAGCTGATTTTTAAATCGTTGTCTCCTAGTTTCATCACTAGGCAATTTTACGGTTGCTTTCCTATTAATTCTTAATATTAGGCCATATTTTACTATTTCATATTTACCAACTCATTACTGAGTAGAGATTAATTGATAATTTTTAATGATGTCTGTTATTTTTTGAAATTAGAATTACATCATTTTCTCCCTTCTCTTTCCTCCCTCCAAGCTCTCCCACATACCCTTTGTTACTCTTTTTAAAAATTTATGGTCTTTTTTTTTCATTAATTGTTGTTAGTACATACATGAATTTTTGTTAAGGGTTGTGAGAAAAATATAAAGCAAACAAATATAAAGTAATTGTAGATGTAACTGTCTTGTTAAATAAGAAACACAGAGCCAATTGCAGAGTTAAAAGCCAAGAGGTCAGAGCAATAGCTAAGAACTAAAAACCTTATCCTTCACTGCCGCTCCTGTCCTTCCCTCAGCAAGAGACCTGCTTCCTGTGTGTTTGTCTTTTTATAGACTTTCTGTTCTGCCTTCTCATTGGTTGTAAACCCAACCACATGACCTCCTTGTCACTGCCTGTCTATACAGACCACCAGGTCTTCTATGGTTGGTATTGAGATTAAATGTGTGTGTCGCCATGCTGGCTATATCCTTGAACACACAGAGATCTGCCTACCTCTGCCTCCCAAGTGCTGGGATTAAAGGCGTGCACCACCACAGCCCAGCATCTGCTATGGCTTGCTCTGACCCCAAGGAAAATTTATTAATACACAAATAAAATCACACTTCAGTACAAATAAAATATCACCATATTAGTAATTTTAGTCTTGAAATAAGAGAATTCATGGTATCATTAAAAATGCCTCTAACAGGTGATGGTATTTGAATCCATTAACATACGTACTAATCAAATAAAATTGGTGACAAAATTTCCATGACATTAAAAATTATAGTTGAACCTGAAAATTCAAACTATGAATTATCTTTTGCAGTAACTCAGAATCTATCATTATAGGTAATATTTTATATCAGAAAAACATAAATTTATAAACTTAATATTCTGTTATTTTATTTAGCTTTAGTAACAGAAGTATGTCCACAGTGTTACCTGAAAATGTGCTTTGCACTTTTAAGTGGATTTACACATCAGCGTAATCCGGTCATACTAATTTAATTATTCAATGGAAAGATTGGAGATAGGTAATCTTTGTAAGTCCTTGGAACTGTTTCTACTGAATGTAAATTGTATACAATCTCTAAAAATCATCTGTGTTGCTTGCTATGGCTAAATGAAGACAAATTAATTTCTAATATCATTTACATTTAATTTAAAATGATTTACAAAGTAGCACAATGCAAACAAGAAAGGAAATTCAAAAATTCATAGTTCTTATTATAGTTCAAGGAGTGTATTTGGCTCCTTTTGTTAACATGGATGAAAGTAGAAACATTCAGATGTAGTCATTACTTATTTATTGGAGCTCTGACTGCCATAGAAAACTTACCATGGGGCTTTACCTTGGACCTATTAATTCATTTTCTCATTAGGTTGAATGGCAAATCATGACTAATGAAGTTTAAAATTTTTCTAAGATCCAATTTGTGGCTCAAATGCATAAAGTCATTTATCAGACATAGTTATTGGAAGTGCTTATCCTTGTAAGTACTCTGTATTAGTCAGCAGATGGCATTCCTTGCACATTAAGTACTCCACCCTATCAACACATATACTTTAGAATACAAAACATCTGTTTCCTCAAGAAAAGAATCTTGAATATTATCTCCTTATTTGCAGGTTAATGTTCATTTGTGATAATCAAAAAAGGTGATATTTTATCTTGATTTAGTTTAGAGTAGATTCAATCAAGTATAAAATAAAATGAAAATATATTCAACAATTCCTTTGTAAGGGTTGAGGAAAAGAGCAGTTACCACTGGGCAGTGGTGGCACACTCCTTTAATCCCAACACTTGGGAGGCAGAGGCAGGTAGATCTCTGTGAGGCTAGCCTGATCTATAGAGCGAGTTCCAGGATAGCCAGGGCTACACAGAGAAACCTAGTCTTAAAACAACCAAACAACAACAACAACAACAAAAACAAAAACAAAAACAATAACCACCACCACAACAAAAAACCCAGCAGTCATAATCAGGAACAACTGCTTTCCTGCTTTGGCTAGAGGATTGCACAGGGCATAGAAGCCTTTCAGAGACAGTTTGCCTTCCATGAAATTTAGAAGAGTAAATATCATTTCTTGTTGCATATGGGTAAGTGCAGCAATTCAAACTCTAATGTTCTGAGTCATCTATGTAAGATAGCTCTGTACTAGCCTAATTGGGGAACTTCTTCATGTATAAAAACATTCTCACATTTACAGGCTTTCCTTTGAGTGGTTTCAAAGGATAATTTGCCTGGTGATGCTCTAACATGATGCATAGCCTAGCATATTTTATGTCAAACTGATACCCATCTGTCAGTGTGGCATGATGCCTATTCCCAGGGTGTCAGGTCGTTCTGCAGGGCCAAGTTGTATATGTGAAGGCTCTCTCCAAAGAGCAGAGAGCTAACTTATGCTGTATATGAGAGTGAGCACATAATGGAAACAGAAGTACACACTAAGTGAACTTCATCAGTCAAAATGGAGAGAAGAGGTATTTGCCTCCCTATACATCTGAATCTCCCATAGAATGGTTCTTTGGCTGAAATAATGGCCTTTTAACTGTGAATTTGAATAAGGGCCAATTCTATTTGGACGAACTAGAATAACTTTGTAGACTTTGTTTTTATTAAAAGTCCCCCACTCCTAAATATAACAACTAATTAAATAGCTATTTGCAAACTACAACAAACCTTAGCATTAAGATTATGAAGAAATAAATTGAAATATATTTCCCCAAGGAAATAGATGCATACAGACCTAAATAGTTTATTTATTGTATTCCTTACCATTTCAGTAGCTCTATTTTCCTTCTGCTTAGAAAGATTACTTGCTTTGTCTTCAAAGAACAAAATATTTCAAATAGAAACTGCTATTTCGGTGTTTAATTTATTCATTGTCTGTCTGGAGTTGTATTGGGTCAGGGACATTAATGACAATGCTACTCAATTAACTTGTTTGATAGTCTTCAAAATTACTTTTGAAAAAGGAAAATGATCAGCTAAGACAAAGCTTGAGGATTTTACCCTGTTGCTAGGTCCTGGGTGTGGATATGGGAGATCTGAGTAGGGCTGCCATTTTAGCTGCTGGCTTTTAAAATAGCACAGTGTATCTGTCACTGATAGATGACTGCATTTTTGCTTCTAGTTTCTTCTGTATTCTAGACTCCTCAGAGCACTTCACCAGGATGGGTATATAACACTGTTTCTTTGGGAAAATCAATGAAGGCACACATCACAGGTATAAGAAAAGTAGGAAGCATGTCAAATACTAGTTATCTTGTATATCTGCTAAACCTGCTGTATTTTAAACAATGAGTTCTCTGCACTTGATGGTTATTCCCCAAATCTTCATTGTTTAGGTGGCTTACATTATGTTTCATTTTACCTATAGTAGCACTAATTCGACACCTTGAAAAGAAATGATGGCCTGTTTTAGTTTTCTTTTTTTTTCTGTTTTGGTAGGGATTTGTTCCATCTAGGCATTCTGAAGTTATTAAGTGATACAGGAGAACTTGTTTTCATTGGAAAGGATGAAAATGACTTAGAAAAGAAGGATAACAATTCCCTTTCGCAGTGACAGGAAATTGATGTCACAAGCTACTGTGTGTCTACTTTACTGTAATGACAAGAGATATAAAAATCAAATTGTCACTTCTGCCTGGTAGATGTAGGTGACCTGCGGCCACAGGCAAATCATTATACCTGTAGGTGCCAGATACTCCAGGAATTGGCATCAGGCTTACCTTATGCTCGCAAGCCAGCTGGCCAGGCATTAGGGAAAAGTAGAGTGGTTTCTGCTTATTGGGGGTTAAAATATCATTTGTGAAAGATGCATACAAGAGCAGGACATCGTTTTATGATTAAACAATATTTTTGATTAGGAGAATGAATAAAAGCAATGTGAATTTCCTCTTTACTCCTCACATTGTTTCACATCCCCAAACCTGCCTTCTTCCTCCCCCCCCACCCAGCACCCATGCAATCATGTCACTCTGTCACCAGATCTCCTTCTCAATGGAATTCAGGTGTCCAAACAGAAAGGAGTGATGGCATGTTTTCCCTGTCTTCCAGCCGAAAACTAAGGAAATGCTTTCAGGAAGATGAAAAGGACATTTTTGTGTCATCATAAATCATCTGTATAGCACTCAGCATACAAATATTGAGCTTCTTGGCATCAACTGTTTATTGCTAGGGTTAGGACAGGAATACATTTTCTGCCAATACTTGATTAGGTGAAAAATTCCCTGAAACTTGAAGCTGAGTTGCTTGTGAAAAGATGGTTTATACTGAAGAAAGAATAAAAGCCCTCATGAGATAATTAATTTTACAAAGGACAAATCAGTCTTTCACAATGAAACATTAGTAATAGTCTTGAAATTCATATGTAATATGGCTTCAAAAAACTTCAAATAATTTTAGGTAGTCATTTAGACAGTATTGGTAAATACACATCAAGAAATATATTTAAGTGATAGAAATACAAACATTATAATAAATTTAGAACCTTATTGTACTTTTATAGTTTACTTAAATTATTTTCATTATCAGTTATTTATTCATATATATATAAACATATCTCATATAAACTGATATTTAAATTTATTGATTCTTTGGGAATTTCACATCATATACCCTGATCTTGCTTACTTCCCAGTTCTTCCATATCTGCCCCTCACCACTGCAGCATCATCCCAACCCTCCCCAAAATTAATTAAAAATAAAACAAATGGAAACCACCATGCTTTTCCATTTTTCCTGTCTCTCCAACACTTCTTCATTCATCCTAGTGACATTGGGAGCTGTGGTGTGTCATGCAGTGTATCCTTTTGTCCAATCAGCCTCACCCACAAATGTTTATTGCAAAGAGTCATTGGTCTGGTTCAAAGCTTCTGACACACCATCATCCCTGGACCAAAATGAAACCCCTCTCAGAGATCCTGCTGTTGCCCAGAGTCATGGGGATCCTGTGACTATCCTTCAGCAGGCCCAGTCCCTTCATACCCTCCAGCAGGTCATAGATGGGGTAGATGTTGAGGTGGGCCAAAACAAGGCCCAAGATATGGTTCTGGGTGGTAGTTGAGCTGGTCATTTTGGGCCCCTAGGACTGCCCCCCTCAGGCAAGGGCATGAGCCAGCTCTCCCACAACCATGGTGAAAGGTGGAGTTATCTCTTTAGAGTAGAGTGTTGAGTATTGGGGGCCAGCTCTTCTTCTATGAGTGTGAGGCCAGCTTTCCTGCTGCAGTGACCAGCGAGAAGTATGGTCAGCTATCCCACAGCCAGTGAGGAGAGAGGCCAGCTCACAGGCCAAGAGCATCATCATGGACCTCAGCTATAGCCAGGACACAAACTGAGGCACAGTCCTAGGCAGCAGCTCAGGCCCATATGTTACTATGGGCCCCAGTGGCAGCACAGGCCACCCAGATGAGTATGGCCCCAGTTATAGCATGGCCCTCGGACACCAACATGTTCTCAGGTGGCTGACCAGACCCCAGGCATCTGCACAGCTTTCGGTGGTAACAGGAGAATGGACATTAACTCAGACCCTGGCTGGTGTAGGGCCAAGGACCCAGACATGCACAGGTATGTATCTTAATCAGATTACATGTGCTTAACCTGAAGGCAAAAACTAATTCAAAGAAATGGCTTCCTACTGAAAACTAGAGAATGTCTCTACCCCTGTACTACTAAACTCAGATACCATGCACTGTGT
This sequence comes from Onychomys torridus, assembly GCF_903995425.1. Classification (NCBI taxonomy): domain Eukaryota; kingdom Metazoa; phylum Chordata; class Mammalia; order Rodentia; family Cricetidae; genus Onychomys; species Onychomys torridus. The sequence continues at coordinate 82,036,123 of NC_050466.1, read as the reverse complement.
TTAAGTCACTTTGTTTCTTTCTTAGAAACAAGATCCGGCTATGTAGCCCAGGCTGTTTTGGAGTGTAATTTGTACCCAGACTCAAATTCAATATCCTCCTGTCTCAGCCTCTAGAGTCCTGGAATTACAGGTATACCACCACCATACTTAGCTTAAGTCCTTTTTTTTTAATTTGAGAATTTTATATATAAGCACACTGCATTGTTTCTACCTCTTCCCCCTACTTCTCCTGAGTTAACACCACCATCCCCACAACAATTCACAGCCTCTTCTATAATTATTGTTTATGTGTATGTGCTAAAAATTGTGGCTGATTTTTCTATTTCTTTAAGTAATATCATTGTTTAAGTTATACCTAAGCTGTTAAAATATCCAGCAGTTTACCTGTGGGAATATACTAGTATGTTTTTTTTTTCAGCTGCTCAGAAAAAAAAAAAAAAAAAAAAAAAAACAGTGTTTGTTTGACTGTTGAAACATAATGCAATGAAATGAATTTATTCACATGCAAACTGTCCTGTTCAGTTCTGCACTTGGTCTTGAGTACTGACTGGTAACAGCATCTTGATATTAAAACAATAGTAGTGGGTGATACTGAAATTCTGAGACTTTCACTGAAATCTTAATTTAAAGAAGATACACATGCTAAAAAATCCAGTAATTAGTATGTAAGAGCTATCAACACCACAGACTCTTATCACTTTTTCTACCTGTCTGCCTACCAGGCTGACAGCTTCTAAAATAAAACACCCACATTACAAAGTATCAAAAGACCCAAGGCATGTTAAAAATGAGTACCCAAAACCTTCAAGTGGGGCCAGTGACATGGACTGGTAGATAAGAATGCTTTCTGGCTGACCTGACTCAGTGAGTAAGCTGCAGCCAAGCCTGAAAACCTGAGTTCCATCCTCAGGATCCACACTGTGGAAAGAGAACGGACTCCTAAAAGTTGTACTCCTAATCTCTATATGAGTTCTGTAGTATGTGAGCAGCACCCTCCCACACACACACCTACCCCCCCAAACATGTAAGTAAATAAATAAAATGTGAAAAATAATATTAAAAGGCTTGGAGTATGCTTAATGGCAGAATGCTTGCCTAAAGACCTAAGTTCAACGCTGAGTATCTGAAAACACACACACACACACACACACACACACACACACACACACACACACAAAACAAAACAATCCTTAAAGTATGTAGGTTGTGTTGAAATACTAACCTGGAGTCCTTTAGTAGGTAAAGAGGTGAGAAATCTTCTTTACACTAAAAGATCCAGGATACATTAAAATTTGTAACAATTTCTCAGGGGTGGGACAACTTGTCCTCAATATTGGAATGGTTGGGACAGTTAATCACAAAGAAAAAGTTTCAAGTTTCTTATTATTAACAATGGTGTCTTGAAATTGAGCAAAAGTACAGGTCCATATGCATTGCATTCAAGGTAACCCAACATTGGCTGACAGTGTTACTGCTAGGAAATATGGTCTACCCTTGTAACATGAATCCCAGATCTGCTATTGTCCCAACATAACAGGTACATTCTTCTTTCTCAACCCTGTTTTCTCCCATTACCTGACATGTCCTACTCACCAGCCTATTCAGCTTCTGCTCCCTTCCCCCATGTTAATATGTTTCCCACTTTCCTTGTTCAAAGCCAACTCTATCAAGAGCCTTTTGTTTAGCCTCACTATGAGCACATTTTCCTCTTCTAGTCTCCCACAGGTACAGATAACCTTTAGCTAATACTACAGCTAACAAGTTAATTTGATATTACAGTTCATGCTGGCATTATCTTTCCTAGAGTCTATGGCTTCCATTTTTAATAAAAATTAACTAAAGTGATTTTCCCATAATTAAATTTTCTAGCATATTTTTCATTTATATAAAAAGACTGAAAGAATTATGTTGGCTGAGTTTAGGGAGTTCTTTCTGTGACCTGGGAATTGTTTGTTTATGCTTTGAAACTTCAAATTGTTTTTTCTTCTCTTGTCTCCTCTTGCAGACTTCAAATAACTCTTGAACATGCTGTTTAGTTTGAAGATCATGGTCTTTGATAGCAAGTCTTCAAAGCCCATGTTGAGAGCTTCTGCATTCTTAGATTAAATTTCATACTTATGGATATCCTGTTCTGTTCTATTCTTGTTCATAGGGTTCTATTTTTACCTCATATGGTTTCTTTTTCTGTTTTAAAGTCAAATAAATTTTCAGCTTTATGTTTTCTATGTATCTTGCAGCTTCTATATGTACCCTGTGTTTGTAATCAGTATCATTTTGGTAGTGGTTCTCACTATAAACATTCTTTTTTTTAACCATCTGTTTTATTTTTAGTCATGGATATTTTTGTGGGGTATATTCTTGGGAGCTCAGGTACATTTAGAGGTTAAGAAGAGGGCATGGAATCTGCTGGAGTTGCAGGTGGTTTTGAGACTCTAACATGGGTGTTGGGAAGCAAACTGCAGTCCTGTGGATAAACACTCCTAACTGCTGGCCATCTTTCCAGCCCATTATTGTCAATTTCTAGTCTTCTTTTTGCCTGTGAGCACATTTTAAGCTACCAGAATTTCCTTTATTTTAGTTGGATAATTTCATCTGGTTCACTGTGATTGTTCCAGGGATTTTAACCATTTCTACTAGACCCTCAACTTTCTAATAGATAGGACTTAATACTTCTTACTGGATCATAAACTGTTAGAGTAAGAATATGTTGTTTGATCTATGTTCAAAAGAATGTTACTTCTAGCAGATGACCAAGAACTGTTAGGGTGTATCTCCCTGACAGTTTTCAAATTTGCCTTAGTATAATCTTTTCCTGATTCTTTCCTAGAGTCATAGGGAATCATATCTTTTTGGAGTTTAGTTTGTTCTTTTTTATATATACAATTTTTTATTTAAAAAATTTCTTTCTTTTTACATACCAACCCCTGTTGCCCCTCCCTCCTCTTCTCCTGCCCCCCCACCTACCCCCATCCCACCCTTATCCCCTCCTCATAGAGGGTAAGGCCTCCCTTGGATAGTCAACACAGGCTGGCAACCATGTTAAGGATGGACCTAGCACCTCTCCCCTGTATCAAGGCTGAGTAAGGCACCATGCCACAGGGAATGGGCTCTAAAAAGCCAGTTTGTGTACTCAGGATAAGTCCTGGTCCCATTGCCCGGGGACCCACAAACACATCAAGCCATGCATCTTTCACTCACATTCAGAGGGCCTAGTTCAGTCCCATGCAGGCTCCCTAGCTGTCAGTCCATGAGCTCCCATTAGCTTGGGTCAGCTATGAAATTTGTAGGCAAATGGATGGAACTAGAAAAAAATCACCCTGAGCGAGGTAACCCAGACCCAGAAAGACAAACACGGTGTGTACTCACTTGTAAGTGAATGTTAAACACAAAGCAAAGGATAACCAGGCTACAATCCACAACCCCAGAGAAGCTAGGTAAAGGGAAGGACAATAAGAGGGACACACATAGATCACCCTTGGAAGGGGAAAGGGTTAAGTCTCCTGGATAAACTGGGGTGATAGAAGGGAGGGAATGGGAGGTGTGAACATGGGGAAGAGATGGGAAGGGAGAGCAATGAAAGAGATATCTTGACAGAGTGTACCATTAAGGGAATAAGGAGAAAGCTGCAGCTAGGGAAGACCCCAAGAATTCACAAGATTGTACCCAGCTAAGACTCATAGTAATGGTGGAGAGGGTGCCTTGAAGTAGCCTACCCCTACGCTCAGATTGGTGTCTACCCTAATTGTCATCACAGAACCTATATCCAGTGAGTGATGGAAGCAGATGCAGAGATCCACAGCCAAGCACTTGGCCGAGATCCTGGAGTTCAGTTGAAGAGAGGGAGGGAGGGTAGTAAGACTGGGGGTGGGGGTTGTCAGAATCATGATGGGAAAAAACACAGAAATAGCTGACCCCAGCCCATGGGAGCTCATAGATTTTCTTTAAGAGGCATTTCCACTCTCTTTTTATACTGCCTATCTTCTCCCTTGTATTTGACTATCTTTTCCTTTTCTGTACCGAATGTTTTCTAGGCTTAAGAAACAATCAGGAAATAGATTTACAGACAGTGTTCCCGAATAACTAGAAGTGTCATGAAATATGTTACCCTGACTGCCCCCCAGAGTTCCTTTGTAATTTATTCCTCATGAAGAGAAAGACAAGCACTCTCACTTTTAGAAAGAAAATAACCAACAAATGAAGTCCAATTGTTACCTTTTCATTATAGCCTATTAAAATACTGTTTTCCTAAGATTTAAAGAAAACTACTCATGCATTTTCTGAATATCTATATATTCTTTATAATCACTGTTGCTGACCTGTAATCCTAACTTTGATCATTGTCTCTTCTTCTCATCCAATACATACTACTAGAGTAACTCAGCCCATACAAATGGCTTCAACTAGCTTCTAAATGAGTTTGACCTCCTAATTTATATGATTGAAAACTCATTGTATGAGCTTCACATGCCTAGATCCACTGTCACCTTTTGCTTTGGTGCCTCAAAATTCTCTTGAAAGTGTTGAAGGAACAGTCATAAAACCATTGGTCAACCATTTCTCTTGTAATTTTTATTTTGTATTTTTACCTCTTTTGTTTCATGCTCTTCAGTTTTAGATCTTTGTCTAGGTTATCTTTCTTAATGCCATGTAAATTATATTTTCAATTATTCAATTTTAAAATATTTTTCATGCTTATAATAAGAGCACCTTGCTTTTGAGTAGTGGAGAAGCTATATGGTACATGTGGAAGATGGAGAATATGTAACATTGATTATATGCCTGTAGAAATAACTTCCTGTGTACTGGATATCATCTGACACTTAATTTTGCCCTTTAATCATCTCTTACAATGACATGATTGAGTAAATAATTTCTGGGATTAGCACCATATTGGCAGTTAATTAGTTTTTCTCATGATAATACCAAATATGTGATAGGTAAATATTTAATCTCAATAATTATGAAATAGAAGTGAAGGTCGCTGTTGTAAAGATGAAAGAATATTGGCTCAAATGGTCCTAAAGAAAGCTAGGATTAGAAGAAAGAACGCTGGACTCCTGGGTCTACTCTCTTGTTACTGAAACGTAGAACTTACTTACATCTTCCCAACAATATTGCCGTAAACAACATGTATGTTCCTTATTGGATTTGACTAGTTGCACCATTGTGAGAGAGCCAGAATCATTAACCTCAAAAATCTTCATTTGAATCCACAGACAAATATTAGCATCTGTAAATATGAGGGAAAAAATGGAGCATTTGTACTCTAGCTCTGTGACTTTATGATCTTAAAGATCAAAGGTTTTAGTCAGGGATATGTAAGATTCATTCAGGGAAGGTTAATGATTCCCCTCCCCCCATACCTGCCCACAAGTGAGTATTATTACCAAAGCTTCTCTATAATTAGATACCAAGTGAAGTGGAAATTTGAATCCCCTTCAGGCTTTCAAGTATCCTTACAATTTTGGAAGTAAGCAGATTTCTTACAAAGATATACAATGACTGTTGGGAAAATGGCAGAAATTATAGTAACATTTAGAAATGGAATTGGATTTAGAAATTTCAGAGAGGAAAATGTCTTGCATAACATTTACAGATAGGACTATTAACTTATAATAAATGTGTAGTGTTTTGTTCAATTGGAAATGAAAAGGAGAAAGGCTTGCTTTCAGTGGCAGATGATCATTATGTGTGCATCTTCATAAGAGTCATCACAAATTAATGTTTAGCAACATCAATTGTTTCAGTGGATTGCTCAGTTTATGTCAAAAATCAAATTGTTGTTCTGAAATAAATTGCCATTTGGTGCTGAGAGAGTATTTCATAATGCTTTGGGGAGCTGGTATGGCTATTTCTCCAGCAAAGCTTTAGTGTTTCCTAAATTGAATTAGAGATGCATTTAACCTGCTATGAAGGAAAGATGCTCTTGATGGCAGTAGAATTCTTGTCATAGAGTTTCCAAGTACATGACATTATTTCCCTTTCTGCTTTTTATATTGTATACCTCTGCTGTGTGGGCAGCTGAACAACACCTATAAGATTAGTGCCTGTTAGGGAGCATCTAGTTTGAAGCTGTACTTTATAACAGTAACAACTGGTAAACCTCTTTTAGGCAAAGCGCCATCAGACTGTGTTAATTTTAATAACGTTGAAAGGGTGACATTCACGTTTCCATTTCTGAGAGTACTCACTCCCAGTCCACCCTCACACATGCAATTCTTCTAAATAAATTCAATGCTGGTAATCATCTGACTCATTAGCAAGTGTTCTCTCCCTGCCCGAAACTAAGTGGGTGCAATGGAGGATAGATTAATCTTTAAATCCCGTGGAATACACATCTGTTCTCTTTGCTTTCTGGTTTTTATGTCGGTAGCATAATTAGAAATAAAAAATGTGTTTCTATGTCAGTAGAGACAAGCTGGCAAATACATATGAAACAGAGTATAATCACCCAATAATTAATAATCATGCGGATGTAATCTTTCAATTTATGTATAACATAGGCTTTAGATGGAAAGTGAAAAGATGCATACAAACAGTAAAAATCTTTGAAGTTTTAGACTTCTTGCTACATAGAATTTTTCCTCCCTTTGGTACTGGCTGACCTCACTGTTTCCATGCTACAATCTCTGTTGGAGCATAGTTATTTATCTCTCCTGACACTGGATGTATGAAAGTGTATCAAAGTCTTGATGCCCATTTAAGTACAGCTTTACAGTGATCTTATTATCATTCACTTTTATAAAACAATGGATTAACAGAACACTCAGTCGTGTACCTTAGATTTTCAACCAAATGATCCTTTGCACTATGCTGTGATTTTTATCTTGTTATCCTTGTTAGTGTTGTTCTTCACCTGTTGATCCCCAATAGTGCTTTGGAAATGGATTTCTATTTTAATATAATTAAGAAAACTATTTTAACTGGCACATGAAACAATTCTACACATTAGTAGGATACCACTTAATGATTTGATAATGTATGCACTGAATGATGCTTAAAATAAGACTGAACACTTATTTATTTATTTATTTATTTATTTATCTATCTATCTATTGTTTTTTAAACAACATTTCTCCTCATAGCTCTGGCTGGCCTGGAACTCACTATGTACACCAGGCTATCCTCAAACTCACAGAGATCCTGTTGTGTCTCCTTCCCTAGTGCTACAATTAAAGTGTGGGCCACTGTGCCAGGCTAACATTTCTCTTCTTAAGCACTGGTTATTTCATTTTGGAGAATACTTTTTAAAATATTTCTTTAGGCTTTTAAATATATATACTATTGGCTAGGCATAGTGGTGTGCACTTTTAATCCCAGCGTTGGAAGCAGAGACAGATAAATCTCTATGAGTTGGAATCCACCATGATCTATGCAGTGAATTCCTATGTAGGGCTACACAGTGAGACCCTGTCTTAAAAAAACATATACTATATTATTTTATGTTATTAGTAGATCTATTAAGCATTAATATACCTAAAATTTTTATTTCTATGATACTCTATCATAGTACCCACTGATTAACCTTTCTCCACCCTCTGCCTTTTACTATTCTCATTTTTCAGGTAAAGGTTGATCATTTGTATGTCTTATTTTGAGAAATGAGTATTTGGCCTTATTGCTCATTTAAGTTAGTTTCTTATTTTGTAATTGAGCTTTGAACTTCCTTTATATTCTATATATCAACTACCTCTCACATGTATACTTTGGAAGCATCTTTCCCTCATTCTATACTATCTCTACTGTTTGTCTGCTTTTTGTACAGAAGCTTTAAGTTAGATGTCATCTAATTTGTCTACTTTTGCTCCCATTTCCTGTACTTTGAGATGTCTCCCAACACATTCTTGTCCATTCCTTGGCCCTAAAGCAACTCTCCTATACTTTCCTTTGATGGTTTTATAGTTTGAGACTTTCCATTTAAGTATTTTATCAACTTTAATTTAATTAAAAAGTAGTGAGAGTCATCTCTCCAGCCCCATCTTACTGCTCTGTTACTGTTTCTGCTTTTTCATTGTTTGGTCTTTAAGAGGACTATATGTTCATGAAGCTATCAGTTTCTTCATTATCGAATTTTGTGGCACAGAATTGTCATAACATAATGTTTTGCATTTCCATGGTGCTATTTGCCACATTGTAGTATTCTCTCTCCTTTTCTTAATTAAGGGCTTGTCTCTGCCTCTTAGGCTGGTATGAAAGTTAGCTCACTTAAGTCTAAATGCTTCAAGGACTTACACTGACTGACCCATGATAAAGTAGGTAGTGATGCAGGTCAAAACAGACAGCAGTCTGTGTCTGGTGAAAGGAACAGTCTTGAAACCATCTTTAAACACTGGACTTGTGGTGGGTGTGCTTCTGGAGTTTAAGTGCTAGATGGTAGAGAGAATCCCAAATTTACTAAGGCCTGTTTCTTCAGTGTATTTATGATGTCCTCCGTAGCTTAATGTTTTCCTGTGTCCCACCCAGTCTGCAGCCACACAGACCCAAGTAAACACATAGAGGCTTATATGAATTAAAACTATTTGGCCATTAGCTCAGGCTTACTATTGACTAGATCTTACACTTAAACTTAGCCCGTTTTTGTTAATCTATATGTTGCCACATTTTTTTGTGGCTTTACCTGTGTGCCATTACATGCTGCTCCCTGGATGGCAGGCTGCTGTCTCTTGACTCAGCCTTTCTCTTCACAGAATTATCCTTGTCTGTTTATCCCACCTATACTTCCTGCCTGGCTACTGGCCAATCAGCATTTTATTAAACCAGTGTACAAAATCATTATCCCACAGCAGTCCTCACTGTAAAGATGGCAAATACTGAAAACCATAATCCAGCTAGAGTATACTTACATGTATAATGAGACACAATGTAGGACACACAGATCTTCCCAAACAATTTGTTTTATATGTTTGTTATAATTTAAAAGGGGACAAAGTATTTTGGCCCCAAAGTTACAAGTACTTTCTTAGATAGGACGATTTTTTTTTTTTTGTAGTCGTTGTTGTTTGAGACAGGGTTTCTCTGTAGCTTTGTAGCCTATCCTAGAACTCATTCTGTAGACTAGGCTGGCCTTGAACTCACAGAGACCCACCTGTTTCTTCCTCCCAAGTGCTGGGATTAAAGGCATGTACCACCACTGCCTGGCGACAAGATGATTTTTAAATTAAAAAAATAGTTTGACACATCCATGGATATACAACACAATTTTTGTCATTTTCACCCCTTTCATGCTACTACTTCTCTTCTTGATACTCATCTTCTTTCCTATAAATTCCTCCTCTGCTACTTTCATGTCATTTTCTATGACAAAAATGTTTTAATTAGTTGTTCTTGAATAAACATGTATAATGGATAACTTACCAGTGGCTACAACTGATAAAATGACACTCCCCCTACTTTTGCAACCATTAACTCTCAATAGTCCAACAAGGAGGACTAGGGCATCATGAGCCACTTCCCAATCCATGATGGATTAAGTGCATTTGAGGAAGATTGTGGCTTAAGAAAAAAATCTCAAAATCTGCACTGTAATTTCAGCACTGAATAAAGAGTGGAAAGATTGGGGAGAGAGAAGTTGCACAAGGCACCTCAAAGAAGAGATTGAGGAAGGATTTTAGGAGCTAGAGGGGTCAAGGACACAACTGAGAACATGGGCCACAGAATCAATTCAGCAGGGCTCACAGAGACTGAAGTAAGAACCAGGGAGCCTGCATGAGACTACACTAGACCCTCTGTATATATGTTACAGTTGTATAGCTTGGTGTTCTTGTGGGACTCCCAACAATGGGAGTTGAGTGTGCCTCTGACTCTTTTGCCTGCTCTTGGGACCATTTCCTTCCTACTGGGTTGTCTTATTCAGTCTTAATATGAGGGCTTGTGCCTAGTCTTAGTGCATCTTGTTATGCCATGTTCAGTTAATATCACTGGGAGACATGCTCTTTTTCCCAAAGGGAAACAGAGGACAAGTGGACCTAGGTGAGGTGGGAGTTATAGGGGGAGAGGCTGGGAAGGTAGGGGGGGGAATGCAGTTGGGATATAATGTATGTGAAGAATAAATATTAAAGAAATGCTGCAGCCACATCAGATGTTAGAACATAGAAAGCAGGATGCATGGATTTAAAATAAATGATTTTTTATAAGAATAAGTAAGAGCACTTGCAGTTCAAGCATGAAAACCTGAGTTAGAATCCCAAGTGTGAACATAGAAAGAAGGGCATGGTTATGTATGTTTGTAATTTCAGCACTGGGAGTGGGAGTCAGGCTGATCCCAGGAGCTCTCTGGCTAGCCTGCTGGGACCAAAGGCAAGCTTTGGGTCCAGTAGAAAGACAGACAGAGATAGAGAAAGACATCTGATATCCTCCTCTAGAGTCCACATGCAGGTGCATGGGCACACACCACATACATACCTACCTACCTCCAAAGTAAAAAAAAAAAAATTACAACATCATAATAGATGTATGCACAGAAAAGAAAAGTCTGGCTTCCTAAATCATTCTGAGTAAGACAGCTGGGCCATCTAATCCCAATATAACTAAAGTTATCTTATAATTAATTTAATTTCAATTTTACTTGATTATGAAGTTATGAATGCTTTACACATTAATAATAGAAATATAGAAGATGAAGAAAACAAATAATGTAAATTATGTAATTTTTTAGCTGAAGGTGTATTGATACTAGATTTTGAAAATATCCTTGGATATTGTTGTACATATATTTTAGGTATTTTGGTTCTTAATGCATGTATAGTTATGCATCTTTTGAAAATTAATTTGATAGTAGAAAACAAGTATAAATAACATATCTGTAAGTGTTGTTAGGTCAAGAACTAAGTTACAATAATATGATGGAAAGTCAAAGAACATATTTTCAGACTAAGTGATCCAAGACCTTTTGTGGAGATTCTCTGGAACATTACAGTATATAATAAGAGCTATAGTTAGTTTCAAAAAAAGCAAGTACAAATCATTGTGTGTAATAGAAAGAAAGTGTAGTGCACTGAAATTCTAATAGGCTTGAACTTGGCATGTTGTGGGAGCAGGAACAGCTCAAATGAACAATAGAAGTAAACTTACAGGTACTATGAAATTAGATGCTAGAAAAGTTAGTGGAGACAGGACCATGCCTGGCCTGACACTCAGTGGTAGTTTTGTAAACTGGCAGTGCTGAAGGATTACATTCCAGCATGTATCATAGTAATGCATGTAAGGGATAATGTTTTCTTTACTAACTATGGCTTGAGTCCAGAGGTGTTTCTCCCGGTGGAAGCTTAAATATTAACTGGTGATTTATATCTTGAGAATACAGGAAAAGCAGAAATCAAAGGTGACTCCAAGAACTTTTGTTTAAACAATGTGGATGATAGCATAGGATAACTTCCTCATCTTGGTGTGGCTGAGATTTTCCTAGTTTGGGTACTGAAATTTGTGTGTTCCAGAAAAAAAGCCTTAGTTGTAGGTAATTGGTACAGTTGTTTAAAATAAATGTGATTATATGCAGAACAGCTTCATTACTGTGGGTAAGAACAGGAGCCAGAAGTTACAGTTTGGTCTTTTAAAGTGTGAGACGACTGTGCATATCAGAGTTGAAGGGGGAGGATTATGGGAAAATAATGAGGAACTGGCTAAATCAGATCAGAAAATAGTTATGGAGGGAAACATTTAGCACAAATATGTTATAGCTCACTTTTCTTACAGTACTGAAAACATTGCATAATCATGATCTGTTTAAGATATTCAGAAATAAATTAACTTTTGAATATAGATGTAGTATATCTATCTGTATAGTATGTTTAAACTGCTGAATTGTTATTGAATTATTTCAGATATTCCTGTTTAAATCAAGTGCTAATAGTATCAGATCCAGGAAAAGAGAGTTACTGACTCAATAAAAAAATGTGTGTGCTCATTTGCATAAACCTTACATATTCATTAAAAGTCAAGATGTTCAAGAATCTCTCCTATAAATCCCACATGATTTGTCTTCAGTATTTCCTTATCTTCATCTTTACAAAGTCTTCAAGCACTTTGGATGTCAGTTTGCATAATTTATTCTGATATAGAGAACTAAAACAAGGTCCATATTATGTTAAGTTTCAGTCACAGATTAAATAATCTAAATGTGAAAGAGGTGTAAAAGTGGAAGAAAATGAACTGAAGGATTTGGGGAGAACAAAATTCTTTGGAGAGAACAAATGTTCTTTGTGATATCTAGCTACATTTGCACTGATTTGGCTTACTGAAAAATAGAAAAATAAAAATATGGAAAGTAGTTGAGAGCCTTAGAGTCAGGCAGCACAGATGAACATTCTATCTTAACTGATGTGTACAGACACATTTATATTGAAGACAGCTATCTACACAGTTTTTCAGCCATCTGTATTCAGGTTCATACTTTACATATTTTGCCACTCATTTCATTTGAAGGGAAAAAAAAAACATAACTGTATGCACCAGAATGCTTTTCACTGGAGTGAATGATGGGATTCTGCACATTCCCCTAGGTCCAAATATTTCTCCTATCTTTACCGAATCCTTCAACTAAACCTGTGATTTTCCATGGCTATCTACTTGACTACATTTATTATGGTCATTGTACATAAAATTTTTGCATGTTTTAGTATGTCTAATACAGTAAAAAGAAATCATTAGCTTGTTTTTGAGAAATTATTTACTAGCATTGTAACCGGAAAGTAAGCTGGGCTTGAATTGCATATGTGATGGGGAATGCATAATATAACAGTCAGAGTTTAATAGAGGTATAATGAACAGGAATTAAGCCAGTTTGAGTCATTTAAGGGTTAAAGCTAGGTAATTTTCAGTTGTCCCTCCATTGATCAGAGAGAGCTGACAATAACATTTTATTATTTAGGAGCATTACAGAGAACGGATCATCTCAGTTAATTCTTATCTCCTCTGCAACCCTTTATCAGTTATCTTTGGTATAATTTATATGATAATTTATATACAACTCTGGACATTTTCTACTTAAGCATTTTCCTGTAAAGATGGAAACTGGGGTTGGATAAATGGCTCTATGGTTAAAAGCACATACATCTCTTGCGGAAGTCCTGAGTTCAGTTTCCAGCACCCACATCAGGAGGCTCACAGCTACCCATAACTCCAGCTCCTGGGAGGTGGTGGTGGATCCAGTTACCTTTTCTGGCCTCTTGAAGTACCTGAATCTAAATGCACATACCCACATGCATACACCTATACACATACATGGTTTTAAAAAATAATACATATAAATCGTTAAAACACATTGAAATTATTAAGAGCAGGGACTTTGTGTCAGCTGTTCGGTGGTCCTCCCTCAAGCTCATCCTTTGCCATCATCAGTGAAGCTTAAACTCAGTGACACAAAGGTAATATTGTCTCCCCTTTTGTTTTTCATAATGTATCTGGGAAACAACTTCTCTTATGCAGCATTTTTTTTACTTACCAATCCAGAAATATTTCACTTTCTGAGAATTAAAAAAATAAATAAATAATTTGATCCCAGTAGTCCTACTATAGAAGTAGAAATGGAGTCTTGAATTACATGGGTTGGTACTTACAGATAGGTTTTGCTAAATTCCTTCCATCAACCAAATATTCTTTATATCACAAGAGATTATTTTAAAAGTAGTAAGCCAATGGCTGCTGAAAGGGGCTACCAGACGATGTCATATCTCTTTTCTTCCTATGCAAAATGTGAAGACAGGCCTTCATTTCTCTTTATAACTACTGTTTTGAAAATAAAACAATTAAACCTGTCAGGAAAAAATGTGCTGAATTTTAATGTATATTTTCATGCAACGTTTTCACCTTTCTCTGGCTACTTAAAGGAACGTCTTTTTTCTTCTCCTTTTGTTAAAGGTCAGGAAATACACACCAGGGGAACCAACCTCAAACTGCAAACTCAGCTTCCAAGTCCCTCAATGAGCCTGGGGTTTAGCTTGAGTGACAGTGGAATCCCCAGCTAGCCAATTAGAGAGTGGTCGAATTGAAGGAAGGCTGAGAGATGCAAGACACAGAGTCATGCTGGACTGTATGGGTGGGTGAGGCACGCCAGGAAGTGCCCTGCAGCTGGCAGCAGTGATTAGTTTTGATTTCAATTGAGTTTTCTAACACTGGTACTAGAGCACAGAGCAGCGAGATTTGCATGGATGAAATGGACTTTGCTGAAAAGTAGTGCCATAAGGCAGTCAGAAATGAGCATGATGCCAACCATTGTGAAGGGCTCATTAGCTGTGTTTCAGTTTTACGACATCCTGCAAATGACATCCAGATAGCTTTTTTCCTGGCTTCCTTACAACCTGAAATCAGTGTTTCTCTGTGTGGTAAATACGCCTTTTTGTAATTAGTCTGAAAGAGTTTATTTTAAGTCCTCCAATATTTCTGAGAATTTGAACAGTTTGTAATAATGGAATATCAGTATGGAACCATATCATATTTGCTGGGTATTTCTTGTCTTAAGGGTTATCAAGGCAGAGATTGCTAGTATGAGGGAACTCTGTCCTTGGGTGACTATAAGGAAAATGGTTTGGAATTGTTTTTGTAATTCAAGTACTGAGTTGCTGACTGACCATGCAGACAAAGACTTGAGTTTTTAAAAATTTTTATTACTTTATTGTTCATGAATGCATATGTGCCACAATACATGTTTGGGGGCAGTCAGAGTAAAACTTGCCTCTCTCTCAATAGGGTGGGTACTAGAGGTTGTGCTAAAGTCATTAAGCTTGGTAGCAAGTGCCCTTACCCAATGAGCCATCTCACTGAGCCAGATATTAGGTTTTTGTTTATTAAGTAGTAGTAATCTTGTTTTATTATCTTACAAAGTATATTTCCATTTCTGATTTCTAGAAGCTATCATTTTCTTCATCTCAAGCTTTTTTATTATATTTTATTCATTAATTTTGTGTGCATGTGCATGTGTGCATGAAGGTTAGAACATAACTTGCAGTAAGTAGTCAGTTCTCTCCTTCAACCATGTCAGTCCCAGGGATTTTACTCATGTGATCAGGCTTGGTGTCAAGTGCCTTGCCATTTTGCAGGACTATGAGCTGACATTTTAAAATGGCATGTGGGTACTGTTGGTTTTTCTTCTCTATAACACCTGTCTGATAGAGCTCTCAGTAATCAATCCAACTACTATGACTCACCTAATGAAAAAAAAAAGCAAAGCAAAACATTTTCCCTGGAATTTATTATTTCATTTTCTCTTTACTGATCTCTGCTGCAGTGTTCTACACAAACAGAAGCAATACTTAACTTGGCACAAGTTATATACAAGTATTATACTTTATGCAGAACTTGAAATTGGATTTCTATATTTGAAAAGATAAACATTTTCAAAGCATTCAAAGATATCTTATTAGAAAATTTTAAAATAATTAACTTTAAAAAAACAAGTGATTCATGTAGTCAACAAAATATTATTTGATTTTCTTTGACAAAAACATATAATTGATTTTTCATATTACCCTAATTAATATTAATAAACTTGTAGATTTTTCCCACTGATTTCTTTTTGCTGATAACCAAGAAAGTAGGTTAAGTTGTTCCAGCTGTTGGGACAATTATTTTGTGCAATGAACAGATGATCAAGGAGTAACCACAAAACATGAAGGAAAACCCAGCAATGTGCTACTGCAGGCACTATTAATTCCTTCAGAATTCCTCTTGAAAATTAATGCTCATTGTTGTAGTGTGAAGAGGCCTGGCCTTTGAGAAGTAAACCATGAAAGTTTTACCCTCAATAATGAGATTAATACATCTGATTGGATTTAAGGTGCACTCCATGAGATGGAACCCATCCCTAACACTAATTACTCAGTTGGTCAAGAACCTGAGACTAGATAGGTCAGAGACTTAGGAGAGAGCCAAATATTACTGTTCTGCTAAAGGAACGTTTTGATTAAATGAGTCCTTGCTATATTCATAGATCAGTACCTTGTTCAGCCATCATCAGAGACGTTTTCTCCTGCAGCAAATAAAGAACAAATACAGAGACCCACAGCTGGTCAATGTGCAGAGTGAGAGGCCTTGAATCACTCAGCCCTAAATGGGATGTCTCCATCAAATCCCTCCCCTCTGGAAGAGCAGGCAGAAAGAGGTAAGAGCCAGAGGGGACAGAATACACCAAGGAAATAATAAGACCTTCTAAACACAGCACCCCTGAAGCACATATGAATTTACAGAGACTGTGGCAGCATGTACAGGGCCTGCAATGGTCTGCACCAGATGGGGTCCCAGCACTGAGAGAGGAAGACAGCACAAGTCCCAATCCCTGACCCACTCTTAGAGCAGTCCCCATGCCCAGTAGTAGATGGGCACAAGATGAATAATTCAATGGTAGCATCTTTGGGGGTTCTTTGTTTTATAAGGTTTTATCAAGCCATTTGTTGTTGTTGTTTGTTTGTTTGTTTGTTTTTCCCAATATAGGTCCTTTGTGTATATATTATGACTTCTGGTTTGGTGTTTTTATGGGATTCCTGTGTGTACAAATGTGTATCTCTGCATCTATATGTGTTTATTGAGATTTTCTTTGTTTTTCTTCCCTTCTGTTTGTATGCTTTTGTTTTTATCTTATTATATTATCCTTTAGATACCTGTTTTCTAAGGAGAGACAGAAAGGGTGTGGATTTGTATGGACAGGGAAGTGGGGTGGATCTTGGAGGTGTTGGGGAAGGGGAAGCCATAATTAGAATATATTGTGTGAAAACATCTATTTTTAAAATGTTTATTACACACTGAAGTCATAAAGAGGGGAAAGCTAGGCAGAAAACAATAACTAAAATTTCAAACACACCTCATCTGTGAAATATTGCTAATGACAGTCTCTTAAACTTACATTAAGTGCGCAGCATAAGCTGGATTTTCAGAGAAGATGAATAACTAACTTGTCCTTAATTATCCTAGAAATATTCCAGTTACAGAAATTATTAGCCCTGAAATATAAATTTCTCTGTTTATTTTCAGGATGAAATATACCTTGGATTTGCATATTACTTTTACTTTGAAGTTTAGGTTTAAGTATAAATGATTGTCTATAGCCTACATAAGCTAAATAGGTTTAAATTAAAAAAAAAAAAAAACTGGTCAAATTCTGAATATACAGATGCAAGTGATAATAGCCACACCAGCATGTTGAGTTTCAAATGAAAAGTTTTGATTGTGCTTGGGACAATTAAATTGACTTTGAGAGAAATTCCTTAAACCTGGAAATGATTGTATTTCACATGAACATAAGAAGGTCAAGGGAATCCATGGCTAATATGTAAAATGACTAGAAAATCTCTTATATAATTTTTTTTTAAAAAAAAAAGGTCAGTGCATGTCCACTAGATCAGGTTCCTCAGTTTGTCATTTTGGATATTCACTAACAAACTAGAAAATGAGATGTATCCTGATAAGCATTGTTCTTTGGAGCTATAAAAAATGCTATTTTCATTGGGTGGTAATGGTGCATGCCTTTAATCCCAGCACACTAGAGGCAGAGGCAGTCAGATTTCTAGGTTTGAGGCTAGCCTGGTCTTTAGAGAGAGAAACCCTGCCATGAAAAGAAAAAAAACAAGCAAACAACGAAACAAAATCTATTTTCAACAAAAAAAGGAAAAATAAGATTAAAACCCATATAAAGAGAGGCTTCCATGGCTAGTTGACCTTAATTTTTATTGCTTTTGTGAGGGCACATCAAGAAGCAGGCCGTCTGTGGGACATGCCTCTGCTACCCACTAAATCTGCTAGCATTGTCTTGGACTTTACACACTCCAGACCTTAGAAAAATAAAATTTTATCATTTACAAATTACATACTCTGAGAGTTTTTCTAATAGGGACATGAATGGACTAAGACAGACATATCATTTTTATTGCTTAATCATGTACTGCTCACATACACTAGGGTATTCTCACTAATACTATATTAACACATAATGTGGAAGTAGTATTTGATGTGGGGATATAATAGATATATAGTGTGAGCTCTGAGTTAAACAATAAATAATATTACCCAGTTTATATGTTATGGTTATCTTTTTTTTTTTTTTGTGGGATTCCTAACAGTGGGAGCAGGGACTGTTTCTGACTCTTTTGCCTGCTTTTGAGACCCTTTTCCTGTAGTGGTATTGTGTTCCCCGAAATATTGTGCACCCTAATAAACCTATCTGGGGTCAGAGACAGAACAGCCACAATATTAAACATAGAGGATAGGCTGTGGTAGCACACGCCTTTAATCCTAGCATTCCAGAGACAGAAATCCCTCTGGATCTCTGTGAGTTCAAGGCCACAAGGATACAGCTAAGCGCCGTGACACAAGCCTTTAATCCTAGAAAGTGAGCCTTTAATCCCAGGGAGTGATGGCAGAAAGCAAAAAGGTATATAAGGCATGAAGACCAGGAACTAAGTTAATTAAGCATTCAGGCTTTTGAGCAGCACAGTTCAGCTGAGAGCCATCCAGTCTGAGCGAACAAACAGAATCAGCTGAGGAACTGCTGAGGTGAGGAAGCTGTGGCTTGTTCTGATTCTCTGAATCTTCCAGCATTCACCCCAATATCTGGCTCTGAGTTTGATCTTATTAATAAGACTCTTTAAGATTCCTGCTACATTTTCCTCCTACTGGGTTGCCTTGTCCAACCCTGATTTGAGGGTTTGTGCCTGGTCTTATTGTATCTTGTCATGCCACATTCAGTTGATATCTCTGGGAGGCCTACTCTTTTTTGAAGGGAAATGGGGGAGCAGTGCATCTGGGTGAGAGGAAAGGTGGGGGGGGGTCTGGGAGGAGAGGGGGAGGGGAAAATGCAGGTCAGATGTATGTATGAGAAAAAAACAAAAAAGAGAGAAATATCATGTCCTAAGAAAACACACAAAATGAATGGTCCCACTGCCAAGCCTCATGAACTGAGTTTGATCCTTGGATCCCACAAAGTAGGAAGGAGAGAATCAATTCTTGGAAATTGTCCACACACACATACACACACACACACACACACACACACACACACACACAGAGGCACATGTTCACATGTCAAATGGATGTAAATAAAATAAATTCCTTATTTTCTCATCTCAAAATTTTCACACTTAAATTAATCAATAATTTGTAGCTATTGAAGAAAAGCAGAAGTTGCCAGTCTACCTCATTTAACTGAGTACTCCTATTTATGCTAAAAAAAGTGTTGTTTTTCTTTCCTCTTTTGAGTTCTAGTAATCTTTGTTTCAAAGTGTTTGTTTACCTTTTCCATTTTATATTTAAGGCAGAAACTTCCTAAAATAAGCAAATATGTTAAATGAAGAAAAACTTTTCATGCTGAAAACTATGTCTAATACTTTCATGTAAGTAGGAGTAGGGACTAATGAATAAATAAGTTCTTGTATATCTATAAAATAGAATTCTGCTTCGTCAGCAAAAAGAAAGAATTGCTAACATATAATAACATGGATAAAGCATAAAGCTATTTTACTCAATGGAAAAAAAAGCTATGCTCAGAAGAATACACATTACATGATTCTATTAAAGTGAAGACTAGATAAGACAAATTTAAATTATGATGAGGAAAGATAACTAGTTCTCTCTGATAAAAATATGAATTAAACTATTTGTATTGTATCAGTATAGGTCATATTAATCTTTGAAAACAGTTTCTCATTATATTTCATGTGTATGGGTGTTTTCCTTGATACATATCTGAGCAGCACATGCTTGCAGAGGCCAGAAGAGAAAGTGAGACTCCCTGGAACAGCAGTTACAGCCAGCTATGAGCTGCTGTGTGGGTGGGTGCTGGAAATCGAACCCAGGTCCTTTAGAAGAATAGCTACTACTCTTACCACTAAAAATCCTCTTCAGACCCCAAACAACTATTTGTGTTAAAAGCCAATGGTTTTACAAATTTCAAACATACAATATTATATTACTATCCATACACTTCCTACTGTAAAAAGCCCATAAGAAATTCATGCTCTTACTGATCTATAAATTAATATTCATGGATTGCTCTTTTTTTTTTGAGACAGGGTTTCTCTGTGTACTTACTCTGTAGGCTAGGCTGGCCTTGAACTCACAGAGCTCCGCCTGCCTCTGCCTCCCAAGTGCTGGGATTAAAGGTGTGTGCCACCACTGCCTGGCTAGGTTGCTCATTCTTTATTCCCTCTCCAATGTAATCCTGTCCAATCTCTAGTAACCACCATTTTCTCAACTTCTATGAAATCAACTTTTTAAAGTCCACATGTGAGTGATATTGTTTGGTATTTGTCTTTCTGTGCTTGGTTTATTTTACTTAACATTATGGCTCAATTTCTCTCCATTTTGATACAAATATTAGACCATTACTTATATCATTAACATCCCTGTTGTGTGATATTTGTTAATGTTCTGACAAATAAGGCTTTGCTGGAGATCAGAGGTTGGAACTAGCCACTAGTTAACCATAGAGGGTGGTAACACACACCTTTAATCCTAGCACTTGGGAGGAGGAAGCAGGAAGATCAAGAGTTCAAGACCACCCTGGGCTACATGGGATTGAACCAGTCTAAAAGAGAAACAGCTGGGTAGTGGTGGTGCATGCCTTTAATCTCAGCCCTGGGGAGGAAGAGACAGAAATATAAGGCAGGTTGATACAGGATCTCGGTAGCCCATTTAGTCTGAGGATTCATAGAGACAGGAGGCCCACCATTTGGTCTGAGGATTCAGAGAAGTAAGAAGTGATTATGGCTGTACCTTTGCTTTTCTGATCTTTCAGCTTCTTACCCTGATATTTGACTCTGGGTTTTTATTGTAAAGACTAATTAGGATCATGCTTCACGTTCCACATTTTCTTTATTCATCTCCCCATTAATGAATAACTGCTGGTAGGAATACAAATTAATATGGTGAATAATCCAGAAGATTTTTTTTAAGAAAATAAAAGTTCTACCACAGGATTGGCCTATCATACAGCTCAACAAATTGGGCATATGTATAATGAAAATTATATCACCCTATCTGTAACACCAAGATAGTTTGTGGAACTTTGGAATTACAACCCTAGCGAACTAATATAGAAATAACTGGAAGCAATGTGGGTATCTAACAAACAGATGATAAGAAATTAAGATAAAATTAAGCAAAGAACTAACAAAATTTATAAACAAGATATTATATATAATGTTAATTATATTAATGATGTGAAAAACTATTCACAATACATTAAGTATATGTGTGCGTGTGTGTGTGTGTGTGTGTGTGTGTGTGTGTGTGTGTGTGTGTGCGTCTACATTTCTGTATATAAGGAAACAATAGGGATATCACTAGCAGAATTTCAATAACCAGAACATGGAGAAATGATTCAATGATTTAATTAATTTCTTTTACAGGGATTGAGTAGTTTTATTTTCTTCCTTCCTTTCCTTCTCTGTCTCTCTGTCTCTCTCTCTCCCTCTATCTTTCTTTCTCTCTTTTTCTTTCAGAGGAGAGCATTGTTTCCTTCTAGAGTACATGCTATACTTTTTTCTTTTATTGAAACTGGATTTTTTTAAGTTTTCATTTGCTACTTACTCTAGCTTACTCCTGAGCAACACAGTTACAAGTAAAATTGCCTATTTAATATATTCTAAATTTAAGATTTTTTTATTTTCTGTAACTTTAAACTTTTAAGTAACTGGAACAAATCTATCATATCCTTATCTATCCAGTTCCTCAAGTAACAATATCTTATAATTGTTTTTACATGCTTTTTGTTTCTTAAATTAGGAAATTCCATTGATTTTTAGCTGCAAAATATACTCAAAATTTGTCTGATTTTCTGCATCTTCTCTTTTTCTCGATATACTTTTTCTGTAACAAGACACATGGTAGTAGCTTCTTGATCATTCACTCTTTATTGCAGTAAAATCTATTTACTCTATATCACCCAAGGCAGTACTTTACAAATAAGTTGTTGTTATATGCCCAAAATAAACTGTAAGAAAATGTATCCATGATTCTGTTTCTTTCTGCAAATCTTGTTTGCAATCCTATACTTAACTTGCTTGTATGTTTGTTTGTTTGTTTATTAGTTTGTATTTCTTTCCTCTGAAATAGATTTTTCTCTGCTTTTCCTAAAGGAAATAAAATGTAGTGGTTCATTTACTGGACACCACTCATGGTTCCTGACTACTTTCAGCAAGTTAAGCTATTCCTTTCTGCCTGAGTTCTAAATTCCTGTAGAAAAGACTGACCAAGCTGAGTTGGATTTCTGATCCAGTGTTGATTATCTTCACTTTCCAGGGTAGACCAGAAGCAAAGTGTGTGGGCAACATTTCACTTATCTGATTGCCTGTACTTTTTTCCATACAGCATGATGTGGTGCAAAGAAGAGAGGGGAGAGTGTCATTCTGAATTTTTGAAATCATTGTTAGCTCTTTCTTTGTGTGTGTTTTTACTGTTTCCAGAGACAGAATATTGCAACTTGATGCTAATATTTCCTAGAACAATGTAATTTCTCTGATTATGGAAACTGTCTCTTCAGCTGTGAAAAAGGCTGAATGATAAAAACTAATGTCTGTCTTGGTAACTGAATGAGATAACTGTAAACAGTGCTGTGTTACAAGAGAACTTTTGAATTATGGATATGGATATCTTAGCACCAGTAAAGAAGTACACCTTTAGATATTGATGCCTGAACTCATCTTTCAGCAAGTTACTACTTTCATTTTTAGAATAATAGTTTTTTTTCTTTTTTCTTTATTATTATTATTATTATTATTATTATTATTATTATTATTATTATATTTGTGTTTTAATTTTACACATCAGCCATGGGTTCCCCTGTCCTTCCCCCTCCCGCTCCCACCCCTACCTTCCACCCATCCCCTCCCCTCCATTCCCATCTCCTCCAGGGCCAAGACTCCCCTGGGGATTCATTTAAACCTGGTCTATTCAGTACAGGCAGGTCCAGTCCCCTCCTTCCAGGCTGAGCAAAGTGTCCCTGTGTAAGCCCCAGGTTCCAAACAGCCAGCTCATGCACTAAGGACAGGGCCCAGTCCCACAGCCTGGATGCCTCCCAAATAGATCAAGCTATTCAATTGTCTCACTTATTCAGAGGGCCTGCTCCAGCTGGGGGCTCCACAGTCTTTGGTTCATAATTCATGTGGTTCCATTCGTTTGGCTATTTGTCCCTGTGCTTTTTCCAATCTTGGTCTCAACAATTCATGCTCTTACAGTCCGTCCTCTTTCTCTACAGTTGGACACCTGGAGCTCCACCTGGGGCCTGGCTGAGGATCTCTGCATCCACTTCCATCAGTTATTGGATGAGAGTTCCAGCATGACTGTTAGGGTGTTTGGCCACCTGATCACCAGACTAGGTCAGATCAGGCTTTCTCTCGACCAATGCCAGCAGTCTACAGAGGATGTATCATTGTGCATTTCTGGGGACGTCTCCAGCACTCTGCCTATTCTTGTTCTCATGTGGTCTTCATTTATCGTGGTCTGTTATTCCTTGTTCTCCCTTTCTGTTCTTGATCCAGCTGGTATCTCCTGCTCCCCTAAGCTTTCTTTCCCTCAAACCTTGCCCTTCATTACTCCCACTGTCATCCAGGTTGTTCATGTAGATCTCATCCATTTCTCTGTCATTGGGTGATCCCTGTGTCTTTCCTAGGGTCCCGTTTTCTAGGTAGCCTCCCTGGAGTTGTGTAGCAGTCTAGTCATCTTTGTTTTACATCTAGTATCCTCCTATGAGTGAGTACATACCATATTTTTCCTTCTGAGTCTGGGTTACCTCACTCAGGATGATTTTTTCTAGATCCATCCATTTGCCTGCGAACCTCATGATGTCATTGTTTTCCTCTGCTGAGTAGTACTCAGTTAAGACTGTAGGTCTAGGTTCTGATTTGCTGTATTGCTCTTTATTTTGTTGTATGTACTTCTGCCTTGAATTCTGCCCATCTCTTTGTGGTTTCGTTCTTGGTCTTATCAGTGTACTTGGTCCAGACAGAACTGACAGATTTAGGGAGCCTCTCTCTGGTCCAGATGGAAGCTCTGGGGAGCCTTTCCACAGGGCTGGCCAAGTGGCCGGAAACTGGGCCCAAGTTGGGCAGGTCCTCCCGGGATGGCTGGTGCCCAAGGGTGGGACCCAGAAGTGTTTGCCTCTCTGACTACAACCCCAGGCACTCACCTCTGGTCCAGATGGGAGTTCCGGGGCAGGATGGAAGCCTAGAATAATAGTTTTAAGGGCTCTGTTAGTCCCATCACAGGTTGCTACATGGGTCACACATCTCTGTAAACTGTGTCAGTTAGATATTCTCCCACACTACTAAGCCATGCTGGTCTCAGGGACGTCATATTTCTCTACATCTAGTCATGATGGGCATGTCTGCTGATCACAGCTGTGTCAGAGCTGGTATCATTTTCCTATGGTGATAAGGATGTATTTCTAACAAAGACAATCACGAAGTGACCCAACCTTTCAGAAGTAGAATCAGTATGACAGAATTTGCTTTTGTTGCCTCATTTGACAGCAATATAAGAATCGTACACACACAATTGCCAAAAGAATCTTATGCTTTTTTACTGTTTGGTTCCTAAAGATACTTGACTCTTGTCTCAGAGCAAGTCAAAAGAAAGTTCATACAGGGTATAAGCTTTAGTCTTTTAAGCCAAAGAAGACTTAGGTCAGTATTTCTCAAATACCATTCTATTCCTTCCACTCTGCTTACTTGATGCTAAGTTTCCATGGTGCCTTATCTCAGTCAAATCTTTCAAACAGGGAGACAAAAATGACCAGAGTGAACAAAATCTTCACTTTAGATTCTGCTGCAAAACTAAGGTGTTTACTGCACATCAACAAATTAAGCCTTGTGTTTACTTTCCCTTTTAGAATGATGATGGTCACCTTCCTGTGGTTGTTTGTAATGGGTTTTCTGAACAGATTTTGAAAGAATCACTGCTACCAAAATTCTCTCACCTAAAATCATATACCTAGGAGTTTGAGAAGTAAATTGGTTATCAATTTTTGAATGATAGAAAAGTGTCAAAATTCCTTTCTTTGGATCTTTCAAATATTTTTTCATAGTGGGAAATTATTTTGAATACCTGACCTAAATATCTAATGGTCCATAGGTTACAAATAAAATCTTCTGTGTGTCAAAGTAAGCCACGATTGGCAGAAGAAGTAAAAGGCAGAAATGCCCCAGTGTCTCCCCACTCTTGGGGTACCAGTTTTTCCTAGGATTCCATAATTTTGTAGTATAAACAGAGATCCTCTGATTCATAGTTGATAATTCTAGAATCTATGCAGTAGAGCAAAGAGAAAATGCTTTCATGTGATTAAGAATCAATTTTCCGGGACTGGAGAGATGGCTCAGAATTTAAGAGCACTGGCTGCTCTTCCAGAGGTCCTGAGTTCAATTCCCAGCAACCACATGGTGGCTCACAACCATCTGTAATGAGATCTGGCACCCTCTTCTGTATTCATAATAAATAAATAAATCTTTTAAAAAAAAAGAATTAATTTTCCATGTAGCACTTTACTCACCAATTTATTGTGGTGGCCCAAGAGCTAATCCTGTTTGCCATTTTTAAACATCATCCAATGTTCTACCCTTCTTTCAGGTTTGGCTCAATTCTAATTCCTATGATTATAGCCCATAATTTGAAAAAGCTCATAAAAGTCAATAATTTGAAATGTCCAGAGCAATAGGGTAAAGCACAGAGGATTCTGATGATATAGTCCTTGAAGCTATAGCTCTGTATATAAATAATAAAACAACAGCTAAAATTCCTAAGATAATAAACAGGGAGGATTTAGGATACTCCAGCCCATTAAGTCTTCACTTGTCATGGTAAGTTCTATATTCCTGACATGGAATAAAACCAACAACCAGATGCCTGTAGCCAAACTGCTATTGGGCAGACAGCATATATTTCCTGGTCAACACACAGCTCCCTGAATTTAGAGAGTACCATGTTTAAAAGTTACCAAAGTAAGCTGGGTGGTTGTGGTGCATGCCTTTAATTCCAGCACTCAGGGAGGCAAAGGCAGGTGGATCTCTGCGAGTTTGAGGCCAGCCTAAGTTACAGAGTGAGTTCCAGGAAAGGCTTCAAAGCTACACAGAGAAACTCTGTCTCAAATAAATAAATAAACAAACAAACAAACAAACAAACAAGTTACCAAAGTAGTGTGGTATATGTGATTCAAGTTGGATAGAGTTGTTCGTAAAGAAAAGGGACTCAAAGGCATACTAGAAAGGGAGGCAGTATGACCTACAAGAAAAAAAGGCTGGTGTCAATCTGGCTATGGATTGCTGGGATAAGTTGAACATCAAAACATTGCATAGGGTAGGTTACAGCTGAATCAGACAGATTCAGGATGACTTTCTTATTACACCTCTCTCCATTTTATGTAACCTTCACTCGTTACTGTCATACTTTTCAGACCATTTTATTTTCATCATCTTTTTGAGTCACTGCAAAGATAAATCCCAAAACACAGCTCTGTTAGGCTCCTGACACTGCTTTTGGGATGAAAACAATCATTTCAATCATGCAATATATTCACAATTTTCATTTTAAATCAGTCAAAGATTAGAAAAACTAGATTTCAATGAGAAGATATAGTGAAGGAGATAACAGTCCTGTTCTCCCTATAGAAGAAAGAAGTGTTGTCACATGCAGGTGGGACATAGCCAGACCCTACCATGCTGCGTGATTCTTCTTCCCACAGTGCTATTTGGGAGACATCTTGGGCGTATCTCCTTCCAAAGTTTCTTTATTGTAAAGAATGATCTTTTCAAAAACCAAATAGGAAAAAAGGATAATAATTAGCCCTACTTAATCATGTTGGCAAGTACTGACTGTGTACTGCAGAAGGGTCATTTCCCCACATCCCTGTTTGCCCCTTGGAGAGTTAAGTTTGACTGATATATCAAACTATAGCTAAAAATGTGAGCACATGAATTTAGATAGAGAATTGCCTTATTCTCAGTCAGGAAAAACTTGACTCTTTGTAAAATTATATTTATCTTTCTATAGCAGCATACCCTAGAGTTTTAGATAAATAAGAATTTTTAAAAAGTTAGCAAAGTAGCTTTAAACATTTATATTTCAATGTCTTAGACAAAAGTAGATTCATAGACAAAATATATTCTGATTCTGAAAGTCTCTGGAAGGACCAGGTAGCCTCATTTATAGAGAAAGAAGCCTGGGCAATTTTAATATGACTTGTGAAAGCACACTAAAGAACTCTGGCCACATGAGGTATAATGTGTCTTACAATCTAAGGCATCAGTTAAAAGAGAGTTGCTCATAGGTAGGAAACCAGATAGGACCAGATAATTACTGTGTCACATTTGTTACTAGTAATCACACAAGTGCTAAGTGTAGTAATTTAATACACTTATTTATTTTTCCTTTGGTTTCATCTGTTGGTGAGCATGTATGTGTACTATTCTCAGACATAAACCCGGCCACAAAACCTTCAACTTACATTCTGTCCTGGGACAATAATGGCACAGAACTTGTGAGAGTGGCCAACCCATTACTGGTCCAAATTGGGGCCCACTCCACATGTGACTCTGCTTGGATGTCCAGGAACCAGAGAAAGGACAGCCCACAGACCCAGGATAGAACCAAACATGACTGGCAATTAAATGTTTCCTAATGATAGTCTGCTATACTCATAAATCAGTCCCTTGCCAAATTGTCATCAGAGGGGTGATCACCTAGCAACCAATGGGATCAGATACTGAGACCAAAAGCCGAGCACTAGCTGGAGCCAGGAGAACCCCACAAAAGAGGTGGAGAAAGGATTTTAGGAGCCACAGGTACAAGGACACCTGAAAACATGGCCTACAGAATTAACTAAGCAGGGCTCTTAGGAGCACACAGAGACTGAGCAGACAATTAAGGAGCCTGTATAGGTCTGACCTACGCCCTCTGCATATATGTTATGGCTGTGTAGCTTGATGTTCTTGTGGGACTCTCAACAATCAGAGTAGAGGCTGTCTCTGACTCTTCTGCCGTGCTTGGGACCCTTTTCCTCCTACTAGGTTGCCATGCCTTTGTGTATCTTGTTAGTCTGTGTTCAGTGGATATCCCTGGGAGGCCTACTCTTTCTTTTTTGGAGGGAAACAGAACAGGAGATGATCTGCAGGGAGGGGAGGTAATTGGAGGTGCTGGGAGGAGTGGAGGGAAGAGAAAATGTGGTTGGGAATGTAATGTATGAGAGAAGAATAAAAGTTTAAAAAATATAATTTCCAAAGTAATTTTGAATTCTCTAGTTCTCAATTTTGTAGGTCTAACTTTAACAACTTTCAGTTGAATAGTGAAAACATCTCTTTCTAAGTGGGATGGAGTTACTGATGATCCTGTTACTAGCTTCTAAGTCTAACTTATTTCCATCTGTAAAGCCCCAGGTGCAAACAGCATTACCCACACAGGGATTCAACAAAGCAGCCCATGAAGTAGACTAGGAAGCAAGTTCCTGAAATTGTACAACAGTCTACTTCTGTATCAGTGAGAAACTCTGAATGCTCAACTACAAAAATGACTGAGTAAAATAATTTAGAAGACAGAAAGGCCATGGTTCTCAGCTATTCTTAAATGATAGACTTCTCACTACATGCTGGCTCTGGTGATGTCTAAAAATCAGGGGACAATTTCTTGCATGAGTTACAACTCAGGAATCACAGCATCATGACCACACAGAGCCTCTATGCACTGCTTCTTTGCAGGCAAAATAATATATTAAGGGAACTTAACCTCTAAATCTTCAGTCTAACTGAACTTTGAATAAAGACTTTGCAAGCTAGACTAGTCCAATAGGCATTGTCCACTTGGACTATCAAATATTAGATTATTTAATGATCCCTCTGTGGTTTCTTAATGGTAGGTAGAATTACATCATCCTTACAGCTTATAATGCCTGTTAGGGGGAAACTAGGCAGCACAGCTCCCTGGAGACTGCTTTTAAAGAAACACTGAATTGGCCACCATGCTATGTTGTTAGTGATGTTTTCATTTTCAGTCACGGTTTTCATCATGCCACTACCATTTGCAGACTCCTATGGTGGTTCTCAATTGACTCTCAAGTTGAATTCAATTTCTTGATCCTGGGTGGTAAGGTTCTCAACTTCTTCATTTACCGTTTATCTAAAAGTTTCTATTTTCTACTCTGTCCTGTGCATGGCTCTGTGGCATTACAAACCTAATTACTTCAGTGAGTTCTCTTTGGGTTGCCTCTGAGTTTTCATATTTCTTGGAAAATACTCCCCCCAAAATTTGCTATGCTGATTAATATTTTCTTCATTTTTTTCTGAAAAAAATGACCTTTAAAACATATTTGTATGTTTTTCACTAATCAATAAAATACAAATCCGAGTCCAGTGATCCTCACCCTCCACTGCACATATCACTTGTGGAACAACAGAAGACTATTCCAGATCAACTCTATCAAATTACTGGGGCTGCAATCTATGTTACAGCACTTATTCATGTTCCCAAGATAATTCTAATGTAATGGAAAGGTTGGCAGCAATCACCTGAAGTTGTTTCTCAAATGTTGATATGCATAAATACTAAAGATGCAGATCCTTAGGCAAGCACTTGGGACCACTGATGTTGCCTTATTCTTGCTATGTTTGTAGTCTTAAAAAGCACAAGCATCTAAAAATGCCATTTAAGTCTTAATGCTCTTAGCTAGAGAAATGATCTCCTTTTTCTCTTAGCTTCTGTCTTTATGTTTAGTCATGAAAGTCTGCCATGGAATTTTATTACTATGGTGACATTTATAAGTGACCAGGTTAGAAGTGATGACCGACTGTTTCTGTGCTACATTAATTCTGGGGTAGAAGCCGTACCATGCTTGCTTCTGTGTGAAGACCTGGTATCTCTGCTCTTTTTCTTCAAATCCTCTGACTAGAATACTGGGTCAAATAGAAGGAAATGAGTCATTTTATTAGAAGTATCCTAAAGCTTAACACTGAGGTGAAGGCTCATTAACTCAGTGATAATGCAGGGTTGCCAGTTACTTTGATGAATGTGGTTATATAAAAATACTGGGTGTCAGCCGGGTGGTGGTGATGCACGCCTTTAATCCCAGCACTCAGGAGGCAGAACCAGGTGGATCTCTGTGAGTTCAAGGCCAGCCTGGTCTACAAAGCAAGTTCCAGGTTAGGCGCAAAGCTACACAAAGAAATCCTATCTCAAAAAACCTAAATAAATAAATAAATAAATAAATAAATAAATGAATAAATAAATACTGGGTATCTTAGTCAGGGTTACTATTGCTGTGATGAAACACCATGGCCAAAAGAAACATGAGGAGGGAAGGGTTTATTTGGCTTATATATCACAGTACATTGAGGGAAGCTAAGGCAGGAACTCAAACTGGATATAATCTGGAGGCAGGAGATGATGCAGAGATCATGAAGGATTGGTGCTTGCTGGCTTGCTCCTTATGGCTTACTTAAGCTGCTTTCTTACAGAACCTAGAATCACCAGCCCAGTGATGTTTATATACTGACCCTTTTGAAGATATGCTTTTCAGTTTCCCTCTTATACAAAAACATTAACAAGAATATACCCTAGAATGTTTACTTGTATTTAATCAAAACTTGTAGTGACAGTTATAGAATTCAGGGCATTGCACATCCATCAAGCTAGTTTAAATTTGTACCACACTTTTACTCATTCATTTATTGATGAACATTTAGGTTGTTTTCAAATTTTGACCATTGTCAACAACATTGCAATATATAGGAAAGTCTCAATATCTCCTGGATTTCAATTCTGTAGACAAATACCCAAAACCAAATATGATACTATAGCATGCATGTTCTGCTTATAAATTTTTTGAGAACTGCCATATTATTTTTCATAGTGGATTCATCATTGTTCATCCCCACTAACTGTAATAAGTACTTCAATTTATCTATAACCTTCCAACTCTTACTATATTTTTTATACTGGAGTTTCTTTTTTAAAAACTATCCTAACAAATATGGCATGGCATCTTTTTTGTGGTTTTTATTTGTTTTCATATAACTGTTTCATATAACCCTGGAATGTCTTCTTTGGCAAAAAAAAAGTACATTAAAATCCTTGAGTAGGGGCTGGGAAGATGACTCAGTCAATAAATTATTTACCATACAAGCATAAGGACTTGAGTTCAGATCCTCTCAACTCACATGTTTAAAAAGAGGTGTTGTGCTGCATGCCTGTAAACCTGGTGCCTAGGCAGCAATTTCAGGGGCATTCCTGGGAGTTGGTGGCAGAATCCTCAAACATATGTATTTTGGAAATATGCTTTCTTTTTGGAACACGTTTACAAATATTTCCTCAAACTTCTTAGGTTGCTCTTCATCATTCCATAATTTCTTTTTCATTTTAGGGCCAGGAATATAGCTCAGAAGTTCAGTGCTTTATTTCTAATTTGATCCTTAGCACTATCAAACAAGTGTTTCTTTGGCTGTGCTTACTTGTTGTTGTTTTTCTGATGCTGTCCCATCTGTCTACTATGCTTTTGTTGCCTGTGATTTTGATATCAAATCCATGAAGTCATTACTAAGAACAGTGTCACAAAGATTTACTCCTATTGAAAGATTCTCACAACTTCCAGTGTTAGCTCTTTTTCTATATTTTCAGCTGAATATTAAGTATAAAATTCAGTTTAATTGTTTTTCATGTTTCTGGGTAATTGCTTCCATTCCCCTGACATATATGTCTTCATTAATGCCAGTGTTATATTGTTTTATTAGTACTGAAATCAAGAGCTGTAATATCTAATCTTGATTTTCATCATCAATATGGTTGGCTATTTGCTGTGTTTTGTAGTACCACATGAATATTAAGGTAGTTTTTCTTTTTTCTTTAAAAGATGCCATTGAGGCTTAGAAAATGATCACATTGAATTTGTGGACTGTTTTTGGTAGTAGGGTAATTTTGAATGCATCACTTCCTCCTGTGCATGAAGGCAAAATGTCTTTTAAATTTTATTTCATTAAAAACTAAAATTCATTTCATTATTGTATACAAATCTTTTTATCTTATTTTACTGTATTTCATGTAGACCATTAGAATGACAAGGACTTGAAATCTTCAGCATTGCTGGCCTTGTACTTCTTCAAACAGTAATATTGGAAAATAACTACTTTTCTATTTTCCTCATAATATAAATTAGCAAGGTCTACTCTGTATGAATGCTAGCCAAGATATCAGTCATGATCTTCCTTTATCACTGGGATTACTAATGGTATCACAGCAGAATCCAAGAGAAACTTCTCTTTGTAATATGTACCTACCTATCTATGTGGTAGAAACCTATACTTTGATATATGGAGTTTGTTTCCTTTGTTTTATTGGGAGGGGGTGGTCTTTCTGTTTCAGTCTCTTAGATAGAGGAGGATTTCTTTCTCTATATTAACTTCTATGTTTCAAAGTCATTCATAGGCATCTTCATGCTCATATACATATCCCAGAAGGATAATGAGGCAAAGGCATCCTTGTATTTGGACAGATTCAGGGCCTGCTAATTAGGTGCTGCTCTGTAAGTTTTATCATCTTCCTTGAGTTGTTCAATGAAACATTATAAATGTAGCCTTCTAATTTGATCCTATTTTTGTCCTATGAATCTTTCTATCTTTTAAAAATTATAACTTTGTTTTCAATTTTCGCACAATATTGAGCATATGCTTTGCCCTCTCTCAAGTCCTTCTAGATCATCCCCACTTCCCTACCCCATCAAACTTCATGTTCTTTCTCTTCCCCAAAAAGGAAAAAGAAAAAGGCAAAATAAATAAATAAATGAATGAATAAGTAAAGAACAAAAACCTGTAACAATAACAACAAAAGAAGCACACAAAAAACATGTGGAGTCCTTTTGTTGTTGATGCTCAACTAATTCTGAGTATGCTTGATAAATCCAGTGGCCCTCTTTTGAAGAAAACTGGTTTTCCCTTCCCCAGCTATCTACTGCAAAGAGCTTCTTAGTTAGGGATAGGACATTGTACCAGTTTCCCCTTTTCAAGCTGGGATTTTGTTTGGCTTGCACTTGTATAGTTCTTGTGCATACTCACAGTCTCTGTGAGTTCATAGTTCATCAGTCCCATTGTGTCTAGAAGACTCTTTCCTGAGTCATCTACCACCTTTAGCTCTTAAATTTTCTCACTTCCTCTTCTGAGTTCATAGCTCAACCTTGAGGGGAAGGGGAAGGGTTTGATGAAAACATCACATTTAGGGCTGAGTGCTTCAAGATACCTTCCTGTATACACGTTATGTAGTTGTGAATCTCTGTGAAAGTAACCAACTACTCCAAGAAGAAGCTTGTCTGATGAGGGCTGAGTGATATAGTCAGTGATCTGGGTCCCTACTGAGTGTCTCTCATTGCTTGCTATCTTAAATCCACAACTACAGAGCAGCATATGTGTTACTTTTGAGATTTATACAGCGCTCTCTCTCTCTCTCTCTCTCTCTCTCTCTCTCTCTCTTTCTCTCTCTCTCTCTTATGAAAAATCAATTAATTTGGAATTATATTAAGATGATGAAACTGAGAAACCTGAAGCGCTACCATACAAGTTACATGGAGAACAACCAAGATCATTTAGCTCCCAGATTCTAGGAAGTCCAGGCCTAAACTCTGTACCCTCAGCCAATATGCTATGCTAGTTTCTGCATCTCTTCAAGATTACCTTTAATCTCTTTGCAATAATGGTTTCAATGTTACTCAAAATTTCTTTCCCTTTATTCATTCTTCAGTTGAGGGGCATTGTGGTTGTTTCCAGGTTCTTGCTATTATGAATAATGCTGCTATGAACATAGTTGAGCATGTGTCTTTGTGGTATGTTTGACCATTCCACAAAGGTAGATTGATTCCCAATTTTCTGAGAAACTGCCATACTAATTTCCAATGTGGCTGTACAAGTTTGTACTAGCACCAACAGTGGAGGAGTGTTCCCCTTGCTCCTCATCCTCTCCAACATAAGCTGTTGTAAGTGGTTTTGATCATAGCCATTTTGAAAGATATAAGATGGTATCTCAGAGTCATTTTGATTTGCATTTCCCTGATGACTAAGGATGTTGAGCAATTCCTTAAATACCTTTCAGCCATTTGAGATTCTTCTGCTGAGCATTCTCTGTTTAGCAATGTAGCCCATTTTTTAATTGAATTGTTCAGTATTTTGATGTCTAGTTTCTTGAATTGTTTATATATTTTAGAGATCAGCCCTCTATCAGATGTGTGGCACATATACACAATATAATGCTCCTCACCAGTAAAAAACAATGACATCATGAAATTTGCAGGCAAATGGGTAGAACTAGAAAATATCATCCTGAGTGAGAGGTAACCCAGATTCAGAACAAACATGGTATGTACTCACTCATAAGTGGATACTAGATGTAAAGCAAAGAATAACTAGACTACAACCCACAGCTCCAGAGAAGCTAGATAAGGAGGAAAACCCTAAGAGGGACACATGGATCACCCTGGCAAGGGGAAATAGATGAGAACTCCATGAGTAAACTGGGAGTGAGGGGGGCAATGGAGGGTAGGGGGTGAGAGATGAGAACATAAGGGAATGGTATGGTCAAGCTAGAACAGGGGTGGGGTGGAAGAGCAATGAAAGAGATACCATGATAGAGGGTAAGGAAGAAACCGGGTATGAGGGAAGTTCCCAGGAATCCAAAAGGATGACCCCACCTTAGAATACCAGCAGTATAGGAGAGAGTGCCTGAACTGGCCTACTCTGGTAATGACATTGGTGAATATCCTAACTCATCATAGAGCATCCATCCAGTAACTGATGGACACAGATGCAGAGATCCCCAGCCAAACACCAGGCCGAGCTCTAAGAGTCCACTTGAAGAGAGAGAAGAGGGATTCTATAAGCAAGGGGCATCAAAATCATGATGGGGAAGTGTACAAAGACAACCAAACCAAACTAGTGGGAATTCATGAACTGTGGACCAATAGCTATGGAGCCTCCATGGGACTGGACTAGGCCCTCTGCATAGGTGAGACAGTTGTTTAACTTGACCTGCTTAAGGGGCCCCTGGCAGTGGGATCAGGATCCATCCCTGGTACATGAGCTGGCTCTTTGGAGCCCAGTGCCTATGGTGGGACACCTTGCATAGCCTTGGTTCATGGGGAGGGGCTTGGGCCTGCCTCACCTGAATGTACCAGGTTTGTCTCTCCATGGGAGGCCTTGCCTGGGAGGAGGTAGACATGGGGGATGGGTTGAGGGGGAAGTCTGAGGTGGGTGGGAGGAGAGGGGCATCTGTGGTTAGTATGTAAAATGAACAGAAATTTCTTAATAATGAAACAATTTAAAAAAAGAAAAAAGAACATTTTTCCCACTCTCATCTTGTTATTCAGTCTTCAATGTACTGACATAGTCTATATTACACCAACGGTATTTTACAATGTGTTTTAAGACAATTTTTCATAGGAGCATATGGTCTGTTTTGCCCTATTAGTCTGGTTATTCAAATTTGTTTGAATGACTTTTCGAAAAGTTACTGTACTTACACTTCCTACAGCATTAAGAAATAGAAAAGTTTGTTCTTTTCTCTTTAACATCTTTAAGAGATTTTTTTTTCCCTCTTGACTGAGATTTCCACCCACACAGGATTAACTAAAATCCTTTGTTAGGCGCTTTTCTTACTACCTACGAAAGCATTGTATTCTTTCTCTTCCTAATTGGAAACTATCCATCTGGAAGTTTTGAAACTTGAATATTTTAATGGTGAAAGCTTCTTTTTCAAGTGTATCTTTGCTGATATAGGCAATTGGTTATTTTAGGCACAGACAATTTGCAAAGCAAGCAGTTGAAGTAGGTAGAATCCAAGCTATTTAAGTGGTACTTTTACCTAATATCCAGAGTATATTTAATGCATTTTCACTGTATATTCTAATTAAGGAGAAGAGTACTGGGTTAGGTTTTTAAAGTTTATAAGGGAAATCCCAGAATTACCAAATGTCAAGGGTGGGATTAGGAGTAAGATAAAAATACATATGTCTTATTCAATTTGATTATGAGGAAAATAACCACACCATCAATACCTGCCTCCACACTTCACTTGGTTGTGTTAATCTTACTGAGATTTTGCTAAGTATGTTTTAAAGCTAAAAAGTGGTAGAAGTTGCGGGGGATTCACTGGAATCTCTAGGTTGTGTTAAAATGGCCCCAATAACACCTTAAGATTCACTGGACTTTTGGATGTCAATATGATTCTTTAGAACACTAGTCATAGATCATGTTTGAAAGTCAGAAAATCCACATGTAAAGTGGTTTGGGATTTAGGGATATTTGTTCCTGTGGTACTATTCATTATTCATGGATATTTATTGAATGGCCATAAGTGCTCAATCATGGGAATGGAATGACAGCAGAAAAGAAGACAAAACATCCCAAAAAGGGAAAAAATAGGAACTGGACGGAACTATTTCTTGTATTATAATAGGTACTGACAAATAGAAATTTATTAAAACTTAGAAAATATAGAAATACATCCACTTGCAGATATATCAGAAACAAATGATTTATTTGTTCTTTTGTAAATAATTGACATGATATAGGCCCATTTTATAGGCCCTTTACAGAGGTGCCCAACTTTGTCACTGCCAAGGATACTAAACTGCAATAGTGATGTTTCTAGGTCAACTTTTATTATAAATGGTTCAAAAAATATTTTAAATGTTAATGACAATTTTTTGGAAGACTATCATGCTTTTTAAAAATTTATATCTTTCTTCATGAAAACATTTGTGATAATATGGTGATTTTAATTTTGGAGACAGGGTCCCTTTACACAACTCTAGAATTCACTATACAGACCAGGCTTGTTTCAAACTCACAGAGATTCTCCTGCCTCTCTGCTTCCTAAATCCTGGGATTAAAGGCATATACCAGCATGCCCAGCTCAAGTATATTTGTTTTTAACTTGTAAAAACACTTATTGATACTAATTCAAAAGAATTAGTATTTTTGTAAAGTTTCTTTTCTTTCTCTTTTTCTTCCTTCCTCCTTCCCTCCCTTCCTCTCTCTTGGTGGTACTGAGGTTTCAACCAAGAGCCTTGTGCATGCTAAGCAGTAAATGGTCTATCACAGAACTATATACTACAGCATCTAAAGAATATAATTTTTAAAAGATAGTTGATGTTTAAAATCCAAATTGTTCATTTAAAAATCCCATGTACCAACGTGGCAAAAAGGAGAACTTTTCTGTATAATACATATTGTTGATGTCATTACATTAAGAAATATAATGAAAGAATTATATCCACATACTCAAATTCCAGCACAGACACTAGCAGTATGCATTTATCTGTAAAAAGAACAGAAAAATAATAACTACCTCAGATTCCTTTAAAAAATCAATAAACATTAGCACCAAAGAATGATGTAATATTTTCTTTAGACTCCACATTTTTCCAAGTCTATCTTTAAAATTTCATGTAATAAATAAGATTACTTTCTTACCAGATTAGAAATCACTGGTAGTCATAGCAATTATATCAAACTTCTGCCTCTTTTTTAATTTGAGAATTTAATACATGAATAAAAAGTTTTTATGTTTTTGTTTTGTTTTTTAAATCAATTTAACCTATACTTCCTCTCCATTATGTTCCGGAGTTCAAACTCAGCTTGTCAGGATTGGTGGCAATGGCCTTACCCATTGAGGCATTTGTTGCCCCTCTACTGCTAGTTTCTGCAGTTTCTGCAGTTTCTTTTTTATTGTTTTGTTTTGTTCTTCATTAAGAATGCTGACTTTGGCCAAAGGCATCTTTGGGGCCTAATGGCATGAGCAAGTGATTTCAGTATGTAAATATTTGTGTGCTGTGTTATGCCTATAGATTTGGCTGTGTTGAATTGTTCTTGTATCACTGGAAGGAAAACAACATGGCCATTGTGTATGATCTTCTGTACTTTTAAAAAATTATGTTTGTAAGAATTCTACTAGGGGCCAGATGGCAGTGGTGTAGCCTTTAATCCTAGCACTCAGGAGGCAGAGCCAGGCAGATCTCTATGAGTTCAAGGCCAGCCTGGTATACAAAGTGAGATCCAGGACAGGCACCAAAGCTACCAAAGAGAAACCCTGTCTTGAAAAATGAAAGAAAAAAATTCTACTAGAATATGTAATTATGTTCATGAGGGAAATTGGTATAATTTTTAGCTAGAGGTGTAGAATAAAATGAAAATACAAGGATCAAAGAAAAAGGAAATAAAAATGGATAAAGCACTGGAACTTCTTTCTGAGTCCTTAAAAATTGACAACTGCTGGTTATAGGCAGTTTTTGGGTCCCTTTTCCTTGTGGTTTTTGTTGTTGCTGGGTTTGTATTGGACCAAGCATCTAATGTCCACCAGAGCTGGCTTCAGGTTAGCAGCTCCTCTGTATGTGCACCACAACATCTGCTGGGCACACTCAGCATTAGCATCTATAGGCAGAACAGGTTCTCTCATTTTCTCTAGACTTCCCAGGTCATACACCCTGGAATGACTAATGATGTAGGTAGGTAGTACATTGGAAATGTGGGGTGCAACCACAGCACTGAGATCTATAAAGGTAGAAAACCTGCTTTCATATTTTCAAGACCATTTTAGAAGTAATTACCCCCCTGGAAGGTTGCAGTTGTGGTTATTGAGACCAGCACTGGAACTCCAGAGTTCTCAGGCTCTGAAGCCTGAACACCATTTGAGTATCTGCATAGGATGAGCCACCCACTGATACCAAGGCTATTTTCAGTTGATTTGATATGCTCCAGGTCACCAAGAGTGAAACTATCTTTGCCCAAGCTGAACTTCCTCCTGCTTGACTTTACAGCTTGCACTCTTTCTGCTCTCCACAGTTTCCTCACCCTGGGTCTTCTGTTACTCAAGGGCTGTGGTAGGCCAAACTGAGGCGCGTAGATTTTTAGTTATTCCCTCTTCACAGGCATCCAGGGTAGCTTTTTTTTTTATTTAAGAAATTTTTTATTCATTTCACATACCAGTCACAGATCCTCCACTTAACCCTCCTCGTGCTCCCTTTCAGTCTTCCCCCCAACTCCCTCATCCCCTCCCCAAAAAGGGTAAGGTCTCCCATGGGTAGTCAGCAAAGCCTGGTATATTCAGTTGAGGCAAAATCAAGCCCCTCCCCCCTGTATCTAGGCTCTGTAAGGCATCCCACCATAGGGAATGGGCTCCAAAAAGCCAGCTCATGCACCAGGGATAGCTCTTGATCCCACTGGCAGGGGCCTCTCAAACAGACCCAGCTACACAACTGTCTCCCATATACAGGGGACCTAGTCCAGCCCCATGGAGGCTCCACAGCTCTTGGTCTAAAGTTCACGAGTTCCCACTAGCTTGGTTCGTGTAAGTTTCCCCATCATGATCTTGATGTCCCTTGCTCATATAATCCCTCTTCCCTCTCTTCGACCAGACTCCTGGAGCTCAGCCTGGTGTTTGGCTGTGGATCTCTGCATCTGCTTACATCAGTTACTGGATGAAGGTTCTATGATGATAGTTAGGGTAATTCACCAATCTGATTACTTGGT
This sequence comes from Onychomys torridus, assembly GCF_903995425.1. NCBI lineage: Eukaryota > Metazoa > Chordata > Mammalia > Rodentia > Cricetidae > Onychomys > Onychomys torridus. Next base: position 81,996,662 of record NC_050466.1, on the reverse strand, counting down.
TCGGCCTCTCCACTATTGCTAGTAGTCCAAGCTGGGGTCATCCTTGTGGAATCCTGGGAATTTACCTAGTACCAGGTTTCTCCCTAACCCCATGATATCTCTCTCTATCAAGGTATCTCTTTCACTGTTCTCCCACTCCATCCCTCCCCAAGCACAACCATCCTGTTCCCTCATGTTCTCATCCCCCATCCCCTACCCTTCATTGTCCCCCTTTACCCCCAGTTTACTCAGGAGGTATCCTCTCTTTTCCCTTCCCAAGGTGATCCATGCATCCCTCTTAGGGTCCTCTTTGTTACCTAGCTTCTCTGGAGCTGTGGGTGGTAGTCTGATTATACTTTGTTTTACATGTAGTCCACTTATGAGTGAGTACATACTATGTTTGTCTTTCTGAGTCTGGGTTACCTCACTCAGGATGATATTTTCTAGTTCCATCCATTTGCCTGCAAATTTCATTGTGTCATTGTTTTTTACAGCTGGGTAATACTCCAATGTGTAAATATACCACATTTTTTTTATCCATTCTTTGGTTGAGGGGCATGTAGTTGTTTCCAGGATCTGAGTATTATGAATAATGCTGCTATGAACATAGTTGGGTAGCTCACTTGTTAACAATAATTTCTGTCTAAATACATTATCTGGCCATGATGTTTTGTATTTGGTAGTGTGATAAAATGGTATTCCTCTACATTTCTGACCATCCAGTGAGAGGAATCACTGTCTCAAAAAACAAAAACAAAACAAAATCTAATCAAACACACACACACACACATTCACTCCTAACTGGATTTGAGGATTTGAGACTTGTGGGGGCTATGTGCTTGTTCTGGAGGTTTGATTACCTATCTCTCCCTAGCTAACCTTTTGGATGTGCCTTATAATTCTCTCTTCCCACCAGGGAACTACCAGCTGTACTATGTATTATTCATCTTTTTAAATTTTTGTGTTTATGGATATTTTACATATATGTATGTCTGTGCACCACACTCATGCTTGATTCCTGCCCTGTGAATTCTTAGTATTGACCCCGGGTCCACGGGAAAAGCATCCATTTCTCTTACTGCTGAGTCATGATTCCATCACTAACTATTCTTTTTTTTTAATTTTTCTTTTTTTTTTTAACCACACACATATTTTTGCTCACTTTTCAGCCATAATTTTGCTACCTGAACTCATCTGAGGCAAAGATGGCACTACCCTTGGTGACCTCAATTTCTCTCTTTGGAATGCAACATTATATCTTTTCTTTTCTGTTCTTTCCTTCCTTCCTTCCTTTGTTCATTCTTGTCATTTTTAGTACTGATCCTTTACAAATGATGTTTATTGAATAAAAAATATTTGAAATGTCTTTGAAAAGGTTTATGTACAATTCAAAGTTAAGATATTTATTGTAAATCATGCATATTATGAAAGAAACTGATTTTGGTGTATTAGCTTGCCCTTTGATTAATAACAAATAGTATACCTTATCATACTTCTAAATTCAAATGCATATACTAGATTTGATATTGAATTTAAAGTTGTGTAAGTTTTTCTTTTCCTTTTTCATATTTGAGAACTTCATATATGATCACTGCATTCCCAGAATTTTTTTTAATGTGAACCAAAATATTATTGGAGAAAACACAGTTCTAACAGTGCCAACAGAATTACATATACATATTCAGAAGAATGAAACATTTGTTTCATTTAATGTGTGTGTATAAATAATAATGATTAAAGAGAACAAGGTCATGAATTTGGGAATGAGTTGTGGAACATGGGAGGATTTGGAGAGATAAGAGGAGCATTCTCCTATTCCATCACCCCCATCCATGCACAACTATCTCTACCTTTTCCCGTTCCTGGTAAGATCTATCTGCCCCACCACCCCCAGTCCCTTACTCTACGTGTAACCTCTGTGGTTCTACAGATTGTTATTTAGTTATCATTGACTTAACAACTAATAACATCTGAATATAAGTGAATATAGTCCATAATTTTGTTTCAGGGGTTAGGTTACCGTACTCAAGATGATTTTTTCTAGTTCCATCCATTTATCTGTGAATTACATGTTTTCATTTTTTAAATGGCTAAGTAATACTCCATTGTATAAATGCCCCATATTTTCTTTAGTCATTCTTCTGTTGAGGGATATCTAGATTTGTTTCTAATTTCTGGTTATTATAAATACAGCAGCAGTGAACATGGTTGAGCAAGTGTTATTGTAGTAGGATAAAGTTTCCTTTGAATATGTACTCAAGAGTGAGATAGCTGGATCTTGAGGTGGATCAATTCCCATCTTCCCAAGGAACATCCACACTGACAGTGACAGTACAAGGTTGCACTCCCACCAGCAATGGAGGAGTGTTCCCCTTGATACACATCCTCATCAGCATGAACTATCCCTTGTGTTATTGATCTCATCCATCCTAATAAATATAAGATGAAATCTCAAAGTAGTTTTGATTTGGTTTTCCCTGATGGATAAGGATGTTTCTCAATCATTTGAGATTCCTTTGTTGAGAATTCTGTTTAGATCTGTACCCCATTTTTAATTGGGTAATTTGTTTTCTTGATATCTAATTTTGTGAGTTCTTTATATATTTTGGGTATTAGATCTCTATCAGATGTGGTTGGTAATCCTTGCCCATTTTTTTTAAAAGATGGTATCCTTTGTGTTACAGGATCTTTACAGTTTCATGAGGTCTCATTTATTAATTATCTATTACCTGTGCTATCAGTGTTCTGTTCAGGAAGTTGTCTCCTGTGCTAATATGTTCAAAGCTATTCCCTACTTTCTTTTCTGTCAGGTATAGTGTATCTGGTTTTATGTTGGGTTCTTTGATCCATTTGGAGTTGAGTTTTGTGCAGAGTATGGGTATATTTGGATTCTACATGTAGCCATCCAGTTTGACCAGCACTATTTGTTTAAGATGCTGTCTTTTTCCCAGTGTGTATTTCTGGCTTATTTATCAAAAAGCAGGTGTCTACAGGTGCCAGATTTATGCTTGGGTCTTCAATTTAATTCCATTGACCAATATGTCTGTTTATAATGCCAATATCATGCTGTTTTTATTACTGTAGTTCTGTAGTACAGCTTGAAATTGGGAATGCTGATACTAGCAGTTCTTTCATTATTCAGCATTGTTTTATCTATCCTCCTGATTTTATTGTTGTTCTTGTTGTATTTTTTGTATTTCTTTTCTTTCTTTCCTTCTATTTTTTTTTTAAGCTGAGGATCGAGTGCTAGGCAAGCACTCTACCATTGAACTAAATCCCCAACTTGTATTTCTATATGACACTGAAGATTGACCTTCCAAGATCTGTGAAGAATTGTGTTGGGATTTTGATGGGGATTGTATTGAATCTGTAGATTGCTTTTGGTAGGTGGGTGTTTTTGTTATATTAATCCTACTGATCCATGGGCATGGGAAATCTTTCTGTCTTATAACATCTTCAGTTTCTTTTTCCAGTGTCTTAAATTTTCTATCATACATGTTTTTCACTTGTTTAGTTAGAGTTACCCAGAGACATGTCTTTCTCCCCAACTATGTATTTTCAGTTAGTCTGTCTTCCTGCTAAAATTCCTTTTCATCTCTGCTAGTGATGCCTTCTGACATGTTTTTAATCTCATGGTTTTATTTTGGTAAAATACTTTTTGCATTTTAGCTTATGTGTTAAAGCATTGAGGCTTTCTCTGTGTTTTCTTCAGTCTTAGAGTTTAAAATAAAGAAATCCCAAAAGTTTAGTAAATTTCTGTTCTGCTCACAGGCAGCTATAGAACCCTATCTTTAAGGCATAGTCTTGTATGAAGAGTATTTGGCCTGTATTTGGGGCCTTTCATTTTTGCTGGGTCCTGGTTTTTACTAGGTTCTAACACAAATACCTATATTAGCTTTTCTAGCACAGTTTTAGTATCTCAATCTATAAACATGGGCCTGACAGTGGGGGTTTTGTGGCTTTACCCAGCACATTATGTTGGGCCTTGTACTAGATTCATGCTTAAGGTCTGGGGATAATTCTATCTGGTTCTGCAATTAACCACCTGCCCCTGAAAAATGAAGCATATCTCTGTGCATCGGGCTACTTGGAATTAGGGTGATTAGGTAATGTATCTTTCCTGCCATTCTCAAAGTGTTGTTTCATTCATTCATTTATTCTTATACTAAAAGTAAGCCCTACATTTTCTGACCTGATTTCCTTAGTGTTTCTCACTCAGTTTTCTTAGTTCTTGTTCTTTCAATTTGGTGCTTGAACAGACATACAAATCATTGTATGTTTGGAGAGCTCTCCAAAGGGTCTTGTTCCAGCCTTACACTGTAGAGTGCAATTCTTGACAAATTAATATATAGTAAGAATGGGTTACTTCATTCATTTAAAGGTTCATTAAATATTATTGAATTCTAACCTGTGAGCCTGCTTTTTAATGATTTTAATCTTAGGTCATTTGAGAACAGCACAGATTAACCCACCTTATGTAACAATGAATAACTATACAAGAAATATTTACTAAGCCCCATTGTTTTGTGGTTATTTTCTAGATATTTAGAAACAGGTTTTATTGATAGCTATCTTCCTTCTTTCAGGAGGGGCCTAGTGGCAGTGAAACATGAGGACATTTTAGTTTGGGTGTCAACTATTTCTTTAGCAGGAAATCTATCAATTGTAAATCGCATTCTTTTTTATCTGAACAATATTTAGGAACACATTAAATTCTGCATTTGTTTTAATGAGAGACTTACAATCATTAAAAGTATAACATTGTATCAACATTGAAGGAAATAAATAAAATTTTATGATTAAAAATAATACAGGAGTGTAAAATCGTCATTGCTGAGAGAACTTTAACATTCTTTTAAGTCCATTAGTTGATCCATAATGGCCTAGCTCTTTACACGGAAAGAAAATAAATAAGCTTCAACAAAAGTTTGTCATGCAGACCAGGCATGCATTATTAATTTAAAATATTTCTTCCAGGATTTGATTACATTTTATGATATTACCAATTCAGTAGAATATAAATATAGAAATGTTTCATTTGGTACTTAAATGAGGGATAATGGAGGTCCTAAAATATATTTTAAATAGAATAAATTGTTAGATATGTAAATATTTCATCAACTAAAATAAATATGTCTTGCGAGAAAACAAGTATTTATTATCTATAATGCTTGCGAGAAAACAAGTATTTATTATCTATAATGATTGTTCATAGTTGACTTCATATGACTAAGTTTATTGTCCTTAGTTTACCTAAAGCTTAACCTATCCTTATAAGTTTAAAGACTAATTTATATAAGAATTTAAGAACAAAAGGATATACAAACTACTTTAATATCAGCATGCTTATAATTTAACTACTTCTAAGTTTCAAGGACTGTTTAAAATATAGAGAATCTTCATCTCTTATAATTGACACTTTTTATTGGTATAACTCTTTTGGAAATCTTTTTTGGTATTATCTTGTCAGTTTAAATGATACATATGTTCTCTGATGGAGAAATTTAATTTTAATTGTATAATCCTCAAATATGATATATGTATGGGGCAAATCATGGAGGCAGTTGAGTAAGAAGAGTCTGCACATTTCTCTCCATAGGCATGCCTACTTCAATAGCACATGCACTGAATTACCAGTCCAAGAGATAAGAAAATAAGGTAAGAAGTTACAGGGCTTGCTTTTAGTAAACAGGATAAAGCCGTCCCTGTATTATTGGCCTTCCTCAAAATGGAAAGGAGGGAAAATTGAGTCTAGGCCTACCAAAGTAAAACCTGTTGCTGTGGGGCAGTTTCACTAACTACTCCTTCCCCCAACCAGGTCAAATAAACTACTTCTCTAGCACTGGGAGTAGAATGAGGAGGTAGGGTAGAAAGAGCCACAACTTTGGCTTTAAACTAAGTGCTAGACTATATTGATGCACTGTGACCCAACATTTCTCTAGATTCTGAAGGTTCTGCACATATACCAGAGCTTAAAGGCAGAGACTGTAGAACAAATTTGAAAGAGGAAACCTGAGATCTTTTTGGAAGTTTCCAATTTCAGTCAGCATCAAGTTCAGGATTGGACAAGATGCAGGGAATACCTGCCCTCCTCATTTGACTGACTGTATAGGACCATATAGCTATGAGATTCAGATGTAATCCAGCTTAATGCCATCCTTGGCTACCAAGGGACTACCTCTATCACTATTGTACCAACTTGGTAGTTGGTAGTTTAAGAACACAATTACTCTGGATTGGAGTGTAGTAAGCATAAAATGTTGCCCAGGATTTAGTCCTGAGCTGACAAACCTAACACTGGACTCCTCCTGTTCACAGGCTTACTTGGACAAGGTGCCACTCAGACAGATTCAATGGAAGGGAAATACACATATTTCTGCTTTATTAGAATTCTTTCCAGTTAGTTACTGTCACCTGTGTCTTGTTAAAGCTGCTTTTGGATCATAAATTAACTTCAACAATAGGTAACCTTTAATATAGTGCTCCTTAATGGGATGTGGTTTTAAGGTGTGACATGAGTAAGGACCTGATTCATCAAGATGACTGCACAGATCTGAGAGAATTTTTAAGTGCCAATAATTTTTAATGAGGCATGGGACCTACCCTGATCCCAGGAGAATGATTGCCATGATATTCTACTCTTTCTAGGTACTATCTTAGTATCCTGGTTCTTTTTAAACAGTACACCAACAGCAATATTTGGAAATTTTGAACATGTGTGATCACTTTCCAGTGCTGATATAACAGAAGTAACTATAGGTTCAGAGAAAATAAATTTCTGGAGAGAAAGACTCAAGTAAAGCCAGATTAGGAACTGAAATCAATGATTCATCTGTCAACATCCACCAAGCTTGACAGCATGAGTTCAATCCTGAAAACCCACGTGGTGGAAGGAGAAAACTAACTCCCCAAAGATGTGTTCTGACTATTACAGGCACACTCTAACACAGACACAAAGCAAAAAACTGATGTTATAAAGAAAGATCCTATCTCCACCAGATATATTATGTAAGAAATGTTAAAGGAAGTGATTCTGAGAGGAAGAAAATGATACTAATTAGTAAAAATAAAATATAGGAAAGCATAAAATTCATTAGTCTTATATGCATACAACTTAAGAATTGTGTACAATTATAACCATGATGAGTAAGTTATTCATGTATTTAATATGATGAATGAAGATGAAACACTAAGTATACCAATATTTAAAATAACAGGCAACATCATAATGTAAAATGGGCCATCAAATTTCAAAAGTGAGGAATGGAGTATAGAAATATACTTTTATATATTTTGTCTGACTTGTTTCTATGATCATGGTAAGTTACTATTATTTCAAAATAACTAGTAATCATCAAAAGATTATTTTGAATTGTCTTTATAACACAAATTATAAACTACCCCAACCAAAACAATAATCAAAGAATCAAAATAACCTACTAGATTAATCCAGCAGATCATAAAGGAATATTTTAAGGGGTAGGCAAGAACTATGACAGAATTAGAAATCAGTTACATGTAGCCATTATAAGAATTTATCTCATTAATAAACTAAATTGTCCACATAAAAGAGTTGATGAACCAGGAAGTGATGGTATACATCTTTAGTCTCAGCACTAGGGAGGCAGAGGCAGGTGGATTTGAGTTTGAAGCCAGCCTGGTCTACGGTGTGAGTTTCAGGACAGCCAGGCTACACAGAGAAACCCTGTCTGGAGAAAACAAAACAAAACAACAACAACAACAACAAAAGAGTTGATGAATAAAAAAAAGAAACAATTAACTGGGCATTATTAACAGGACTCCTTCAAAGTACATGCAAATAAAAGCAGGTGTGACCACATCAGTATCAGATTAAAGTAGATTTGAAGTCAAAAACAGTGCAGGGGACTAGAGAAAAATGTCAACATAGCAGACTACACATTGTTTCATTCCAGGTATGTGAAGTCCCAGATAATACCATACTAGACAAAGATGCTAGAACTCACGATAGTCATTACTTCCACATTTAGCTTCTGGAAGAAGAACTGGTAACAATCTATATCTTGATCTTTGAAACAGTAATAAGAGTGTGTTTTATAAAAATGCACCAAGGTATTCCCTTACAATATATATTTTCTGCACACATGTAATATCTTTGTAAAATGTTTAGACATAAATATGACTGGATTCTCACTGTGAAGATTTTCTATCACCCCATTTTTCACGATTTCCAAAAGACCTGCTTAATGACACTAACATATTGTTACAAATTCTCATTAGTTTTATTTTTCAAATAATGGAGGGATTATGCTAATCTTTTTCATTCCCTCAGTCTATTCATTTATAATTAATTGCTTGTGAAGGCACCAGGCAGGAGACAGAGAATTTATAGAGGTTCTCTATTTGATTGTATCAGGCAAAAGACATTTTTGTTACAAACATTGCTGATTCTGTGACATTTAAAATGATACTTTCATGGAACTTTGCTACCACTTTTCTGCCCAGAGTAATTTACAGCAACCATGGAAATTTTGAAATTAGATTGGGGATATTCTGTCCCATACCACATGCTTTTTGTAATAGAAGTTTTTGTATGGTGTAAGGATATTCCTAATCCTAACAATAATAGCTAAGAACAACAAAAGACTGAATACATTGATATATTATATTCCATTTTTTCAAATAAAAAACAAGATCTAGCCCCCCCCCACGCCCGCCCCACCAAAATCAAGGTTAGGTCTGTCTCCAGGTATGCATTAGGCAATGAACTTGAGTTCCTAGTAAAGGGAGGCCTCTTATGGTAAGCAAAGGGCATATTCATTCAGGTGGAAAGCCTTTTAAAAAAGGAATTGCCACCTCACAAGTAATATTAGTGCAACCTTCCTTTACTAACACATGTTAGAGTATCTCTTGGATATTTTGCTAATCTTTAAGCTGCATTACAGGCTTTTTATATGTAATGTGCTTTTCTGTGAAGTGGCTCAAATATGCTCTTCTTATGCTTCCCCTACCCTTCAATTCCGTACAGACAACATCAAAGATATTAAGCTTCAAGTATTAATTTCTTCTGTTGTTCTCTGGAAAGAAAGTTCATATAGGAATACACTAAGAAGCTAGAAATCTGATGATATAGCAGAGGTCATTTGTGACCAAAGCGATGAGACCCCTGTAAATGCAGAAATATTGGGAAATTATTCTTTTTTTCTTATACTAAATTATAGCTTGTGGAATAAAGAAAACACATGCACGGATAATCAGTATGATTTAGGCTCAAAGCAAAATTAATCCTGAATACATGGAAATCACTCATTTAAATACTATTATAGATTCAATGGTACTAAATAGCCAGATGAGATATATAGAGTCATAATGCATTTGACTAATTATTGTTCCCTCTAAGTCTGTTGTACCATTCTCCCTTGTTATACAGCCCAACAAAACACAACTGTGAACCTGAGTGGTAGTTTATGTGTTTCTACTGAACAGAATGGTTGGCAAGAAAATGTTATATCCAGTTCTGTACATTTATAATCCCTTGTCCTCAAGTGGTTTACTTTGAGCTCTATTCAATTCTGTTCATTTATAACCAAATATAACTTAAGATTATTCATTGTCTAGAATGTTATGTACATATTAAATTAAAATATTCCATTTTAACATGAAGTTTCATCCTTCATTATAGCTCCCATTACAGTATGGAACTATGTAGGAACCATCATATACAATGTTTTTTGGGTTTTTGTTTGTTTGTTTGTTTGTTTGTTTGTTTTGAGCTGAGGATCGAACCCAGGGCCTTATGCTTGCTAGGCAAGCACTCTACCACTGAGCTCAATCCCCAACCCCCATATATAATGTTTATCCTGCTTCATTCCCAAGTTTTCAGCTTGTTGGATTGCTTATTTTCCCACACAGATACCCTCTGTAATTATCAAAACTACTGAAAGTTTCCATAAGGTAGTGTGCATGGTGTATGCCTTTGATTCTATCACTCAGGATCCAAAGACAGATAGATCTTTGAGGTTGAGGCCAGCTTGGTCTATATAGTAAATTCCAAGACTTATCAGGGTACAGAGTGAGACCCCTTTAAAAACAACCAAAGAACACATGTTCCTATAATATTTTTGAACTATTGCTCCATAACAATGAATAGCTAACCTACTAACCCTATAAAAGAATTCATCATGTAACTCCACTTTAACTATTCATGTTCTATGCAGTAATAGTAAAATAGCACAAAATATAAAATAACTGTAAGTATACAATTCTACTGTTTCCCTCATTCTCATTTTTACTTGATTATTTGAATTACTTGTAAATGATCATAGTATCTGTACGTAATAAATACTTCATTTTTTAACTTGCTATACCTATCCACCTTATTTTTCTCTTGTTTTATTGTAATGTCTAGGGCCTTTATTAAGACATCATAATAAAACATACTTTAATTCCCACCTTGAAGGTAAATTATACTGAAATGTTTAAGACTTCATACTGTATATGCAATATATATATATACATATATGTATATGTATATATAAATATATATAAGATAATCCTGTGAAGTTACTGTTTCTAAAATTACATAAATAATTTCTGTATTTTATTTGATGCTATACTAATGCCTAGTGCTGAGGACATATTGTTCTTCTTTAGTTTTAGTGTATGAATTATGCTGATAAATTTTCTAACTTGCTGTGTTTGTACCTTTGCAATCTGGAGCTTAGCACTTCATCATGTGATGTGTGTGTGTGTGTGTGTGTGTGTGTGTGTGTGTGTGTGTGTGTGTTATGAATATATGTACGCACATGTGGGTGAACTCACCAATGCATATACAGTGGCCACATGAAAACACTGGGAGTCCTGATCTATCACTCTCCACAATTTTCCCTTGATACTAGCTCTCTCACTGTACCTGGAGCTAGGCTAGAATCTAGCAAGAAAGATCTACCAACTTTCCTGTCAGTGTCCCCCTCATAGACACTCATACCAATAAACTATATCCCTACCCAAGATTTTAATTTTATAATTTCTAATGTGTGTGCTTATATTTATTGTGATTTTAATATTCATTTGCTAATGACTACTGATGATCAGTATCTGTGCATGTCTGACACCCATTTATATTCTTTGCTGAAGTTCTTAACTCTTTTGTCCATTTTATTTTCACTGGGTTGTTTTATGTATATGTATGTATATATAATTTATATATATCATGGATTAAAATCACTTATTATTTATAAATGTCATAGAAAGTTTTAGTTATATCTTAATTTGATGAGGTCTAGTCAGACACTCAACAACCACAATAAAGAGAAGCTACTTAGCTGATGAGTTTTTGCCTTGAAAAACGATTTTTTTGAACAAAGTTTTGGATATAAAATGAAATATTTGATTTAAGTATTTACATTTTTTAAACAAAAATGTATAAACTTGTGTATATTGTCTGTTTTTCATGATTATCTTGAGCTTACTAAGCACTTTAATACCTGCACAGAGTGTTATTGTTAATTAATGACTAAAGTCTAACCAGGAGAACACATCCCACTGAATCAACTAAGCAGGGCTCATAGGGGCTCATAGAAACTGAAGACCCTTTTCCTCCTACTGGGTTGCCTCATCCAGCCTTGATATGAGGGATTGTACCTGGTCTTGTTGTATCTTGTTACGCCATATTTAGTTGATATCCTTGGGAGGCCTGCTCTTCTTTTGAAGAGAAATGGAGGGGAAGAGGAGTGGATCTGGGGGGAGCCTGGAGATGGGAGGGAGGAACTGGGAGGAGTAAGAGAAGGGGAAACAGTGGTCCAGATATAATGTGTGAGCAAAGAATAAACTTTAAAAATGAGTAAAGTCTACAGAAATGTAATGTTTGACACTATTAACAGCTTATAAAGATCCAAATATAATGTTAAAGAAATCACACATAATTTTGGGAGAAATTAAAAGGTTGGAAATATCAGTGACATAATATTAGACACCCATTTAAAATATAAGAGGATTGGGATGAAAATGGCTTCTAGGTAAAATGCTCCAGCAATCACCCCAGCACACCAATACCAATTGGAACAGCTATTTATTCCCTAACTTTCACCAAAGGTAAGAAGTCAGATGAGAGACCATAGTTTCTGGTTTTTGTAGAAAAGCTAAAGGATGCATTGAAAAAGGTAAGAAGTATTGTTTGGAATAGATACCTTTCACTAGAGGGAGGCCAAAGGAAGTTAATTCAGAACTTTGACTTGAATTTAAGTACTAAGCCTGTGATGGTGAATACTAGTGCCATTAAGAGCCCCTTGACCCATTCAAGTATGAAGAAACAACTGGAAACTCAGTGGAATGGGTTGAGATTTCAAACCACATCATGGACAGCCATTGCATGTGTATAACCTGAGGCTATACAGGTACTTTTAGATGTGAAACTAAAGCACAGGATAGAATCAGCTGGGAAAGCCAAAGCACTGTCTTCACTACCCCTACTATAATCTCAAGCAACATATCACGTAGTAAAACTTGAAGACAGAAAGAACAGTAAGAATAATACTGAGTTTTGGGTCTCAGGGACATTCTGGTGAGCCCTAACAATAAGCAGATCATAATGACTTCTGACGTCATGCCAGTGCCCACAGACAGAGCTTCTGGACCACTTGTGGTGCCATGTAGAAACCCTGGCTCAAAGGGTCTGCATTTCTGTTGCAGAAAGCATCATCTTTATTGGTTTCAGCAGTTTTAGTAAAATATTTTACCGCAGCAGCAGATAAACAATACTGTTATGGCCCTTGGTCCTTCCCATGAAGCAACTGATCTAGAGCCAGATGGAATCCCATGGTACTTGTCCACAAGTCAGTAAGTACAGATGAGGCATATAGGCGTACCCAGTCCACAGGTAAGGGCTCCTATGCATGGACTACCCTTTGTATGTGTGTTTTCTCCAACTTCATTCTGAATGACATGGCAACTGTAGATTTGTGTCAACTCTGGAGTTTGAGTAGTACCTTTTAGAGCTCAAGTTGTGTCAACACAAAGGCAGCGGAGATATGTCATTTTCTAATGTGAAAATATTGTTAAATATACAAAGACTCAGAGGAAGTATATACATTGGTGAGAATTTCTGGAAGAATAGTAACAAACTGAACCAGATTACTAAAAATAAAACAAATATTTATCCCCTCATTGCACAAATTATGATACATGTAAGTAGGCATAAAAAATTTTCAGGGAACCATGACCTGACTTGTCTTAGTCAGGTTTCTACTGCTGTGAAAAAAAATGCCATGACCAAAAGGAACTTGAGGAGGAAAGGGTTTCTTTCTTCTTAAAACTCTCAGGTCAATGTCCAATGTGGAAAGTGAGGGCAGGAACTAAAACAGGGCAGAAACATGGAGGTGGGAGCTGATGCAGACAGAGCCATGGTAGACTGCTGTTTACTAGATGGCTTGCTCCTCATGGCTTGTTCACTCTACCTTCTTATAGTACTGATTACCACCAGCTCAGGCATAACACCTCCCACACTGAACTGGTTCCCACATCAATCATCAAATCAAGAAAATGTAGCACAGTCTTGCTTACGGGCCAATAATGGCTAGCACATTTTTTTTCAATTGAGGTTCCCTCTTTTGAAATGAATCCAGGTTGTGTCACAGTGCCATGAAAACTAGCTAGCACCTAACCTAAGGTAACAACACATACAGCATAAACTGACCATAGAGCAATCGGTATCTGTGAAGTTGTGAAACAACTGTCATCAGGAATCTCAAGTAGCTTCAAGACACGCACTAGCACAATCCAATACTTCCAATAGAACGAACAGAGAAATGGAAGTCATGAAAAAAATCAAATCTTTGAAATGAAAGTAATACAAAAAAAATTATAATGCAACACAAGGCATTACAAACAGAAGAGATAAAAATTTGGAAAGCACCACTAAGCTCAATTGTGGTCTATGGAAAGCATAGTCAGACAAGCCAAATGAATGCACTGGAATGAAGAAAGCTTTAGGAAACACTGGACACCATTAAATGTACAATTTGCAGATTACCTGAGATGAGGAGGGACTTTTCAGTGGCAAAGGGATCTAAAAAAAAAAAAAAAAAAACCCTCAGTAAAGGAAATAATAACGGAAAATTTCCAAAGTCTAGGAAAAGCTTAAAGGCCAGCAGCATCTAGAACCAATGAAGTCTGAGAGAAGATACAATTATCTTCTCACAGTTATGTTAAAGCAAAATATGTTCAAGCAGCAAAAGAAAAGACATTGCATGTAAGGGTATCCCAGTTCACTTTATAGCCAAGTTTTTCTTTTTTTTCTTTTTTTTTTAATGAAGAATTTTTTTCATTCATTTTACACACCCTCTTCCCCCTCTTCCCTCCTCCTTCCCCCCCCCAGCCTCCCCCTCTCAACCCACCTCCCACTCCCCTCCACAAGAAGGCAAGAAGCCTCCACTCCTGGAGCTCTGCCTGGTGTTTGGCTGTGGATCTCTGCATCTGCTTCCATCAGTCATTGGAGGGAAGCTCTGTGATGACAGGGTATTCACCAGTCTGATCACTGGGTAAGCCAGTTCAGTTCAGGCACCCTCTCCACTATTTCTAGTATTATAGCCACATTTTTTTTTTCACTGACCTTATAGGTTAGAAACTAGCCAGATGAGATTTCCACCATTTTAATGTTAATAAAAGCCAACTAAGAATTCTTTATCCCAAAATGCTATCGTTTAGTTATGAAAAGGAGAGAAACACATTCATAGAGAAATAGGAGCTTAGAGAATATATAACCATCAGACTGGTTCTTCACAAAAGAACAAAGAGAGGAGCTGGAGACATGGATTAGCAGTGAAAAGCAGTTAGTGTGCTCTTGCAGAGGACCCAGGTTCAGCTTGGAGAAGTCATTTACTATGGCTCACAACCACTTTTAACTCCATCCCCAAGGCAACCACTGCCTTCTTCTTGCACCTGAACTCACACGCACATGCTTCCACACAGAGACACATGCATACATATTATGAAAAATTAAGATTTACTAATATTATAAAACAGAAATGATGGGGCTGGAGAGATGGCTCGGTGGTTAAGAACACTGGCTGCTCTTCCAGAGACCCCAGGTTCAATTTCCTTCACCCACATCAGGTGTTTGTAACTTCCTTTTCTGGCTTCTGTGTGTACACCTACATGACATACACCCACCCATATACACACATATATGCATAAATAGAATCTTAAAATAAGTAAATCAATTGCATCTTTTAAAGAAAGAGAAATAGAAGACAAAGTGAATGTTGCCAAGCTGCAGGAGAAGCTAAAAGGTAAAAGTAAGAAGAAAACACCAAAAGGCATTTAAAAAATTGTCAAGACTGATGAAGAAAACAGTAGTCCAGGAGTTTATGGCTTCAGATCTTACATTTAAAATTTCAATGTATTTTGTGTTATATCTTGCATCCTGTGTAAGACAGGGAATTAATATCCTATGTTTGCATGTAGGCATGGATTTTTGCAACACTAATTATTAAAGAGGCTCTCCCTTCCCATCATGTATTCAAGACATTTTCCAAGATTAAACATGGGAAGAAATGTTTATATTCATTTCACTGGTTTGTGTCCTACATTATTTTGTTCAACATATATACAATGATTTTTCTTTTCTTTTTTAAATTTTATTTTATAATTTAATTAAATTTTACATATCAGCCACAGATTCCCCTGTCCTCCCTCTTCCGGCCTCCCCTCACCCTCCCTCACAGCCCACCCCTCATTCCTATCTCCTCCAGGGCAAGGACACCCCTGGGGATTCATTTAAACCTGGTGGATTCAGTACAGGCAGGTCCTGTCACCTCCTTCCAGGCTGAGCAAAGTGTCCCTGTGTAAGCCCAAGGTTCCAAACAGCCAGCTCATGCACTAAGGACAGATCCTGGTCCCACAGCCTGGATGCCCCCCAAACAGTTCAAGCTACTCAATTGTCTCACTTATCCAGAGGGCCTGATCCAGTTGGGGGCTCCACAGCTTTTGGTTCATAATTCATGTGTTTCCACTAGTTTGGCTATTTGTCCCTGTGCTTTTTCCAATCTTGGTCTCAACAATTCTTGCTCACACAATCCCTCCTCTCTTGCCGATTGGACTCCTGGAGCTCCACCTGGGGCCTGGCTGAGGATCTCGGCATCCACTTCCATCAGGTATTGGATGAGATTTCTAAAATGTAGATTCTTCTCATGAACTCAAGCGAACTTGTGATTACTAAATCCAAATGCTTATTCATGCATCTGCTTGGATATTTTAAAGAGATCATACATTAGATGTGGAAGCTAAATTATTGTCTTTTCAAGACTCCCATCCTTTACCTAACCCATCTGATGTCTTCTAATTGCTAGGGCCAACATCAACACCAGAATATTTTTCCCTTTATTTTAGTTTCTGTGTTCACTTTATCATGCCATCTTGTTGGTTCTACCTTCTTACTGTATTTGGAAGAGGAGAATTTCATATAACATCCAGAGTTAATACACTGTATCATAGCATCTGTCCTGTTATTATATTGTTTTCTCTTCTTCTATCCTAGTCCTCAAAGATGTGTTTTTTAACCAACCAAGCAAATATCCTCCCAAAGCATAAGCTACATAGTGATTTATTATTTTCTGGTAGTTTTCTCTATATTCCAAATACAGACTGAATAATTAGTTCCTGAATTATTAAATTAATGTGAAGAAAAAAATAACCCAAGAGAGGAGCTCTGTTTCAATTAATACCAGTATTTAGAAATTTTACAATCTGACCAAAAGAAAAACTCAACAGGAAACAAATATATATCATCAAATCTATTAATAAAAAACAAAAGTCAACCTTATCTTATTATACAAGCCAATGACTGTGCACCTTAGTATTCCACAAGGTTAATTGAAATGTATTTATTTCCACAAAAATCTATACGTGAACCTTTATAGCAGCTTTCTTAAGACAAAATGCACAATTTTTAAAGCAACAAGGAGACATTTTTAAATTAATTAATTATTTTATTAAGATTTTGTTGTTGTTTTTTGAGACAGGTTTTCTCTGTGTAGTTTTGGTGCCTATCCTGGATCTCGATCTGCAGACCAGGCTGGCCTCGAACTCACAGAGTTCTGCCTGGCTCTGCCTCGCAAGTGCTGTGATTAAAGGTGTGTGCCATCACTGCCTGGCCTTATTAAGAAATTTTTGCTCATTTTACATACCAACCACAGATCCCCCTCTTCCCTCTACCTGCTCCTCCAGCCTTCTCTGCCCCCCAACCTATCCCCCATTTCTTCCTACAAGAAGCGGGGGTCAGCAAAGCCTGGTACATTCAGTAGACTCCCCCTGCCTCAAAGCTAAATGGGCTCCAAAAAGCCTGCTCATGCACCAGGGATGAATCCTGATCCGACTGCCAGGGGCCCCTTAAGCAGATTCAGAGATGCTAGCTAACAAGGAGGACCCAAAAGAGGGATGCATGGATTGCCCTGGGAAGTGGAAATAGATGAGATCTCCATGAGTAAAGTAGGGATGAGGGTCATGCAACAAAGAGACTTTTAAGAGGTGAATGGAAAAACAAATTGGTGCATTTATACACAGGAACATTATTCACTGATAAAAAGGAACTGAGCTATGAGAGCATGAAACGACCTGGCAGAACCGTATGTAGTTACTGCTAGCTAAAGAATGGAGAACTGTAGAATGCCTATAAATTTAAATTATAGGACATCTTGAAAAAAAGACAAAATTATAGACATGCTAATAATACTAGTGGTTACCAGAAGTTCCCACAGAGGCAGCAGGGTGTGTGGGTGAACAGACTGAACACAGAGGAAATTTAGGAAATTGAAGCTATTCTACATAATACTGTAATGGCGGATATGTGGCATTTTACACTTATAAAAACCAGTAAAATACATACATACAGCTAAGAGTGAACTCTAGTACAAATTGTGGAACTTTAGCTTTAAGTTATATAAATATTTGCTCATGAATTTTAACAAATTAACCACATCATTATATTAATAACAGTGAGAAAATTTATATTATGTCCTTTACAAAATGGTCAAGTGTGTTCTTCAGCAAAGTTAATATTAAACTAGAATATTTGATATGTGGGGAGGAGGATATAGAAATGAGAGGAGTGAGAAATTTTGCATACGTAAATTCAGTCCCTCACCAATTCAGAAGTGATACTTTATAGTAGCCTATTTTTTTGCCTTAAAAACCTCACTTTTTTTGGCTTGTAGAAAGAGCATAGATAATAAAGTTTCCTAAACAATTACTTTTCAAGTGTATGTCTTTCTATGGCTTACATAATGAAGTTCTTTAGTCTAAAATGAACTGCTACTACTGCCTTTGTAGCCAAGGAAACCAAAGAAATGGGCTTGCTTAAATTCTCATCCAATATTTGCTTCCTGTTGGTGAAATTCAAGCTAAGAAAATGTTTAGCGGAAAAGGACTATTGATTACAACTTGTGAGAGTGATTGACATTTTTTATAGCATCTGTTTCCTCATGAAAATGTAAAGGAGGTTACGTACTAGTAACTGCTCTTGTGTGTAATCCCACTCCAAGGTCAAAGCTGACATTCAACTTCTGTATAGTCTTACAATTTATTCTGCTAGTTCAGAGATGTTGGAGCTTCTATGGTGTTGCTGTATGCACCAAGGCTGACATGTAGGTTTAGTTGTCTGCATTTGTAAATTTATCCTATAAATGCAGGGTGACAAATTCATCTGAAAATGCACATGAAGACACAAATATGGTATGTCTGCTGATCTAAGGTGTTTGCCAATTCACATTATAGGGTAAACACTTTGATGGAAGGGCACTGTCTGCTTATGCTAACAGTTTTCATCATGCTTTGTATATACCTAACTCTTAAGACAGACTTGCTTATCAGTATATGCAGAGAGATGTATCATAGGGAAATAGTAAAGGAGCTGGATTCATAGTTAATAAAATAAATGCATTTGCCATTTTAATATAAGACTAAACAGTTTTGGAGGATATAATTAGTTTGCTCTTTGCCTTGTAGTAAAATCCATATTTTTATTTTCATTTATGAAACAATAACCAAATTATAATATCTACAGAAACAAAGAAAACAGATTGAAAGTTTAAAGAACAGTCCATTGTTGGTGATGTACTTATGAGCTAGCCATATCTTGTGAATAATAATATCTTGAATTTATTCATTGCTAATGGTTTATGAAATAATTTTACATCTTATACTTGAAATAACCATGATATCTACTTTGTATACTTATTTCTGAAGCAGTGATATGCTACTGGACAGTTTTTTTTTTTTCCAGTTTTCCTCAGGGTTACTCAGACTAATGGCATTTAACAATGCTTGATCTCAAAGTCATTAACATCATGGTTGACAATTATCTAATATTGTCCAAAATGTTTAGTGTTCTTTCAAAATCAGTATGTAAAATAATAATGATATGAATAAATAGGTGATTTAATCATCAAATGGTGTGTGTTTAATTTTATTACTAAAATTATTAATTAGTATCTTTTTTAACTACAAAGAAAAGAGAAGCTCTAGAGAATGGGAGGAAAATCAGAAAATATACATTTGACAGAATTTATAAAGAACTAAAACAATTCAATAGCAAAAAGAACTGTAAGAACAAACAATCTGTTTAAAAATGCACACAAGGATCTGAATTGACTCTTTCCAAACAAGGCATAAAAATAGACAAATAGCTGTAGAAATATTTTCAGTTTCTGGGAAATATAAGTCAGAAACACAGTGAAATATTACCTTTCCCCAATGGCTGTCATCGAACAGACAACTGAAAACAAATGTTGATGAGAAAATACAGAAAAGGCAAATCTTTTATATTGTTTGCATAAGTGTAAATTAGTAGAGTTATTATTGAAATACAGAACAGAGGTGCCTTAAAATATAAACAAGAGAACTACCATATGATCTAGCAAATCCAGTACATGTTATATATTCAAGGAAAATGAAATCAATATATCACTGAGATACCTATGCCCCACATGCTTACTGAAACACTATTCATCATAGCTAAGATATATGAACAATCTAAGTGCCCATAAACTGAAAGATGATAAAGAAAATGTTGTGTGATTGTGTGTATGTGTAATAAACTATCATTCAGCCCAAAAAAGAATGAAGTCTACTAATTTTCAACAACGTGTATAAATATGGAGGAAATAATGTTAAGTAAAATATGCCAGCATCAGAAAGGAAAGTATTGCATGTCATTCCTCATGCATACAATCTACATAAGTTGATTTCATAGAAGTTGAGAAAATAACAGTGATTATTAGAGAATAGGTTGGATGACAGGAAGATGGAGAAATAGTGGTCAAGAGATACACAATTACAATAAGCCAGGAAGAATAGGTTTCAAAGATTTTATATCATAGTGAATACATCAAATTATCATGTACTGAAAACATGTAAAAAGAGGACTTTATGAATTCTCACATCAATGGATAATTATATGAAGTAACATTTGTTAATTAGCTAGATTTAATCATGCTGTAATGTGGATATACTTGAAGATATCACACTGTGGTTAAAAGAAACACACTATTTTATCTTCAAAACAATCACAGTATATCACTTCCTTTCTCTATTCCCACAAACAAAAAAGCTTCTTACCTTAGTTTTATATAAAATCAGCTTCCCTTAATATGATACACAATTCTTGATGTAAGAGTTCTACAACTAGCTACAAACATTTTTCAACCTTATCCTTCACAATTTCCAGCCACGCCAACCTAATTTCTTTTATTGAGAAATTACTATACTGGAACACTATTTTCCTCAGATAACTTTGGGATGTTCTAAACTGCTTTATGTAGGCTCTAAAATGTCACCCCATCAGAGGGTACATCCATTAGAGGATCTCTGAAATCACCCATGCTAAATAGTAAATAGTTAATTGGGTAGGTGTAGGTATATGTCTTCATCAAACACTGAGGGAAGAAAGATTTAGTTGAAAACTTTTATTCAAAAAAGTATTATCCCTCTATAGCTGTGTTTCTTCCTTGGAGGATTTATTAAGAATCATTTCTGTGTTAACAAATCTATATGCTGTGTATGGAAATAAAACAGTGACAAGAGTCTGTGGATTAGAATTAATATGTTGAAATTAGAAAGCAATCATTTAAATTTAATTTAGTTGCTAGTAATTTAACCCAAACCTCTTTATATTAATTCATAAGATATTGTGAAGCCCAGTGAGAAAGCTATGCAGGTCAGTGGTTCTCAAAGCACTTGTTCTGCACCCTAATCCCCTTGGAACCATTTCACAGAGTGGTTACTGCTGGGCTTGCTGCTGTGTGCCTGTAATCCTAGCACTCAGGAGAATCTTGAGTTGAGATTAGCCTGGTCTGTAGGGAGAGATTGAAGCTAGCCTGGACAACACAAGGCAACTATATCTAAAATAAAAGATAACAAACATTGAAGAAAAGAAAGAAAAAACAAAATAAAAGTTTCCTTTAAAAGCGAATGGTTATTAGGTTTTTGATTCTGATCTGGTAGTTCTGGGAACAGGACTTGATAACCTGTATTTCTAACAACTTGAATAATGATGTTACTTGTCTGGGGAATCATGAACTTTGAGAAACATAGTCACTGAGTCATAGTTTTCTGTCAGTTGGCAAAGTGTTCTTTAAAATGTTAGAATTTAAATCCTGATATATATATATATATATATATATATATATATATATATATATATATATATATATATATATATATATATGAGACCAGATACTCCTTCATCCTTGCCATTGCCAGTAGAGCAATTTTATACTCTCCTGAACCTGTAAGAGATGTAATCATTTTGTGAATTGTTAATTAACAAAATCTCTAGTGAGACAAGGAAAATAAGGAAAGGAGAAACAAAGAAATGTGGTTTCCAAATCTGTATCCCAGAAACACAATTTAAGCTTCTATGAGAAGAATTTTTTTTGACAGCTAATCTCTTATTCTCTACATCTAATGTCAGTCTCTAAAATGGTCAGGTCAGGCTTGATTGTTCAGCCTTAGGGAGTCAGGCTAAGAGGATGGAAAAACTGTCTACTGGCATTTTCTACAAATGTTTATGCTAATCATGCACTACCTTTCTTCACATTTAAATGTAATCTCAAGTACAACTTTTTTTCAAATACTTTTTTAAAGAAAAATATAACAGGAAAGCAAATATCAAAACTTGCCCCCTTTTTGTTGCCTACTGAATGTTTTAAAATTAAGTGATGTTTCCAAAAGGTAGTAAAGATTGCTTTTGATTTAAAAACACCAATAATAAATTTGTAAACACCATGTCCACAAAGTACAATAAACTGTCATCTGTCCCCAGGAAACACTCTGAAAACAAGATATTTCTGAGTCCTGTGTCAGTACCAAGAGTAGTGAATGGAACACAGTAAGCATCTCATATTCTTGCTCAGTAATCAGCTACACGGATCTAGATTAAACATTATTCATCTCATACTTAAAATTTTTTGCTTCCCAGAAGGACTGCATGAATTAGTTTATTAGGAAACTAGCTATTTAAAGTGGTTGAATAATTGCTGAGCATAACAGCACATTATAACTTTAAGTGGCGTAGGTAATATTCATACAGTTAGAAATAAAAAAATGTTAGTTCTACCCACAAAAGAATACTGTCCAAGCTGAGAATGATAAGCCTGTAATCACAGCCTTTAGGAGGCTAAGACAAAAGGGAAAAGATCCTAAGAAATATATTACTTTAGCATTGTTATAGATCACCAGAATTCAACTTTAAAGTGGTCACGAGATCTTTTTCAATATTGTGTTTGGGCTTACCCACTGTTGATGAGAGGGTAGATTAATGCAGCCATTGTGGGAACCAGTGGGAAACTAATGCACTCCTGGACTTTGCCCAAAGAATGAGACATAGTCTACCACAGTGATATCTGCACATCAACATTCATTGATGTTCTAGTCACGACAGCCAGGAAAGGAAAACAGTGTAGATGTCCATCAACAGATGAATATAAAATGAAAATGTGGTCCATACACAAATTTGGAGTATTTTTATTGATTCTTTGGGAATTCACATCCTGCACCCCAATCATACTCACTTCCTAGTCCTTCCATGTCTGCCCCTCCTTGTGACCCCTCCTTCCCCCTTAAATAGAACAGAGTCCTTTCCTTCCCGTATCTCCACCAGAAGCCATCGACTGTGGAGAACTACACTTCAGCATTCTTATCACACTTTTTAAGAGTTCTCTTTAATGGCCTCCTGTTTAGGCTGTTAATTTTGGAGAGGTGTTGGGGGGTAGGGTTTGTCACTGCAAGGGACAAGCCTTCCATGTCCCTCTTTCTCAGTGTGTGTCTGCAATCATCTATGTCACTGCAGAAGTAGCTGCCTTGCTCTTACAGTCAGTGGGGGTTCAGATCATTGGCTTCCACATGGTTTCTGGTGACAGCACAGACAACACATACAGCTCCTGGCTGTAGGAGGACCTTGAACCCAGACAAGGCCCTCAGAGGCAGCCTGGACCCCAAATATCACCATGGCCTCAGGTGGCAGCACAGACAACTCAGATCATTATGGCCCACAGAGACAGCACATCCCAAGGATATCAACATGGCTTCTGGTGCCACCCAGACCATGGACATCTACATGGCCTTCAGTTTTAACATGGGCCACAGATATCAACACAGACCCTGGCCATATTAGGACCACTGACCCACTCATGACCCTCAGTGGAAGCATGGACCATAGGCCTCAACACGGTATCACTTGGTTACACAGGCCACTCACATCCACATGGTCCCCCAAGGCAGTAAAGCCTGAGGACATAACCAAGGCTTCAATCAGTGGCACAGACTGAGTACATCAATGTGGATCTCAGGCTTTATCACAGCCTGAGGTAGCAGTATGGACCATAGACACCAACATGGCCTCTAGTGGCATCAAGAAACACAGTGGTCATTAGAGGAGGTCCAATCCAGAAAGTGGACCATTCCTCACCTTGGGCCTCCATCACTGCCCAGAGTCAGGCAATCCTGCAGGGCAGTGTATTCAGGGACTGAGCCTGCATCTGCATCTGTGTAAGCCCAAGGCTGCTACACACCACCCTGCTAGCCCTACTGAGCAATGGCAACCTCTCCGCCTCAGCCCTCTCACACCTGTTACTACTGTCTTGTCTCCAGTCCCACCCTCTCCACAGTGTGCACATACCACTCCATTTTTCTATATTTCCCACCTCTCCATCACATATTTGTTTTTGTAGTGGTGCCTGATGCCCATACTGGGAGGCAGAGTGGCCTCCACATTTGGAGTTTTATTCAACTTTAGAGACAATTAAACTTATGCAATTAACAGGAAAATAGATGGAACCGGAAAATATTACACTGAATAAGGTAACATATGCATAGAAAGTAAAAGGATTATCAAGTTTTTTGTTTTGTTTTTGTCAAAGACAGAGTATGTGGCTGAATGGTTACGAAAATAAAAACAAGACCTTTGGTGCTTACAAGGGTCTTACTTCACATATTAAAAAAAAAAATCACATATACACCTGAAAGTGCAATGATAGAAAAATATGTCACCCAGATGGAATTCAAAACAATCAAGGTTGGATGTGTCACCTGATTTGGATTTAGGTAAAAGGATACCAGTAAGTCTTTATCTAATGATAAAGGGGTCAAGACAGAAAGAGGGAAAAAATAATACTGACTCTTTGAGTACTTAAAAATCTATAAGGAAAATATTAATAGACATGAAAAGAGATAAGCTGCAATATAATAAGAGCAGAATAACTTAATCATCTACTTTTAGCCATGATCAGAAATATCTAGAGCAGTGGTTTGTAGTTAGAGTTTTCCTGCCTGGCCCACAGTCAGGACAAATCTCTCCCATCCACCAGGCCCATAGACGCTCAGAACCAACTAAGTAAACACACAGAAACTTACATTGTTTACAAACTGTATGGCCATGGCAGGCTTCTTGTTATCTACTTCTTCTATCTTAAATTAACCCATTTCTATTAATCTATACTTTGCCACGTGGCTAGTGGCTTACCAGTACCTTACATCTTCCTTGTCCTGGTGGCGGCTGGCAAAATCTCTGTCCCAGCCTTTCACCTCCCAGAATTCTCTTCTCTCTTGTCCCGCCTATACTTCCTGCCTGGCCACTGGCCAATCAGAATTTTATTTACACAGAGCGATATCCACAGCATTGATTCTCAACCTTCCTAATTGTGGCAACCCTTTAATACATTTCTTCATGTTGTGGTGACTCCAAATCATAAAATTATTTTTGTTGCTACTTTATAACTGTAATTTTGCTATTGTCATGGATCATCATGTAGATATCTGTGTTTTCTGATGTTCTTAGGTAACCCCTGTGGAAAGGTCATCAACCCTCTAAAGAGGTCCTGACCCACAGGCTGAGAACCAATTATCTAAAGCAAAACAAACAAAACAAACAAAAATGATAAGAAAATAGAAGGCTTGAAGTAGACCAAATCACTTGTTGTGGCTTGAATATGAAATGTGCCCCAAAGGGATTATTTTAGGAGGTGTTGGAAACTCTGAGAGAAGAGGTCTACATAAAGGAAGTATATTATGGGGATTTGGTGAGGGGTGTGTATCTGTATCTTTGAAGGGTATCTTGACACAGGCACCTTCCTCACCTTTCCTGTTCTGTTTGCTTCCTGACTGTAATAAGGTGAATGATTTTGCTATACACCTCAGGTCCAAAGCAATGAATTCAGCCAACTGCTAACTAAAATCTCTGAAATAAAAGGTGATTTTACTTATTAATCTTTCTTCCATTATTTATTTCAGGTATGTGTTACAGCAACAAAACACCAACACAGAGCTGAATAAATGTGTATAGAACACTTCATCCAAATGCAGAGCATACTGTTTTCTAACGGGCACTGGGACCATTCTATAGAATAGATATATATTAAGACAAATACATATTTAACAAATTAAGGAAGGGATAATACCAAGGATTTTTTCCCCCTTTTAAAACCCACAATGGTAAGAAACTGGAAATTAACCACTAAAACACATTTTTTAAAGTTCCAAATACATTCTTGAATGTACAACAGTACAGTGAGGAAACTATTCAAGAAATTTCAGTCTATAGCTTCCGAAAATGTATTACATGCAGCAAAATTAGGTTTAAGGGAGAAGTTTTATTGTGTTGTTCATATATATAAACACACACAGAAGAATTAAATCGGGTACTTATTGGCCAATATATGTAAAATTCATCAAATATATTATTTATAAAAACTGAAATGTATGATATGAAATTGTAATGATAATATTCCTAGAAGAAATTTATCCCTGTAATCCATGGGATTGATGTTGTGATTTTGTTATATTCTTGAATCGTTGGTTGTGAGTCTAACCTTTAACAGTTGAGCCATCTCTTCACACCAGTTGTTATATTCTTAAAACAAAGAATGCATTATGCACTTTCACGAACATTTCTAATAAGTTATTTTATTTTATATGTATTCATATTTTGCTATCATGTATTTCTGTATGCTACTTTCATGCCTGGTGCCTTATAGAGACCAGAAGAGGGCATCAGATCTCCTGGAACTGCATTCACAGAGGATTGTAAGTCTATGGATGCTGGGAACAGAACCTCTGTCTTCTAGAAGACAGTCAGTGCTCTTAACCAGACCCATCTTTTCTGTCCCCTAAATAAATTTAAAATAGAGCCCACTCATCATTAAAACTAACTTAGAGTGAAATTCTTATATTTAGTCTGAATATTTTATATTATATTGATGTAAACATTTAAGTTAATATATTTTATGTGTACACTTATGGAATTCAATTAAATTTGTTAAAAAAATTTGCTCAGGGGCTAGGGAGCTGGCTTAGTGGTTTAGAACACTTGTTCTTTCAGAGAACTCAGGTTCACTTCCCAGCACCCACATAGTGCCTCACAAGCATTTATAACTATAGTTCCAAGGGATTCCACACCCTCTTCTGGCCTCTGCAGGCACTGCATACAGGTGTTGTGCAGATACACATGCAGGAAAAACACTCATATACATAAAATGCATAAATTAAAAAAAATACCTTGTTGAAAGCACTAGAGACAAGGCTTGGTCTGTAAAAAGCTTCCTGTGCAAGCCCAGGAATCTACCTTTCGATCCCCAGTGCCTATAAAAGGTGAGTACAGTGGCATGTGCATAGAGCCCTGGCACCAGGGATGAGGGAATACAGACAATGCCTAAACTCATTGTACAGCCAGTATAGCAGAGTCAGTGATTTCCAAAATTAGTGAGCTATCCTATCTCAAGAAGCAAGGTAGAATGTGCCTACAGAAGATAGCTGATATTGACCTCTGAACTCCACATGCATGCATACAGACATGTACTATATACAAGCGCATACACAATATTGTTTCATTTTTTAGTATGTTTACCTTTGGACTACTTTGAGTTTTCTTTTTTTAATTTTATAATTTAATTTAATTTTACATATTAGCCACGGATTCCCCTGTCCTCCCTCCTCCCGCCTCCACCCAACACCCCCCATTCCCATCTCCTCCAGGGCAAGGACTCCCCTGGGGATTCAGCTCAGCCTGGTAGATTCAGTCGAGGCAGGTCCAGTCCCCTCCTCCCTTCACCCAGGCTGAGCAAAGTGTCCCAGCATAGGCCCCAGGTTCCAAACAGCCAGCTCATGCACTAAAGACACTGTCAGTTATAAAGTGAACTCTTTAGAGTATCACAGTTCAAATTCATCCCTTCCTGACTAAAAGATATGACTAGCAGTGATTATTCATATGTGGTATAATTATGAAAAGTTCCGGGAAACAGATATACAGCTAGGTACTGTTTCTTATATTTTTGGTTGTGAGCCTAGCTTTTAACAGCTGAGCCATCTCTCCAGCCCTAGGTACTGTTTCTTATGCTGTAAAAAAAAAAAATCTCCAAAGATAACTTCACAGAAAAAGGAAATTCCTTTAACAACTGATAAAACCAGACTTTATTTATTTGTTGTAAAACTATGTTGCTAGGAGAGTAGAAATAACTGAGGTAGCAATGTAAGTCAAATTCTTTGTATATCAATATGGGACTAATGAATTAAAAAGACAGTTATATAGAAAACTCCATGATTATTTGGTTATGCACACTGGACTGACTTCAGGTACAGTGTCCTACAAGTGTCCTGTTTGCAAGAACCGTGTTAAAGTGTTATGTTCAAGAAATTAGCATCCTAAAGTAATAGTTCTGTTATCTTTTCCCTCTATTTAACCACCAAGTCTCTTTCCTGCTCCTAATATTGAACAAACAAACCTACTTCCTGCCATACAATACTGGTAAATTTACTTGATTTATTTATTTGACTTTCTTTACATCTAAAATGTATACTTTCTAAGATTAATTGCTGTTACATCAAGAGCACATCATGAGCATCACATCAATGTTTATTGAATAAGGGTATCTTGGATAATCTGAGAATAAACATATATTCTAATAATTCAATTAATACTTTTTGAGTGCACAGAATTGTAGCTAGACATTAAGATACAAACATAATAGGGATATATTTCCATCCTTTTATTGTGGTCTTGTTTGAGAGGCAGACTTTTAAAAAAAAGAAGTGTCTTTAGTGAAGCCTATTATTTGATGGATAAAGCCATGCTTAGGGCAATATAGGTATGCTGGAAATACTCAGAAATGTGTTTTAGACATATTCCTTTGGATAGACTCAGATAAAAATATGTACACTCTATGTTTAAGAAACAGTCTTTTTATTACCTAAATTTTTCTGATTTTTTTTTGGGGGGGGGAGAATAACTTGTATGGTATTTTTCAAGAGCATCCTCTCCTAACAATCAGTGTCTCACACCTTTATCAAATAAAACTCAAGTTAATGATTTGGTATTTGCTTCTTCTTTCTAGCACTTATACTGCCTTCTTCAATATTTAAGATAATAGATTCAGAAGATCACAAAGAGTAGTACATAGTTCTTTAGTTTTCCACTTCCTATAAGCAATTGATAATTTACAAAATAATCTCTTTAAGATTAAATACATTGATTCATAATGTAAGTTTAGTGAAATATATATTCAATATATATGTACATGATTTAGTGTAAGAAATTGGCTTATGCAGTTATAGAGGCTTCAAAGTCTCAAAGCTCCAGTTTGGGTTGGAAGGCCTCAGAATCTGAAGAGCTAATACTGTGCTTCTTGTCTGAATTTTGTCAGAGTCAAGACCCAGAAAGAGCCAATTTTTCAATTTCAGTAAGAGTGCCAGAAAAATTCCCCCATCTCACTAAACAGTCCTTGGAATAAGATGAGTTTTCTCTTCTTCAGGTAAAATGGTTTACCTTTTCAGTCTAGTAAGGCCATAAGTTGATTAGATAAGGCCCAGCAACAATATGGAGAACAATATGCTTTATTTTTTTTTAATATTTGACCACATATATGAGTGTACCTTATATCCCTGTCAAGTTGGCATCTAAAATTAATCATTGTATTTGTTGAGGAAATTCAGAGAGCATTTCAATGGTATAGTCATCAAGTCCTGGAGGAAGGCCCATGCAGGAAGACCTTGGATAATATTAATAGCAACTTGCTAGTTATGTGAGTGGGCTATCTCAGAACAAGTTGCAGTCCCAATCAAACTTACAGCTAGCTACAGCATTGGCCAAAATTTTGACAGCCACCAAGCTAGAACCTATCACATATCTCCTCCACAGGTCTCGTGCTGTCGCTACTATGAAACACAATACATGTTTATGTTTATTTTTATTTTTAGCTACTCAACTTTTAGAGAGTATAATCTGCTATGCATCTTCAGGCTGTTGATTACCACTGAACTATCAGGTCCAATGTCTCAGCACTTATGATACTTGGTTAGGTAAGTTTTAGCATCAGATGTCAAGGGATTAATTTTTAAATCTAGAAAATCCTGTTCATATTTATCCATATTCTATAAATATTAAATATTCATTTCTATTTCATTTTCTCCATCATCCAGGGACTTCTGTTTCTGTTCCTGATAAGCTTGATTCTTTTCTCACAACAAATAAGTATTTACCTTACCAACCTCTCTTCTACTGATTTCCTGGGAATTTGGTGAATCAGAATTTGTAGGTAAACAAATATTTCTAGTCATCTTTGAAGAGTGGTTATATCAAGTGGTGTATTTTAGAAAACAAGTTGAATGTTTTGATTGACTCTTTACCAGTAAATCATCAGACAAGGTGGTTAGTAGCTGTAGTCCTGGCAAACATGAAGCTGAGTGTCACTGTGAATATGAGGCCAGCCCTGGAATACAGTGTGCAAGTCATGCCAAAGTGTCTCCCCATTCCAATAATGAGAACAAAGGAAGAAAACTAACCTGAACTAGATCATGGAACCATATCAATGCATAATTGAAAGTATATGGACTCTGTTTGGACTGAGTGCTAATCTTTTTGTTTGTTTTTGTTTTGTTTTGTTTTGTTTTGAGTCAGGATTTCTCTGTGTAGCTTTGTGCCTTTCCTGGAACTCACTTTGTAGGTAGCCCAGGTTGGGATTAAAGGTATGCACCAGCACCGCATGGCTCTAATCTTTTCATTTTAGTAATTGAATCCTGGCTTTAAACTAGGATGTGGCCATACAGCTAAGTTTAGGTTAATGGACTCTGAATAAAAATACATACATTACTAATTTGGGACATGTTTAATTTACAACACCTATAATTATCTAAGTATAAGCTTTGGATTGTTATTTTTGTTTAAATTCCTAGAAGTACAACTGAGGTTTTAGCAAGAGACCACACTAAACAGAAATAGCAAATAAATCTTCCCTAAGCTAAGCTCGGCGATGTTCAATATTTAACAGTTCCTTACAAAGTTTTGTTGTCTGAAAAAATTGAATTGAGCTTTCTTTGTCATGGCATTGCTCTATTGAAAACTATTTTTGAAGGCCCACTTTAAACTGCTACAACAGAATTATCCTCAAATTTGATAGCTCAAATAAAATTATTTTGCTCTTTTACACAGAAAAATCTAAAGCAAATGAATGAGAACAGCTACATGTTGCACGAATCCTAAATGGTCTTATAAGAAAAACCCGGAGCCAGATATTGGGGTAAATGTTGAAAGAGCAGAGAGACAAAGAAATAAGCCACAGCCACTTCTCACCTCACCAACTCCTCAGCTGAGCCTGTCTCCAGGAATCCTCAGACTGAATGAATGCCTCTGAGTCCTCAGCCGAAAGGCCTCTAGTTCCTGTCTCCTCGCGCTCTATATACCTTTCTCCACCCAGCCATTTCACTTCTATCTCAACCTTCCTAGTGCTGAGATTAAAGGCATGTGTGCTTCCCAAATACTAAGTTTAAAGGTGTGTGCCACCACTGCCTGGCTCTGTTTCTCTCCTAGACTACATCAGTCTCATGTAGCCCAGTGTGGCCTTATATTCACAAAGATCCAGATGGATCTATGCCTCCTGAGTGCTAGGATTAAAGATGTGTGCCACCACTGCCTGACCTCTGTGTTTAACTCTGTGGCTGGCTCTGTCCTCCAATCTTCAGGCAAGTTTTACTAGAGTACAACAAAATATCACCACAGCTACAAAGAAGGCATCCAGGACCTAGGGATGTGAGGAAGTCCAGCCATTCTTAGCCCCAATTTACAAGGCCCCAGGGGTAATAATTACTATTGACAGATAACAGAAAGGATATTTTTGATAACTATCTTAGTTATTGCTTAGATATCCCTTTAACTACATTTATCATTTACACTCTGTGTCATTTAAAATAAACAGATTAAATGAAATCTGGAATGACTAATACTAAAAAAGGTAAATATGGCAATGAAATTTCCAGATACATAGACTAGTATGCCTCTACATGATAAGTAATTACAGTAGCACTCTAAGAAAAGGGATCATTTGAAAACATATTGCACTAAAACTTTTGGTAAAGAAAAATTATATGTCTCTTTGGAATTTGAAAATCCAATGCCTGGGAATGTGCTACTGAGTTGATTTATGGAGAAAATCAGTGCCATGTAATTTTGAGTTGATGTTTCATAAGTAAAATTTATCTCTAGAGAACAGATCTGATTGTCATAAAGTTCCATGTTTATTCTTACTTGTTAATAAAAATAATTCAAGGATAGTTTTCTTTTTCTCCTTCTTTTTGTTTTTTCTATTATTTAACTCATGTAGCAAATACTTATTGGATACTTATATTTGACCCCATAGCTTATATTTATTATTGTAAAAATGCTTCTTCTTGAAATTCATTTATTCTTTTGAGATTTTTTTATTAATTTTATTTTATTCATTTGACATACCAGTCACAGATCCCCCTCTTCCCCCCTCCTGCCCCTCCAGCCTCTCCCCCAACCCACCCTCCTATTCAATCCCATGGGGAGTCAGCAGAGCCTGGTACATTCAGTAGAGGCAGGTCCAAGCACCTCCCCATGCCTCAAGGCTGTGCGAGGTGTCCCACCATAGGTAGTGGGTTCTAAAAAGCCAGCTCATTCTGCAGGGATAGATCCTGATCCTACTGCCAGGAGGGCCCTAAAGCAGATCAAGATATACAACTGTCTCACTTATACAGAGGGACTAGTCCAATCCTATGGAGTTTCTTAAAGTGTTGCTCTAAATTTCATGAGTTCCACTAGTTTGGTTTGGTTGTCACTGTAGGAGAGCAATAAAAGAGATACCATGATATAGGGAAACATCATGGGGATAGGGAGAAACTGACTGCTAGGGAAGTTCCCAGGAATCACAAGGATGCTCCTAGCTTAGACTACTAGCAATAGTGGAGAGGGTACATGAACTGGTGTACCCCATTAATCAGATTGGTGAATACTTTAACTGTCATCATAGAGCCTTTCTCCAGTAACTGACGGAAGCAGATGCAGAGATCCACAGCCAAACATTGGGTTGAGCTCCAAGAGTCCAGTGGAAGAGAGAATAGGGATTTTTATGAGCAAGGGGGCATCAAGATCTTTTTGAGATTTTTTGCATCTTGGTCTCTCAGTCACTATTTATGAGAGGAGCAAAAATCAAATACAACCTCTTGCAAAATGGGCATTGAAGAACACAGGACACCTCTTAAACATGCAGCATTAAAAAGAACACAAAACAGACAGCTCTGTAGTATTTCTCAGAGTGAATTTGATAAATATTGGTGACTTTGATGACAAACTTCCAAGACTCTGCACTTAGAGACCTACTCATATCTATTGATTATTCCCATTTGTCTGTCTGATTAACAGTCTCTATAATTAATTTATTCTCTTTTTAGTCGTTTAGTACCTGCCAGAACTGTTATCTGCCTCCTGAGCTACACCACTGATCATTTTATTAAAAGACAAAGTATTTTATCATTGAAATTTTCAAATATACTCTAACAAAAATAATAATATAAGGATTAGCATATATCAACCAACTTCAACATTTATGAATATTAGAACATTTTTTCTTCACTGCTTTATTTACTTGCTTTCTTCATTTATTGTGGAGACTCAAAGAGGTTTCCTAGTGAGAACAGGGCCAGAGAATCTGGCATTGCTTTACCCAGCAGGACTGCATAACAGGATGATTTGACCACAGGCATGGTGGTTACCAGGTGTTTGGAAGGGTCTGCACTTGCGTGTGTGGTGTACTTTGATCATGCAAAGGGGAGGTCTTTTTCCCCACTCCTTGGCATTGTTATAAAAAGACTGTAAGTGGCTTTTGGGTATTGACCTAAGCCCTCACAAAGCTATCTTGTGTTTCTGTCTTTCTTCTCATCATCTAGGTCTGTCTTTCTATCTGATATTTCCTCATTCCACTCTCCTCCACCTAATAACCCTTCAAAAGGTGGGAGCAGGTTCCCAAAATTTATTAATTTATCTGATACCTTTTAAAGCAAGTCATAGATCATTTTACTTATAAATACTTTATTACAGCATATATCTCTCATGCATATAGACATCTGTACATATTATTATATTCTCCATGTGATAGCCTCTAATATATTTGTCAATAACTTCTTAAAAGTTCTTCATATTGGACTTAGCTGGTCTGAGAGGTGTAAGGTGGTACCTCAGAGTTGTTTTGATTTGCATTTCCTGGATAATTAGGGATGTTGAGCAATTCTTTAAATATCTTTCAGCCATTTGAGCTTCCTCTGTTGAGAATTCTCTGTTTAGTTTTATAGCCCATTTCTTAATTGGACTGTTGGGCATTTTGATGTCTAATTTCTGGAGTTCTTTATATATTCTGGATATCAGCCCTCTGTCAGCTGTGGGGTTGGTGAAGACCTTTTCCCATTCTGTAGGCTGTCACTTTGTCTTGTTGACTGTGTCCTTTGCTCTACAAAAGCTTCTCAGTTTCAACAGGTCCCATTGACTGATTGTTTCTCTCAGTGTCTGTGCTACTGGTGTTAATAATATTTAGGAAGTGATCTCCTATGACAATGTGTTCAAGACTACTTTCTATTTTCTCTTCTATCAGGTTCAGAGTAACTGGATTTATATTGAGGTCTTTGATCCACTTGGACTTAAGTTTTGTGCATGGTGACAGATATGGATCTATTTGTAGCCTTCTACATGTTGAAATCCAGTTATGCCAGCACCATTTGTAGAAGATGCCTTCTTTTTCCCACTATACAGTTTTGGATTCTTTGTCAAAAATTATATGTTCATAGGTGTGCAGATTAATGTCAGGGTCTTCAATTCAATTCCATTGGTCAACATGTTGGTTTTTATGCCTGTACCAAGCTGTTTTTATTATGGTAGCTCCATAGTAGAGCTTGAGGTTGGGGATGGTGATGCCTCCAGAGGTTGTTTTATTGTACAGGATTCTTTTGGCTATCCTGGGTTTTTTTGTTTTTCCATATGAAGTTGAGTATTATTCTTTCCAGGTCTGTGAAGAATTGTGTTGGTAATTTGATGGGGATTGCATTGAATCTGTAGATTGCTTTTGGAAAGATCACCATTTTTACTATGTTAATCCTGCCTATCCATGAGCATGGGAGATCTTTCCATTTACTGACATCTTCTTCATGACTCTGAGATACCACCTTACACCAGTCAGAATGGCTAAGATCAAAAACACTGAAGACAGCTTATGCTGGAGAGGATGTGGAGCAAGGGGAACTCTCCTCCACTGCTGGTGGGAATGCAAGCTTGTACAGCCACTTTGGAAATCAATATGGCACCTCCTTAGAAATTTGGACATCCATCTCCCCCAAGACCCAGCTATATCACTCTTGGGCATATACCCAAGGAATGCTCAATCATAACACAAGGGCATTTGCTCAGCTATGTTCATATCAGCATTGTTTGTAATAGCCAGAACCTGGAAATAACCTAGATGCCCTTCATCTGAAGAATGGATAAAGAAAATATGGTCCATATACACAATGGAGTACTACTCAGCAGAAAAAAACAATGACATCATGAGGTTTGCAGGCAAATGGATGGATCTAGAAAAAATCATCCTGAGTGAGGTAACCCAGACTCAGAAGGACAAAAACGGTATGTACTCACTCATAGGAGGATACTAGATGTAAAACAAAGATGACCAGACTGCTAACAACTCCAGGGAGACTACATAGAAAACAGGGATTGTCCAATGACAGAGAAATGGATGAGATCTACATGAACAATCTGGATGACAGTGGAGGCAATGAAGGGCAAAGTTTGAGGGAAAGAGAGCTTAGGGGAGCAAGATATCCCAGCTGGATCAAGAACAGAAATGTAGAACAAAGAATAACAGACCATGATAAATGAAGACCACATGAGAACAGGAAGAAGCAAAGTGCTAGAGAGGTCCCCAGAAATTCACAATGATTCCTCCACTGTAGACTACTGGCAGTGGTTGAGAGAAAGCCTGAACTGACCTAGTCTGGTGATTGGATGACCAAACCCCCTAACTGGCGTGTTAGAACTTTCATCCAATAACTTACGGAAGTGGATGCAGAGATCCTCAACCAGGCCCCAGGTGGAGCTCCAGGAGTCCAACTGGCAAGAAAGAGGAGGGATTGTAAGAGTGTGAATTGGTGAGACCAAGATTGAAAAAAACACAGGGACAAATAGCCAAATGAATGGAACCACATTAATTATGAACCAAAAGCTGTGGAGCCCCCAACTGGATCAGGCCCTCTGGATAAGTGAGACAATTAAATAACTTTAACTGTTTGGGAGGCACCCAGGCAGTGGGTCCTGTCCTTAGTGCATGAGCTGGCTGTTTGGAACCTGGGGCATATGCGGTGACTCTTTGCTCAGCCTGGAAGGAGGGGACTGGACCTGCCTGTACTGAATCTACCAGGTTTAAATGAGTCCCCAGGGGAGTCTTGGCCCTGGAGGAGATGGGAATGGAGGGGAGGGGTTGGGGGGAAGGCGGGGGTGGAGGCGGGATGGGGGAGGACAGTGGAACCCATGGCCGATATGTAATATTAAAACACAAATATAATAATAAAAAATAAAAATAAAAAATAAAATAAAACTATGTGTTACTTCATAAAAAATTTCTTCATATTGGATTTACATTTTTCATTTTTATGATTATTTCTAATCTATATTTTATCAGCATAGTAAGTAATAGGTGTTACTATGGCATTTTTGTACATGATTTTTCTTGATCCTAATCTCCATATCCTCTTCCTCAACCCCATATTTTTCCCTACTTGTACCCTACCATCCCCAATAGTTTCCTTTTACCTTTCATGCCTATGTATTCTTTTACTTCCCTCATACCGTAAAATATTGTTAACCCCTATAATGGTCCCCTTCCTAGTTTCATGACCTACATTTACACTCACACTCACATAAATATGCTTATATAAATCTTAAAACATAGAATTAATGATTTATATAAGAGAAAGATTATAGGGTATCAATATTTTTGAGCCTGGGTTATCTCTATTAATAAATCTTATTTCCATCCATTTTTACTTCAGAATTTGTTTTTCTTTACAACCAAATAAATTTCCATTCTGTTTATGTATCACATTTTCATTATCCCTTCATATGTTGATGGACATGTAGACAGACTCCATTTCGTTGCTATTGAAAATAGAGCAACAACAATAAATATGGATGTGCAAGCATTGCTGTGGGGTGGGATTTAGAATCCTTATATCATAAGCTCAGGAGTCATAAAATAGTTCTATTTATAGATTTTATCAAAACTTCACAGTGACTTTTATAGTGGGAGCACTAGTTTATATTTCCATGACCAGTGTACAATGTTTTTTTCCACATATCCTCATCAGCATTTGCTATTTGTTCCATTGGTGATAGCTGTATTGACTGTAGTAAGATAGAATCCTTAAGTAGTTGTAATATGCATTTCTTTGATTGCTAAGTTTATTGAGCACATTTTCGTTTCTTATATTAACATGTATTAATTATACATACTTGGTTTTGTTTTGGCATTTCATGCATCTCTATAATGTGTTTTCCTCATATTCATGGCTGTTATAACCTTTCTCCCCTACAACTCATCTCTTTCCTCCTCCTAACTCTTCTCCCTTCTATTTCACATCTTTGGTTTTTCTTGATGACACAATGAAATTCATTTGGCTTTCTTACAGAAGCCTGGCTGAGTAGAAGTCAGTTACAGGCATCTTACCAGGGGCTACACCACAGAAGATAATATCAATCCTTCTGCAGTACTTAAATAGAATGCATTTATTATCCATTCATGACTCTAGTCAAGCACTACCTGGTCAGTTGACTAGCGTATTTACTGCTGATTAGAAGTTTTGGTGTTTAATTTTTATATGCACGCAAACACACTGAAATTTCTTTCCCAGTCTTCAGGCTTCCTGTTCACTGGTAGCTTATTTTGTTTGCAGATGCCTTCTAATTTCATGAACTCTTATGTGTCATTTCTTGGATTTATTTTCCTGTGCTATTAGTGTTATATTCAGAAAGTTCTAACTTGTGCCTACATCTTGAACTCTCTTTTCCTTTTGACACCTCAACATTTCAAGCTTTAAATTAAGAACTTTGATTCACTTTGAATTGCTTTTTTGTGTGGGGTAAGAGATAGAGAGATATAGGTCTAAATTTATTTCCCTTGCAGGTGAATAACCAGGTTTTCCCTACGCTATCTGTGCAGACAGACCAGGTTGTCTTTTTTCCAGTGTAGGTTTGTAAAAATCCAGGGGACTTAGTTGTTTGGATTTATTTTATTCTGGCTCTTTCCATTTCTATTTTGCAGCCAGCACTGTGTTATTATTGTCACTATAGCTTGATAATACAACTTTAGGTCAAGAGATGTGATACGCCCAGCAGTGTCCTTTTTGTTCAAGATTGCTTTGGCTATCATTTTTTGACATGATCAGTACTTTTTATTAAAAAGTTATAGGACATAAAACCAGAATACAAAAGTTAATAGCCCATAATTTCCTGAGAAAGAAGGTAAAGAAAATATCCCATTAATAATAGTTTAAAATACTAAGGAATAAATTCAATGAAGGAGGTAAAATATTTTAACAATGAAAATATTAAGACACCAAATATTAATTGTAGGAGACAGTTGATTTAGGAGAAGCCTTCTATGCTACAGAATTAGCAGATTTAATATCATGAAAACAGTTATATCATCAAAATAATCTACAGGTTTAATTAAATTACCATTAAAAATTCCAATGACAACAATGTAAACTAACTACTAAATCACAAACTGAAATAAACTTCATAGAAAGCACTTCTCTAGATTATGCTTAAAGCCATTTCTTGCTATTGAAACATGTCATAGATAAAAGTACACCCATTTTTTAAAATATGCAGAAATACATTTTTTTTTTTATAGAAAATAGACTATCAGGAATGAACAAGTTCATACCATGACACATTAGCTTGTAAATTAAGTAGTGCTCACTTTATACAGCAAATTATAAATAGCAGTAGGCTCACTCAAACCTATCAGGAAACATCATTCTGGTGCCCAGCAATCTGTAGCTTTGAAAGAACATTCAAAAACTGATTAAGGCATTACACCTACAGCTAACCTACTAGGAAGTTGAAAAGTGCCATTACCCTAATTAGAGTTCGTGTGGTTTTCCCAACACAACTGATATACGCCATTTCCCTGGCTTCTCAGGTCCTCAGACTTTTCAAGAGCATGCATTTTATTCAATATACATTTTGGACAGGGATATGGCCATGGACTTGACAAGTACTTCATCATGTTTTCACTGCATTTGGGTTTGCTTGCACCAATTGTCATACTCTGGGTTAGGATAGGAGTGGTCAAAAACAGCATCATTGTGTCCGTTGCTGAGCCAACTGAGCCAAAAACAAAGCCTTAGATAATCCTCTGGGCCCATATAGTGGATCATAGTAGACATTGACACATTATGTTACCAGATTATTAGCCCATTCCACTTTAATGAAACAAGTAGATTTGTTGTTGGGGGGGGGGGGTGGAAATGTTACTTTTTTAGAACTAGTTCGCTTTGAAGACAGTTAATGAAGGCCTGGTACTGTCCTTTAAAGAAAAAAGTCTGCTGTTGCTGTGGCAGAATGAAGATTCTGTCCTTTGATGTTTAGATTATCTGCTGCTCTCAATTGTTTTCTTCTTATTCGTCAACTTCTTAGGAAAGACATTTAACATGTATGAAATTTTGTGTGAAGTTCAGCCTCCTGCATTATACAGCTTCTTGGTTTCAACTAAGATTTAAAAAAATAAGCCTAAGTAGCTGGGCCTGACAGAATGACCATTATTTTTTAGCAGGAGGCTACTGTCTTAATATTCTCTCATATTAGAGTTCTTCAGAGAAAAGTTCTTCCAAAAGGTAAAATAGAATTTACCTTGTATTATGTATAATTGTAAACAGCTTGTATGGTTTGTGGGGTCAAACAGTGCTTCCAACCCCCCCAAAAAAACCCAGAATCTCTATGTTGCTACTTTTAACTACCTTTAGTGCATTTATTAAGCAATGAAGTTTGTACTTTTTTATTTTGTAACATTTTGTGATATTTTTGTTCAACAATGTATTTGTACATTATGGCAGTTCTCAGCTGATGGAATTAATGAATAAAATGTATACTCTTACACAAAAATTCCAATGACATTATTCACAGAAATAGAAAAAATAAGCTTCAAATGGAAATGGAAAAGACCACGGCTGTCTCAAGCATTTATCTTTACAGTCTGTGTGAGTCCTTCCAAAGCCCACGTTAAATGTTGGAATTCAATGCATAGTATCTTATCCTTCTGACCTGTACTCTTTATGCTTTTGAGAGAAATGTCTTACTCGTGTATATGGTACTGACAGACATTTATTTGTATTTCTGGAACTTTCTTGACTTAAATTCTTGCTCAGTCATCTGGTTGTGAAAGAACTACCGTTTCTTGGTTATCATATACATAAATGCTGCTGTTTTAAAAATAAACACACCTATAAAGTTTTTATTAGAAAAGATAAGGAAATACCATTGCTTCATTGTTAAGTTTCCATAGCGGCTAATTGTGTGGTTACATAGGAATGTATCCTTAAATACAGGAGACAGAGAGATAAATTTATGGATGGAGGAACAGGATGTTCAGGAGTGTATCTATACAAAGAGATGGAAACAAACAAAAATATGATACAATGTTAATTAATTGAGTCAATAAATAAGTGTACCCTTTTGCATTATTTTTACAAATTAAAGTTCTAAGTAAAAAGTGTGGGGACATGACCATCATACTAAAATTTTTGTCAGGATTAAATGATAAAATCATGTAGATCTCTTTAAACATAATGTGGCAAGTAGCAGACACCTCATTAATCTGAGCCATTCACTATTTGATCTTAGGGAAATCACCCAACCAGTCTAGAGCCTCATAATTATGAGAGAAACAGATAATTCTACTAGATCTAACATTCTGGAGCTTTTATATGTATCTCCTTTCAAAAAAAGTGGTTGGGGCTGGAGGGATGGTTCAGGGGTTTAGAACACCTGTTGCCCTTCCAGAGAACCTGAGTTCAATTCTCAGTACCAACATGGCAGCTAACAACTGTCTGTAACTAGAGTTCCAGAGAATGCATTGCCCTTTTCGACTTTGCCTGGCAACAGGCATGCATATGGTTCACATACATACATGCAGGCAAATGTTTGTATACATAAAATAATTTTTTAAAGTAATTGAGAGCAAAAGACTTAGTCATGTCAATGACCATAAGTTGCAGCCAAATCTGCAAGCGATCTGCAGATTTAATGCAAGCACAAAGAAAGTCCCAATGGTATTTTTCTAAGTAATAGAAAAACTATCCTAAAATTCACAAGGAAACACAGAGCCCCATGTAGCTAAAGCTAATCATAGATATAAGGCATAAGACTCCTACACCAGAAGAGTACTCCCTACTCTCTGGTGTGTTTTGTTTTAGTACAAATATTAGAGATTTTTTTAATTTACTTGCCTTCATTTTTTTAAAAAAAATATTTACTTGAAAAAGATTTTTTCTTTTTACATACCAAACACAATTACCCCTCCCTTACCTTCTCCCATCCCCCCTCCCATCCCACCCCATCCATTTCTCAGAGAGGCTAAGGCTTCTCTTGGGGAGTCAACAAAGTCTGGCATACTAAGTTGAGGCAGGACCAAGCCCCTCTCCCCTGGATCAAGGCTGAGCAATGTATCTAGGGAATAGGCTCCAAAAAACCATTTCATGGACTGGGGATAAGTCCTGGTCCCACGGCCAAGGGCTCCCCAAACAGATCTAGCCACATAACTGTCATCTACATTCAGAGGGCCTAGTTTGGTCCCATGCATATTCTCCATCTAGAAACTCTCAGGCAAGGATAAGTGTTAATTATATATCATGACCTTTCACACAACTATTCTGTATTAACTATATTAGAATTTAAAAAATTTGTGCCACCTCATTGAAAAGCTATTAAACTAAAAAGACTGAAAAACACAAACAGAAAATCAGATAATTATGAAAGGTTCAAAGATACCTATTAATATTTGAAACTAGGCTATCTAATTTTATTTCTTGAAGTGATGTTTGTACCACCAAACTGTTTTCAGGATAAGCTCAAATAGGTTTTGTACTAGAAATCTAAATCACATCACTGTACATAATGTGATCTTTCAAGATACATATATGTCTAATAAAGTCCTCCATTTTAATACTGATCTTTAGTTTTCTGCTACTTAGTCATGGCTTCATTTCTCCTTATTTCTCTGAAACATATATGTGCTTACATTTGTTCAGCTATTTCTCATTTTCCAAAAAACTCTAGTTATGAAACAATAGCAGGTTAGTTTTTTTTTTTTGGTTTTTTTTTTGTTTGTTTGTTTTTTGTTTGTTTTGTTTTGTTTTGTTTTGTTTTTTTGGAGACAGGGTTTCTCTGCGTAGCTTTGCATTCCTGGAACTCACTCTGTAGTCCAGGCTGGCCCTTGAAATCACAGAGATCCGCCTGCCTCTGCCTCCCGAGTGCTGGGATTAAAGGCGTGCACCACCACCGCCCAGCCAGGTTAGTGTTTTAAATAGAGCACTTTCCTTACATCTATGTGGCTATAATAGCAGTATTACTTTCAGGTGACCTTGCAACTACTATATAAAACCATACAGTAGTTGAACCTATGTTGAGAGAGGAGACCTGGTTATAGAGGGAGAGTTTTTAAATTAGCAATGAAAGCCTATTTATTCCTTCAAATGTATCTATTATGTGACAAATTTTCAGTGTCACTTGAGTCTAGAACATCATTGAAATCTAGAGTATTCTCAACATGACAACTTAAACTAGAAAAAGGATTCATGGTTTCAAAGAGGTTTGGATTATTTTCTAGATGGATGTGCCATATATTATAAATGTTCGCTAACATAGGAAGAAATACAGTTCTCTTATATAAACCAAAGAACACTATTTTAAAATACATACTCTGTTTTTGCATGTGTGTCTGGTCTCAAGTGTGATGTGGAGGAAGGCCAAGAAAAACCTTCTGTTAGATGACTTCTTTTGGTTCCTTAATGTAAAATAAAAGTGGTCTGGCTGCCAATGGAGAGCATCATTTGGCATGTAGGCCAGGGAACATTTCCCATGGGTGTGTGTAGGCCATTCATGAATGTATGCATGCATGTTTGTGGACACATATGTATATATGGGTGTGCATCCACTTAGAAACCCAAAGTTGACATCCAGTGTCTTCAATCACTCTTCATTTTGTTTACTTATGGAGAGTCTCTCACTGTTCCCAGAGCTCATGGATACTGGACACTATACCCAGCTAGGTTGCCCTAGGAGATAGATACCCTATCTCTTCTTCTCAAGTGCTGATATGATAGGGGACACATATATATGGCTGGATTTTTACATGGGTTCTGAGATCTGAACTTAAAAGCTTCAAACTTGCAAGTACAGGCTTTATTCACTGAGCCATGTCCTTAGTCTATTTAATGTATACATGTTAGTCTATGAATAATTTATCCACTATGTATGCTTTTACAGAATCTGTAGACATAGAAAATGAACTCATTTCTCCTCATGGTCTTCAAGAGGAAATATTACTAAGATATAGAATGACAGATGTTCTGCTTCCATACTCTATGGACTCAAAGTAAGGGTAACTGTGCTACACCATAATGGAATGGAAGAACCAATAATGTTTACTATGAGAAACATGTATTTTTCTTATTTAATTTCATAGGTATAAAAGTGACCAAATGGATAATTCATGGGCAAAGTGTCTCTTCAATTTCTAGTACTCTTCTGTAAGGAAAATGAACATTTTAGAAACTAGATAGGTTTAGGTTGTACTTATGATTCTTTAACATTGCACCAAGACAAACTATATCTACATCTGTTTGTTTACTTACTCCCCTTTTGAGTGTAAAATGATGCAGTTTCTAAGCTTCTTTCTAAATAAGTGTTTTATTGACCTTTCATACAAATAATGAGTTCAAATTCCCATGACAAATGCAGTAGATATTCCTTCATAAAAATATTCATCATAGTTCCTCATTCTGCAGCATTGAAATTAAAGTAAAACCATTAAGGTAAAACAAATTTTTTCATCAAAGATTAATTTACATTTTCACCACAGAAACATGGAACTTAAAGGAATAAACATCAACTTCCATTCAGAATTTATCTACATCATTGATAGGAATGAGAGACATTTCTCTTTCAAAAAGTAAGGGATATATCCCAGTGAGCTGGATGATGCAATATTCATTTTTTCCTTATGAAAACAATCTAAATTGCAATACATTAAGTTCCCTGATGTGTCCACAGAATGGCAAACCTCTCCAAGCAAATGGGAAATGGAGATAAGACACAATTTATACAATACTCGTTTTTTTTTCCTGGTGGGCACATGCATGCTAACTTTCTGTAGTTTTACACTGTTTCTTAAATCTCCCTAATACAATACTTTCTGGACCTGATTCTAAATTTTAACATCAATTTGTTCTAGATGTAATATTTCTGAAAATACTTCTGAACATTTCACGTACATGTAACTGTCTGTGAGGGGGTGGATTTTCATTTGATAGAATATCCAAAATGACAGGTCTCTCTTTTAAACATTTGTTATTTACTTATTGTGTGTTTGCATATATGGAAGTTAGAGGATAACTTGTGGGAGTCAGTTTTCTTCTTCTACTGTGTGGGGTTTGGAGATTGTCAGGTTTAGCTGTAAGTTCCTTAAATTTCTGAGCCACCTCATTGGCCCAACAGACACGTTTAAAGTTACTTTTTTTTTTTTACAGTATTTTGAGTTAACA
The DNA here is from genome assembly GCF_903995425.1 of Onychomys torridus. NCBI lineage: Eukaryota > Metazoa > Chordata > Mammalia > Rodentia > Cricetidae > Onychomys > Onychomys torridus. The sequence continues at coordinate 81,952,064 of NC_050466.1, read as the reverse complement.
GGAAAATAAGGAAGCAGGAACAAATAATTTCCATATACTCTATCACCATACATGCATTGTTTTCCCTTTTAATAACACCTGCCAAGTGAATGCATTTTTTTAAACAGTGAGTGAACCTAGATGATACAATGTAATCACCCCAAACCCATGGTTAATACTGGAGTTCACTTTGGGATTACACATTTTATGGATTTGGACAAAGTATAATAACACGTGTCTATCATTAAATATCACAGAGAATATTTTCTCTTCCCCAAGAAGTTGTATTCTATGGTTTAATCCATCCCCACTCTAACCTCTGACCACTGCTAATCTTTTAATTGTCTCTGTAGTTTTGTCTTTTCTTCAATATTGATGGTGGGGATCATATGTAGGCAGCCTTTCCAGTTTGGATTCTCTTCAATTTTCATTCTGTTGCTGTGATAAAAAACACTCTGACCAAAAGTAACTTAAAGAAGGAAAAAGGTTATTTCAGCTTAAATGTTGCAGTCCATCACTGAGGGAATTCAAGTGAGTAACTTGAAGCAGAAACCATAGAGAAATGTTGCTTGTTGGGTTGCTCATAAACTTGTGCTTAGCCAGATTTCTTATACAGCCCAGAATCCTCTGTCTAGAGAATGCTGCCTTCCACAGTGGGTTAGGCCCCCTATATCAACTATCAATCAAGACAGTTCCCCACAGACATGCTCACAGGCCATTCTGATCTGGACAATTCCTCCATTGAGACTCCCTTTTCAGGTGACTCTAGGTTGCTTCAACTTGACAGTTTAAGCTAGGTAGGGCAGGTTCATTTGTTTAAGAACACACATTTAAGGTTCCTCAATGTCTTTCCATGGTTTGATAGCTCACTATGTTTGCATTAAATAATATGCAACTGTTTGGGTATGCTAAACTTTATTCACCTACCAGACAGTTGTTTGGTTGTTTCTAACTTGGAGCATTATAAATAAAGCTGCTGTAAACATTTGTGTGCAGTTTTCATGTGTATGAATCACTTTTAGATCCTTTGGATAACTATCAAAGACTATGGCAGCTGGATCATTTTGTAAGAGTATGTTTAATTTTAGAAGAAATCACCACACAGTTGTACCATTTTTCATTCCCAGTATAGCACATGAGAGCTCTCATTGTTCTACATTCTTGGTAGCATTGGTGTTGTCAAATGTTTCAGTTTTTGGCTGCTCTTTGAGGTTTACAGTAGTATTTTATTATTCTTCAAAGTTTCATTTCCTTGATGACATATAATGTGGAGGACTTTTTATGTGCTTGTCATTAGAATATATGGGGAAATGGTTGCCAAGGTCTTTGGCTCATTTTAATTTACTTTTGGCTTTTTCTATTGTTACAAGTTCTTTTTATACTTTAGATAATACTTTATCATACGTATATTGTAAATATTTTCTCTAAGTTTATGCTTTGTGTTACTCTGCTATTGTCTTTGATATAGCAGTCATTAAAAATATTAGTGAAGCCCAGATTATCAATAATTTATTATACAAATGACTTTCATATTGTATCAAAAATTCATCATCATATTTACAGTTTAGAGTTTCTCTTATGTTATCATTAATGACTTTCATAGTATTAGAATTTTACTGCTTTTCTTAATTACTGTTTAAGTGCTGTGAAGAGATGCCATGAACAAGGCAACTCGTATAACACAAAGTCTCTAGTCAGGGACTTGCTAACAGTTTTATAGGGTTAGGCCATAATCATCATGGTGGGAAGCAAACAGGTATGGTGTTGGAACAGTAGACTGGACCAAAATCAACTATTCCTTTCTTAAACTTCTTTTTTCCCTTGGATATTTTCTCACAGAAGCAATAAAAATAAATAAATTTAGAAACCTCGTATAGAGGAGTGGGATCACTTGTGTGAGAATCCTGACCAGGTGGTTCAAAGACCTTCAGAACTAGTTTGTAAGAAGAATTTAAAAGAATTTGAAGCTGTGGGATATGGAAGCTCGAAATTAAGTCAGAAGAGCTTAAAAGACTATTGTGGTGGGAGTTTAGAAGATCAGAATGAAGGAGTGGCTCGTGGGGTTTTACTGGGGAGACCAGTACTCACTGGAGGATGTTCTCTTTACCCTGCACCTGCGTTCTGCCTACGATGAAATTTTAGAGAGACTGAACTAAAAAGGAGTGGACTAAGTTGTTTGACATTTCAAGATCAAGCAACAAATATGCTATAGTACAGATATGCCTTACTGTTTTTATTGAGGTTTGTGATATTTATTCAAAGTAGGAGATACTGAAGGTGTACAAGTACAGTAGAAAGGGAAGTAGACTAAATCTGAAGCCAGCATCAGAATCTAGCAGCATTGTCCATATAATGATTATTTTGCAGGTTTGAAAAATTCAAGAATTATTGCATCTTGGAGGCTTATACCATTGTTCTAGAAAACAGATGTGGCCAGGTAATACACTGTAGAATAGCACAGGTACTCAAAGGCTGATGTGTGAAGCTATCAAGTTGTAACATAAATTGTGATGGAGATGTTGGAGAAGCCAGTAATATAACGCATCCACTGAGTTATGCTGAATGTATGGGGCAGAGCCACCTCTAGTAAAAGGTTCCATGTTCTGCAAGTGGCATAACAGGAGAGGCAATACTTGCCAATCCTGTTGTAGTTCAGATGATACCTTCAAAGGCCCAGGTACCAGGGCTGGAACTTTATATCATCTTTGCCCTGGTGGGTTTAGATCTTGTTTGGGATGATCTTTTCTTATTTTGCCACCATTTCTATCTTTCAGAATGGGAACATTTACTCTGTGACACTGCATTTTTAAAGCATGAAACCTTTTATTGTTTTGTAAATCATGAAAATAATTATTTTAGATTCAAAATATAAAAACAATAAAATTAAAATATCAGTGTAAAGAATCTATTTCACAAAATTTGGTACTCTGAATATAAAATGATATTGACAAAGTTGTATCTAAATAAGCCAAATAAGAAAAAAAAGAAAGAAAGTACATTTGACATCTCACAGTTAAAAGAGTGTCATCTTAAGTCTCAGAAGAGACTTTGACCTTCAGGCTTTTGGACAGTGTTAGAGCTGTTAAGATACTGAGATGAACTAAATGTATTTTTCATTATAAGTTGGATAAAAGCCTTTCGGGAACAATGTGAAATATTATAGATTGAGGTGACACATCCTAGTGTCAAGTTGACAAGGGATAAGCTTATGATTTTTATCTTCATTGTTAACGGGGCTGGATTTAGAATCACCTAGGAGACAAGTCTGATGTATCTATGTTATTTCCAGAGAGGATCATGTGAGGGAAAAACTAACCTAAATAGGGGTGGCCTCATTCCATGGCCTGGGGTCTCAGATGAAATTAAAAGTATAAAAGGAGAAAGCATGATCACAACATTCATCCCTTTCTGCTTTGTGTGTACAAATACAACATAATCAGCTACTTTCTGCTCCTGGTACCATAATTTTCTTACTACGATGGACCGTATCTTATCAGGAGTTAAATAAATCTCTTCTTCTTTAGGTTGCTTATGCCTGCCATTTCTCACAGCAACAAGAGAGGTTAATGCACTTTAAATATATATAACAAGTTGAAAATATCTAAAACTTAATCTCCCTATATAAGGCCACTGGAAGCTTGCTCATTTATTTGTCTTTTCTGATTGCATTTAAACTTTTGTAGTTTTCCTCATGGTGTGTGTGTGTGTGTGTGTGTGTGTGTGTGTGTGTGTGTGTGTGTGTGTGTAAAAGATTTACTTTTTCTTTTTTATATACGTGTTTTGCCTGACTGTAAATGTAACTGCATACATGTCTAGAGCCTATAGAGGTCAGAAGAGGGCATCAGCTCTCCTGTAACTGGAGTGACAGGTGCTAGAAATGGAACCCAGCTCCTTCAAGGGCAACAAGTGCATCCAACTATTAAAACATGTCTCCATTCGTTTGGCTATTTGTCCCTGTGTTTTTCCAATCTTGGTCTCAAAAATTCATGAAACACATGAATTATGAACCAAAAGCTGTGGAGCCCCCAACTGGATCAGGACCTCTAGATAAGTGAGACAATTGAATAGATTGAACTCTTTGGGAGGCACCCGGGCAGTGGGACCAGGACCTGTCCTTAGTGCATGAGCTGGCTGTTTGGAACCTTGGGCTTACACAGGGACACTTTGCTCAGCCTGGAAGGAGGGGACTGGACCTGCCTATACTGAATAGACCAGGTTTAAATGAATCCCCAGGGGAGTCTTGGCCCTGGAGGAGATGGGAATGGAGGGGAGGGGCTGGGGGGAAGGTGGAGGTGGGGCGGGAGGACAGGGGAACCCATGGCTGATGTGTATTTAATATATAATAATTTTAAAAAGTAAAAAAATTAAAAAAAGAAAAAAACGTATCTCCAGCCCCACTAAAATGTATTATAAAAATATAATATTATTTTCTGCTTTAAGGTAGAGTAATAGGATGCACTAAATATAATAAATAAAAAGACAAAATATTGAAGTCCAGATATGCCCCCCGTTACAAATCATTTTTAATTACATTCCCTATATGATTCTTCCAAGAAATTGTTAGTGCCATCTTTTTAAGAGCAGAAATACTTCCAAATTGTACTCTCTAGAGTGTTGCTATTTTCTGATAAGAGTCCTTGAAGATTTTCCTGGAGTATATCTTCTTTCAAGGAAGTAAAGTAGAAAAAGCATGAATCAGCTGAACTTTTACTTCTGTGTCATATATAACCTTTGTTTTCTCATCTCCAAAAAATAAGTGCTATTGTGACATTCACAAAAATAAAATCAGTGTATGTGTATGGTAAACATAATACATAAAATTACCATAAAATTTGAATTTTAAGTGAGGTCTAAATTTTTAGCCAGATAATTTACAAAATTTATAGAGTACAAATATCTGTTGTGATATAAATGATCTGCACATTCTAATATGTTAGCCACATCTATGAATAAGGAAAAGTTGAAATGTTGAAATGTGACCACTGCAACTGAACAACTGATTTTTAAATTATATTGAATTAATTTAAACCTGAGTAGATTATGTTGCTATTAGATACTGCAATGAACCAACACAGTTCTAAAGAATGTCTTTGCAGCTGGGCAGTGGTGGCGCACGCCTTTAAACCCAGCACTTGGGAGGCAGAGCCAGGTGGAGATCTCTGTGAGTTCAAGTCCAGCCTGGTCTATGAAGTAAGTTCCAGGAAAGGCGCAAAGGTACACAGAGCAACCCTGTCTTGAAAAACCAAAACAAACAAACAAACAAACAAACAAACAAAAAAACAAACCAATGTTTATTTTCATAACAATGTAAATGTCTAAATTAGTAAATCCAGGGTCTCACCATGAAAACAAATGAAATTACTCTGAACTTTAAGGAACTACTTGAAAAATCTCAGCCATATTCATACATACACATACATACATATATATATATATATATATATATGTATATATATTATATTACTTCTCCACATAAGGCTACCATTGACCTTATCAACATAACTATCTAAGCCATCTGATCTTATTAGAGCCATAATATATTCCCCAATTATGTCAATTCTCTATAAAAATGTAATACATGACTAGTTTATTGCAAATCCAGTGCTAAGCACCTTTTAAAATTCTCTTCCCCAGAGCTAAGTATCTTAATGAACCAACTTTGGTCTAGTGAATATAAAACCACATTATCAAAAATTGAAAAATATTAACTAAGTTTTAGCTATAATGAGCTTTGACAAGGCATTGGAATTGTTGCTCTACTTGCTCAGTAAAACTGATGAAAGAGATTTAGTTTTCTTCATTGAGAAGATCATAAGAGGGGTAATATTTGAACTTAATTGCCAATAAGATGTATAGGTAATGGAATAAAATATTAACCTTGTTCTAGTGTTTTACTTGCATATCTAAAACAAATTCATTGTACAATTCATGTCTAGTAATATTAGACAATTATGTTTAGAAGTGTAAGAAATAATCTCTAGATTTCAGTTGTATCATTATTATAATGCTATTTATAATTCTAGTTGACAAAAGTATAGTCAAAAGTAGCCACTATTTCATATAGTGTAAAATTATTTGGACTTGTGGAATTTGCATTTATAGTAAAGTTTTGCTACCTCTGTTAGCTTCTGATGATGAGTATTAAATTACTGTTCTAAATTTATTGATAGTTGAAATTATAATACAGGATATCAGTGAAAGGGAGAAATTTACCTAATGTCCTTACTTTTGATAGTATTTTAAACAGAAATATGAAGATTAATTTCAAAACAATTTGCTACTTTCCTCATTATTAATGTTCTACATTATTATCCAATACTTTAAAAAGAACGAATTACAACGTCCCTCTTAGTATGGCAGAAAAATAATGGATACTCAACAGACCTAAATTCTGCTTCCAGCAGTAAATAGCCATATTATTTAAATCAAACTTATTTCAAAATTAAAAATAAAGACAGAAGGTATATAAAGAATTTGCCAGTGTGTTTTGACTGCAATAATCACAAAACAACTTTGTTGTTTTAATAACAGCGACAGTAGTTGTAGTCTGCTTTCCTTATTGTATTCTTTAAAGAACAGTTTAAAAAAATCATGCTAGATTATTTTGAAATTCACATACATACAAACAATTTGAATTTTTCACTCAAAAAAAAGTCATGAGAATAATGGAATAGCCAGCTAGCCCTCAAATCATCTGTTTGGAAGTTGATCTGTGTGGCAACAATGTAGACTCTTGTAACTCTGGAGGTGTGCCTACAAGCCCCATTCCTAATACTCTGAGCCTCTGGTGAACATGAATTTGTCAGAGTCAGGTTGGCAGACAGGAAGTTTCATAAGCTACCGAACAGCCCCTCTGGTTCTTAAACTGAACATTTGTTTCTTATCTACTCTCAACTTCTCATTATGGAGGAATCTGCAGTTACTTGTCAATATAACTCAGCAGTAATTAGCCAACTCTACTTTCCTCACGTGTATTTCTCCTCTCATTCTCTCCAAGGGCTTCAATTTTTGTTCCAGCATCACCTCACCACAGGTCAACATTTTAAGTTTTTTCCCAGGATTAAATATGCCTCATGAAGTACTAGGCATTATGTCAATACCAGTTGGGCAATGCATTATTCAGTCCTCAAAGCTTATTTATCCTATTTCCCCTACCCGTTCTGATAGAAAAAAATTATCAAATTGATCATCTAGTAAGTGTGGTACATGATATAATTACATGGTATTTTTATTAGAGGGATTCATTTTGAAAGATAAGGGGAGTGGGAGCAGAGAAGGCAAGGAGAACTCAAACAATGCCCCAAGTCTGGATTCTGTAGAGAGAGAAGGAAGGATGGATGGAAAGCAGCAGAGATTTTAGTGAGAAAGCTTACGCCCAGTTATGGTCAAGAGTCTTAGAGCAAAAATTTGTCATAGGAGCAGTCTCTAATGCAGAATGATTGTTTCTAGTACCACTGCTCTGATGGTTATTTTCATAAGCCAAGTTAGACAGACTCCAGATATTATTCAAACACAAATATAGCGTGATAGCCAATGCTGCTATCAGTCAACTGCTCATTCCAGCGACATCTCACTTGGAAGGGTATCTGAGCAGTCAGGCTTCATAGCTGCCACATGCAGTTACAAGAATTTGTAAAGAACATGGAAGTGCTAAATCAAGGAATTACATATAGGACTTAAGTTATTTAATCTTCTGGTAAAAATTTATTATCCTTCTGTTTCAGAATCCTTGTTTTATCCTAATCTTTGACTATTGTTTCCATATCAGTAATTGGGATAATTTGCCTTAGTTGTTTTGAGTTTTTATGTCGGTTTGGGATGACCCAGATGGGATGTGAGTGAAAGCAGCCCATTTGGGAGGTGAGCAGAGACAACAAGAAAAATATAAAAGTGAAACATAGATGAAGGATTTTTAAAAAATAAAACAAAACAATCAAAGGCAAAACAGGTAGATTTCAAACCCAGTTATTAAAGTGGATAAATGCAGTTTGATCTAGTTGTAAAACTCTAGGACTATGAAAGATAATGCCTCAGAGCTATTTTAACCAGAAATTAGGGTAAATGGAGACATTATCCACCAGTTCCTGGCAGTCAGACTAAATGATGCTTATAGGGTGGCTTGTGGGGGTTGGCATCAATGCCCTTGGAACCTCTATTATGGCCTACATGCAGGCAGAGCAGCATCCAACATCCAGAAAGAGCTCTCACAATTACTGGCAACTGGAAGCTTTGTAATACAGAAATGTCACATGCCAAAAGGATGTGGATGGGATAGTGTCAGCATCTGTTCCACAAGACCAACACATGACACAGAGTAGATGCTAGTTTTTTTCAATTATTGAATTACTATGGAATCTTGGAAGATAAGGGGTTTTTGTTTGTTTGTTTGTTTGTTTTGGGCTTTTTTGTTTTGTTGTGTTGTGTTTTTGTTTGTTTGGTTTTTGTTTTGTTTGGTTTGTGGGTTTTCTTGTGTTCCCAAGTAGAATGGATTGTAACTCTTATTCTTGGTCAATTTGACCTTCAATCTGAACAAAGAAGCAGATATGGTTTTCTTAGCCGTAAATCTCCCATGGTAACCTAGTTTACAATCACCCTCAAATTCGCCTCACTTGAAGAAAACAGTACTTTCTGTTTCTAAGTTTGTAATTCTTTAGAGAATATGAAATGAAAAATGAAACTTTTAATGTTTTAGGACAGCAATAATCAAAATAAGAAGGTACAGTCTGTGGATGATCCTAGTAAGTATAAGCCATTTTACAAGAACACTGTAGAAAAAGGAAAAACAAGTGTTTTCATGAATGTTTTTCAAGGTTTTTCAAAAGCAGAATAATGCCTAGACAAATTACTGAATATTCTTAAAACTACAGAGCTCTTTCAATGGTCATTCATACTACCTTGTTATCATACTGACAAATTTGGTAAACAAGTACTACTTAGGAGGATTTCATGAAGAGAGGCAACTGGTTACAGAAAGCATTAACTGTGAGAGAAATTGGACTGTTGTTAAAGCTTAGAAAATTGATTCATATTGCCAGAGATGCCAGAGGCAATAGGAAAACTTCCTAGCACTGAGCTGCAGAATTATCCTTTTATCTGACTACTCTACCTGTTTCCTTTGAAGAATCAAGTCTTCACAATTTCACAACATACAGACATATTAGCAGATTAAATAAAGTGTTCAAAAATATCTATCACAGGTTGGGGATTTAGCTCAGTGGTAGAGTGATTGCCTAGCAAGCACAAGGCCCTAGGTTCGGTTCTCAGCTCCGGAAAGAAAAAAAAGTAAAAAAAAAAAAAAATCTATCACTATTTTTACTATATCTTTAGTATAAATTTATGGTATCTGCTTTTAAACTTCAGAAATAATAATAGCATACCAGAATTGTGTTCATGGTGAAATCAATAAGTCATATTGTTGGTATCAACAATCAACCATGCAGGAAGTAATGATGAGGACCACTCACTTCTTTTTTTTTAATTTAAGAATTTTTTAAAATTCATTTTATATACCAACCACAGATCCTCCATTCATCCCTCCTCCCGCTTCCCCTCTCAGCCTACCTCCCACAACCCTGCTCATACCCTCCTCCAAAAGGGTAAGGGTTCCCATGGGGAGTCAGCAAAGCCTGGTACATTCAGTTGACTCAGGACCAAGCACCTCCCCCTGCATCAAGGCTGAGCAAGGTGTCCCACCATAGGAAATGGGCTCCAAAAAGCCAGCTCATGTACCAGGGATAGATCCTCAAACAGACAAAGCTATACAACTGTCCCCCATATGCAGAGGGCCTAGTCCAGTCCCATGCGGGCTCCACAGCTGTTGGTCTGTGTAGGTTTACCCATTATGAGCTTGACCCCCGTCCCCTTGCTCATAGAATCCCTCTTCTCTCTCTTCGACTGGACTCCTGGAGCTCAGCCTGGTGCTTGGCTGTGGATCTCTGCATCTGTTTCCATCAGTTATTTGAGAAAGTCTCTATGGTGACTGTTAGGGTATTCACCAATCTGATTATCAGGGTAGGCCAGTTCAGACACCCTCTCCAGTATTGCTAGTAGTCTAAGCTGGGGTATTTCTTGTGGACTCCTGGGATTTCCCTAGCACCTGGTTTCTCCCTAACCCCATAATGTCTCCCTCTACCTAGATACCTCTTTTCTTGCTCTCCCACTCTGTCCCGCACCCAGCTCAACCTTCCTGTTGCCTTGTGTTCCCATCCCCCACCCTCTCCCCTTTCTCTATTGTTCCCCTCACCCCCAGACTTTATGGGTGTAACTTCTGACATTACTAGGAGACACAATCTCACAGCAAAACTTCCTATCCTCTGGCTCATATACACTTCTATACCCTCCTACGCAATGTTCCATGAGCTTTAGGTGCAGAAGTGTTTTGTAACTGTATTCCCTGGGACCAGGCTCCATGACTCTGCAGTTTGATTGGTTGTGGTTTTCTGTAGTGTTCTCTGTCCACTGCAAAGAGAAGTTTCCTTTATGAGGAACAAAGACTATACTTACCTGTGAATATAAGGACAGATGTTTATAGATTGTTCTTAGGGATCATGCTGAGTTAGTAAATTAGAGGTGGTACATTCTCCTCCAATAACCATCACTTCACTAGCACTGCAGCCAAGCAGGACTCTGTAGTTTCCTCCTTTGGAAGTTTGCAGGAGGCCTTCTGGGACCTTGCAAGCTAGTCTTCCTGGAGGGTGTATTCAGGTCAGTTCCAGCTCAGCAGTCTTTCGGGTTTTGTTTCTGAAATGCATGCTATCTTCAGCAATAGGGACTTACTTTCCTTTCACCTCTGGGGTGTCACCAAAGGGCAAGAGCAACAGACTATATGTTTTGGGATTCTCTGGGATAGCACTGGCCAACAACTCAAGAAGGCTTCTCAACTCAAAAGAGGGCTTCTTAACTCAAAAGAGGGATTCTCATGTCTCGTATTGTGGCAATTTTTAGGTAGTCTATTAGAGGGAGCACTGTCAGCCCAGATGAGAAAAGTTCATTAAAACCATGTATACGTGCATGAAATTACATTTATTATAAAGCTTTTTTATTTTGGTAACTAGTTAATTGATTCTCTGTGGCTTTTTTCAGACTTACTTATTGTTATTTTACCCTCTTCTCTCCTCCTGTACTTACCTCCCTCACTACCCCCTAAACAGAGATTGCTTGTACCCTGCTATTACCTTCTGTATGGTTCCCCAGCTCCTTGTCCCAGTAATGGTCTTCTTTTCATTTCCTGGTTTCTGAGTTAGTACAGGCAGAACCAGGTGGATCTCTGAGTTCGAGGCCAGCCTGGGCTACAGAGTGAGTTCCAGGAAAGGCACAAAACTACACAGAGAAACCCTGTCTCAAAAAACAAAAAGAAAAGACAGAATATGTGATGTTTGTCTTTCTGATTTTGGGTTACCTCAATCAATATGATCTTTCCTCGTACCATCCATTTACCTGTATATTTCATGGTTCCATTTTTCTTTACAGCTGAATAGTATTTCATGGTGTATATGTACTATATTTATTGAAAAAAATTTAAAGAAGTAGTAAGTTTAGGAAATCTCTTCCTTAGGAAAATTATGCAAATCACTTTCCTGCATTTTAAGAACCACACTAATATTAATTTCCTCCAAGGAAACTTACCTAAAAAGTATCTAATACATATTCTATGACTCAACATATTTTGGATATTATAGTTTATTATCAAGAAATATTTTCTGTTAAGGTGAGAAATTTAAACATATTATCTTTTAATATTCTTCACTATTCATTTCTAAAATCTTTATCTGGTTTAACAGTAAAACTCTTGCAATGACTATTGTGAAATATTTATTTTCCTATCTACTCCAAAGAAAATATTATAGATCTAGTGCCAGGGTCCTGCTGTGGCTCAGGTTCAGGTCCTGAGGCATGGGAGGGATGTCAGGCCAAGAAAAAATTCTTACCACCAAGTTGATTGCACTGAAGTGGCCCTGAATAGTTCAAACCATTTTGATTTATATTTTAACAGTTTTTCTTACTAGGGTTACACAAATAGCTTTATTATTGGCTTCTATTTTTGACTTTAAGAAATACATCACAATTTAAGGAATACACGGTGATCATTATGAAAGCACTATTGTTTCCCTTTATGCTTTCCGAAATCCAGTTTCCCACCCCCCTGCATAACCTTATTCTAGGTACAGAGTTCAACATTTTTGCAGGCTTGAGTAAATATTGAGCCAGACACATCCTGTTCTAGCAGAACTTAGGTCAGCTGGCAGCTAACTGCGGTTACAGAGTTACAAAGTAATAAATACAGGTTCAATGATTTAAGGACAACAATATTCAAACCCAAACAATCCTTTCATGTCTGCAAAATATGCTTTTATCCAGTTCCATTTTCTACATGAGGTTCCCATGTCTCAATCTCTCTGTAAAAGGCAGACTTTGGTAAGGCACTCTTTTCCCATCCTACCATATTTCTTCCACCAATATAAGCTCCTGTGTATGGTAAAAGATGGATCTATCCATCCCATATTTTATACTACGTTTTTCCTTTTGGAATATAATAAATCTTATCATTGATTCTATATATTTAGTGTCCAGGGAACTTACTCTCAACAGTTGGCACTATGGGCATTCCTGAGGCTTTTCCCCCATTCTGTGTATGCATGCCTTACTCTCCTTTCCAGAACTGTGAGACTCTGTAAATGTTCCAAGTGTTTTTTTCTCATATGTGCCTAACTGATTCTCTTGAATCAGAAAAGTTCCCAGCGTCAGGAATTGTAGTTAATAATTCCAGATAAAAGATTAGAGAAGCATCTGTCACCTGCTGAATCGTAGGTGAAAATATTTGCGGGAGAACAGAATTTCCATGGAAAATTAGAGCTGTTGCATGTATGACTGACAAAGTAAAACTAAAAGCTGCTCAAAGAATCAACAATATATGCTGTAAGATGCAAAAACATACAAAGTAGAATTTCAGCTGATTATGACAAGCTAATACCTGGAAGAAGGCAAGGGCCTTCCAGAGGTCAAGCTGAGATTCAAGGAGCCATGGTGATATTTGTCTTTTGATTATCAGCCTTTTCCTGCTATGAGTTTCTTGTGTGCTGTTGTAGCTTTTCTATCATTGATTGGGCACCATTTCCCCTCTACTAAAGGAATATTTAGATAACCTTGTGCACTGACAGTTATGCACAGCCCGAACCCCAGTTCAAGCCTCCTTGTAATCAATGTCATTGTCAGCATCCGGCCAGGTCCATCCCCAGAAGGAAGAAAATACCTTATCAGAGATACCTCTGTACACTCTAAGAACAGACTTAAGCGTCCAGGCTATCTGTTTGAGAAGGCCTGGCGGATGTGCCAATTAAGCTTAACTTCCTCCTTTCCCAAATCTTACCTCTAGTTCCAGATCTCACTTTAACTATCACCAGAGGCATCTAGCTGTACACAGGTTGCCTAGCAACTAAGCACACTTTCCCCCACCCTGCAGGAAAACAGCAGATAGCTAGGACAAATAGGAGACACAGGAAAAAAGAAGACAGTTTTATTTTCTCCCACTGACCTAGCAACTTATAGATTCTTAACATTTTCTACCAATCACGTTTAGTTGAGGGCATATAATCCCTCTTCTTAGATATTACCCGAAATTAGCCTTATGTTAATTCATTAGTCACTTCCTTTTGGGTTGCAGATACTTATCACCCTTCCATTTGGCCCTGGAAGCCTGGTGGTCACCGCCTGAGGAAAAATTCTTACCTGCCTTTACAATCCACATAATTCAAGCCTGGTGACTTTGCTCCACCAGAGGACTGTTATTGCTTGGGTTTACAACTGGATTTCTGGGAGACTTAGGGGGAATGTGGAGAACTTAGAGATGGAGAACAGACAGAGACAAGGAGGATTTTGACCACAGAGTACATGTGGATGAGATGGAAGATGAGGAAGAGTCAGATGGCGAAGTTCTAGCTGGGTAAGAACAAGGTGAAAAGGACCAAGATGAGGCAGAATTAAGATGAGAGAATTAAGATAGAACTTAGAGGGAGCAATAGATAAATATAGAGAGAAATCAGGCAAGAAAGGGGCTAGGCATGAGAACAGAACTGAAGCTGTGTACATAAAATGTTATTCCAGAGAATTAAAGTGAATGGACTAAGGAGCTTGGTATGCCGAGATTCTATTTCCATTTCCGGTAGTTCTCTCTCCTGAGCCCCTGGGATGTATAATACTAAGGCTGGTCCCTCTAATATTATACAAGAAATGTAATAAGAGAGAAAAGAGCCCACAAGCTGCATGAGTTTTGCAAATTACTACACTGTCCCATGGACTGGTCCTTGCCAAGTGGGAGTCCATTTCCACAGGTGCCTTCCCTCAAGGAAACCTATCCAAGACTAGGCTGCATGGCTCCCAACAATCTAGTAGACATAAAGCCTTCTTAAACTCTGACATTAAACCTCAGAATGCACAAATGAGCTTAATCCCATCTCCATGGTATTTTCATCTTTAAATGTCTTTGGAATGGAATATGTACACTAATATATGACTGGATGAGAATAGGCAGTATTAAGTAAATCATGAGATGGTGTATTAATATGTTAATCTAATGACCTCTGTTTTTCCAATTACATATCTTCTCATATCCCACATACCCTACACTTCCTCTCCCCCCATGGCCTTCTAAATTGCTCTATCTCACTCTTGGTTTCTAAGTAATTGAGAGCATACTACAAAATTGGTATCACAAATTTTTGTTATAAGATACAGAAAATAAAGTTGGAACTGAGCTTGGAAGGTTCTCCCTGATGCTTCATGATGGAAGGTTCCATGCAGGCTGCTGGGGAAGAAAAGGCAATAGTCTTAACCAGCTCTGAAGCCTATGAACTACAGTAGCAATCTTCCAGGAAAGATGAACCTATTTGGGCAATAGTGGCCAGAGTGGTATGGATGTAATGAACCACTCTTGGACTGGATTTGAGAACCGCTCCACAGGTGAAAATCTATAAGCCCAGTCAAAACCATATTAGAGAAAAAAACTTAAGCCCTGTGGTGGAGATTTCTACTGTTATTTAGCTCAATTGGCAGCATCAGATTGCCTTTACAAAAAACTATGTTTCTACCCATAGACAAATGTTACTTTCAGTCTCAATTAGAAAAACCTATCTTTGCAAGGAACAGTAGTTCAGTCAGTACAGGGACTCATGGTTGCTCAGGGTTCTGAGAATAAGTGTTGGTTAATGTTAACCCTAAATAAAGCAGTTCATGCTATCCATGCAAAGGCTTAGGGAACATTGTGAGAGAATTTAAGAGCTGGAGACTAGGTGGATTGGCAGATAACCACAGCTACAAAACGCCATCTTGTTTGTATGTCACAGTCATTGCAATCATGAGCTGACGGCAGTGTGGTTACCTGCACAGGGCTCTATCATCAGTCAGCCCCAGATGTTGAAGAGGCTCATGGTGCTTTGCCAGTCTCTGATGAAACTTTGCCTACTGATGAGTAATGGGAGTGGAGGAAGCCCACCAGGCTCCCGACAGTAGATAATTTCAAACTCATTTTTACACAGACACCCCTGGTTAATCCCAAAGGTAACAAAACAAAAAACCATGAACATGACAAAGAAATTGGGGGGGAGGTAGGTTGATAGGTGTCGGGAAGATTAGAAAAGGCTGAGATGAGAGTAATCAGAGTGCATTAGATGCATGTATTTAATTGCCAAAAAACAAATTTAGTTTTTTAAAAACCTAATTAGCCACTGGGATCAATGTTACAATGAAACAGAACAGATAAGAGTTTGTGATGTATGAATGTATATTCCTTAAAGACCTCCCTACTCAGTTTACTGATACTCATAAAATGTAATTTCTTTAACACCCATAACAATGCTTATCATTTATACCATACTAAAAGCATGAGGGACATTCTATTATGGGATTTACATATATTGACTTAGTTCATCCCCACATTACTCACTGAAAAGATACTGTTATTTTCCCCTCCTTACATATTTGGAACCACAGGTAATAAGAGAGTTAGTCCTTGGAGACTGTAAAAATATAATAAGAATAAAGATAAAAAAATTAGTAAAAGAAATATGCTTATCATTACCGCATAGTGCACACTTACATATGGATTCTGTATTAAATATTGTATTGAATTCTGACAAGTTTGCTATAAAACAGACCTTACTTACTATTCTAGAAAACTAGCAAACAAGTTCAGCAATGTAAAGTTTCTCATGTTCCAACAGCTAATTAAGTTATATATTTAAATGCCTATCTTTCTAAGGCTTTCAACCATGAAGCATTCTATCTTAGCAAATACCAAGAAAGACAGCAAACTGACAAAGCTCATTCTACATTGTTAGTTATTTCCTTCTTACCTCATTTTAAATAGCAAAAGAATGAATGAAGTGTGAAAAAAGGCAACTCATAACATTGTGACACCCTTTTTCCCCTGTAAACATAAAAACCCCACATATTTGCCATTGATAGTTTGTTGTAGTCTCCAGCCTAATACACAGATTTAAGAATTGTTTCTCAAAGTAGAGCAAATTCTAACTTTTAACATTCACTTTCTTGTTTATTTTCGCAGACTTCTTATTTTCTTTAAAAGAATTTAATATGTGTGGTTGTTTTACCTGCACATATATCCATGCACCACGTGTGTCCCTAGTGCCCACAGAGATCACAAGAGGGTATCAGATCCCCTGGAACTGGATTTACAGATGGTTGTGAGGCACCACTTGTGTGCTGGGAATCAAACTCAGATCCTCTTCAAGAACAAGTGCTCTTAACCACTGGGCCATCTCTTATCTCTTCGGCCCTCTTTTACTAATATATTTAATGTGGAAGGAAAATCTTTATTTATTCAAAATAATTACATTTTAGATTTTTTGTTACTAAATGCTATTTGTTGGTAGCTTTGAACTTGGAGTCAAGGTTCAAATGGTCTATTGACCACAATTGAATGAACAGTTGCACAGTGTCAACTTATTCAAAAGAAAATAATTAATTGGTATTTGAGATAGTAAAAAAAAAACCTCATTTTCATCTATGCAGGAACAAAATATAGATTTAGAAATAAAATTTTTAAAATGATGTTTGGCTCAAAGATGCCAGATAAATAGAAATGTGATTATGGCTTACTGTAAAAGTTCTAAACATATGTATTTATCAAGTTAAAGTGCATGCCTAAACAGGAATAATATATTAATTCAGTACAGACAAAAATGATATTGCCTTGAGTTTTAACTTTCAATCTGTGTTCATAGGACTCCAGCTCTTAAGATGGTCAATGATTATTCAATGAGTCATATTTTTATTATCTAGAACAGAACACAAAATGAAAAAAATTACAATTTTCCTGTAAGAATTATTTATAGATGTCACTTTTAAATTAATTATTTTTAAGTCATCTAATCTACTTTTTCAACTTACCTTTACATGCTCTAAATCAACAAAGTTCTCCAAATCCTAAAATGATCTCCCCTTTTAACATGTGACAGAATATTTCCTTCTGAGGGCAGGGCAGCCTTGACATTTTGATTAGTACTCATAAAGATAAGGAATTCATTTTCTCCTTCATCTCACTTGTTAAAATAAATCCTGTTGCATTATTGGTGCCGTTCATATTAATAACATAATGGGCATTTAAGATGAAGTTGTAGAGACTTGCTGTATTTATCATTTGAAGTTTCAATTTTCCTTCAGAATCATGTAGGGAAAACGTGTCTCTTAGAGGAGAGGATTTCAGGTGGTTGTATCTTGTTAAAAATAAAACAAAAAAAAGCACTAAGAAAATTTAATTAAATGCTTAAAAAGAAATATTTTAAAAGATGTAAAAAGCAGCAATTCTACATTTATACCATCAGAAATAAGTAATTTTATTTAATAAACTTCTTAATAAATAGATACCACATGTATGCTCTGTTTTTCCTAAATATATGGCTCTGAGAGTATTAATCAAACTATAATGACTTATAAACTATTTTTTCACCCCTGGAAGCAAAGACTGACCAGTTACACACCAGAGGATGAAGAGAGTATTCATTCTTCTTTTCCCTTCTATTAAATTCCACACCAAACTTCCCAGTAGACTACCTTGAGCAAGGAGAAGCTCATTACTTCTCCAAATGACACCTGATGACTAAAGTCTACCACTTGGATACTTGCAGTTTTGGAGGATCTAGGGTTGGGCACCAGTATTAAATCATTTCACGATGTGAGCAAACTAATTGGACTAACTCTTTAAGATGTAAGCTAATGACCATCTGGTAGAACTGATAGTTATAAAGTACCTTTCCAGTCAGATCAGTTCAAAAAATGTTTATTGGCATAAGAAATAAAACATATATAATTAGAGATGAGATTTAATATAGTTATTGAAGGTATTTGATACAAATAAAGATACAAAGCCAATAACTGACAACTACAAATAATCTAAAATTAACAAGCTTGAATTGATTTTAGTAGAATGCCAATATAATAAGATATGTTGTAAACACAGGCTGTTAGTAACTTAAACTCCTTATGCCATCTAACCTAAAAAATTCTCAAGTGACACAGGCATAGGCATCTTTGTGGGTGAGCCATCTACTAGTTACAGTTGTATTAGAATTAAATTTAATATTATAAATGTAGTATTTCATTGCAGTCAGTTCTACTGGATGGAAAATAGTGTTGCTGTAGAAGCCTGTTCTTTATTAATAATAGTCCTGCTGGAGTGGAAAAACCATTCTTCTTGAAGAACCTCAGGTTCCTCTGATGTTCTGTGTGGGGAATAGAACTTCACCACAAAAATTATCTTGGTAATTCACTGATCAGGGAACATTCATTCAGCTTAAATCATGTGAATGGGTATGTGTTCACATTCTATAATTCAGTTATATTTAATAAAATCATTATCTTAAAATGACACAGAGATTCACATGAGTATAAAATAAATAAAATTAATTTTTAAAATTTAAAATTTACCAACATATAAAGCTCTTTTGGCTATTATGAAATAAACATACTTATTAAATATATAATTTGAAATACCACCATAAAATTGTTCATATAACTTCTAATGAAAACATATGTGTTTGAGATGAGATACTATTATAACTTTGAAGATGTGTTTTACAAGGTAATATGATGATTTCTGAAATGAGTCATCTTTCATGTGAGATTACCAAAATGGCAAAATAAAAAGCAACCCACAAAACACACACACACACACACACACACAAAAAAAAAAAAACAAAAAAAACAAAAAACAAAAAAAAAACAACCCTCAAATAGTTATTTAGTGGATGAGACTCAGCTCCATTTGGATTTTCCTAAGGGAAATTTTGTCAGTTTCTCATGGGTCTGAAGTCTAGGTCCATGACACATACATAACAACATAATATATAATACATAACATAATACATTAACAACATATGTTTACTGAAGGGTTCATCTGCTGTTTACACATTAATTCAAGGCTTCCATGGCTCCCCCAAATTAATGAAGAAGGAAGAAAATGTCTTTTTACTATTACTATAGAGATATGACCCAGAAGGGTAACAGTGCTGTTTGGGTTGAACCCTTGTACATTGTAAGAACGTGCTTAACCATTTCTCTGTCATTGTGTGATCCTTGGGTCTTTCCTAGGGTCCCATTTTCTAGGTACCCTCCCTGGAGTTGTGTAGCAGTCTAGTCATCTTTGTTTTACATCTATTATCCTCCTATGAGTGAATACATACCATGTTTGTCCTTCTGAGTCTCGGTTATCTCACTCAGGATGATTTTTTCTAGATCCATCCATTTGCCTGCAAACCTCATGATGTCATTGTTTTTCTCTGCTGAGTAGTACTCCATTGTGTATATGTACCATATTTTCTTTATCCATTATTCATTTGAAGGGCATCTAGGTTGTTTCCTGGTTCTGGCTATTACAAACAATGCTGACACAGGGATCACTCAATGACAGAGAAATGGATGAGATCTACATGAACAACCTGGATGACAGTGGGAGTAATGAAGGGCAAGGTTTGAGGGAAAGAAAGCTAAGGGGAGCAGGAGATCCCAGATGGATCAAGAACAGAAAGGGAGAACAAGGAATAACAGACCATGATAAATGAAGACCACATGAGAACAGGAATAGGCAGAGTGCTGGAGAAGTCCCCAGAAATCCATAATGATTCCTCCACTGTAGACTGCTGGCAATGGTCGAGAGAAAGCCTGATCTGACCTAGCCTGGTGATCAGATGGCCAAACACCCTAACAGTTGTGCTGGAACTCTCATCCAATAACTGATGGAAGTGGATGAGAGATCCTTGGCCAGGCCCCAGGTGGAGCTCTAGGTGTCCAACTGTTGAGAAGGAGGAGGGTCTGCAAGAGCGTGAATTGTTGAATCCAAGATTGCAAAAAGCACAGGGACAAATAGCCAGTCGAAAGGAAGCACATGAATTATGAACCAATGGCTGTGGAGCCCCCAGCTGGATCAGGCCCTCTGGATAAGTGAGACAATTGAATAGCTTGAACTGCTTGGGAGGCATCCAGGCTGTGGGACCAGGACCTGTCTTTAGTACATGAGCTGGCTGTTTGGAACCTTGGGCTTACACAGGGACACTTTGCTCAGCCTGGAAGGAGGGGACTGGACCTGCCTATACTGAATAGACCAGGTTTAAATGAATCCCCAGGGGAGTCTTGGCCCTGGAGGAGATGGGAATGGAAGGAAGGGGCTGGGGGGAAGGTGGAGGTGGGGGCGGGAGGGGGGAGGACAGGGGAACCCATGACTGATGTGTAAAATTAAAACATAAATATAATAATAATAAAAAATGAACGTGCTTAACAATAGAGGTTCCACCTAGTGGGCATGGTAGTACTCACTGTGTAATGTCTGCACTTGGGAGGAGAAGGTAGGAGAATTGGGAGTTTAAGGTCATCCATGGCTGCGTAGGATGATTAAAGCCAGCATACAGCATGTGAGACCCTGTCTTACACAAATATCAGCTCAAGTTGTAATCCTGGCTCTGTTGTTTTCTGACTGTATTCTTAGGTTCACTATGCTATTGTCTTCCATGCTTTTGTCTTCCTCTCTGTACACTGAGCTAATAATGACACCATTCTTCTTGAAGGATTGTAACTGGAAGCTTTCCTGTGCTCCACAGAAAGAAGAGAGAGAGAGAGAGAGAGAGAGAGAGAGAGAGAGAGAGAGAGAGATACACATACCTTACCCTATGTGAAGTATATTTTTGAAATTTATATATAAACAAAATCATTAATAACCTCAGATTCAAAAATCAGTTGTTCATCAAAAGAAAACCATTTTCACCTAGAACTAACAAAAGGTGTCCTCAGATGAGTGCTTGTAGACAAATTGTGTGTGTGTGTGTGTGTGTGTGTGTGTGTGTGTGTGTGTGTGTGAGAGAGAGAGAGAGAGAGAGAGAGAGAGAGAGAGAGAGAGAGAAAGAAAGAGAGAGAGAGTTCTAAAACCCTTATGGTGAACAAAAGATTTCTATTTTTGCCTTTCATGTGACTTACTCTGTGCTATGTATTGTCCACTAATGCTTGTGCATAAATTGCTTGAGAAGTACAGATATAGACCTAAATCCTTTCTTTCCTTGGCACTTCCTGACAGGAGTGGAATCATGCTTCTTCACTCTGCTGGCTCTACAGTGATACAAAGATATCCTCCCTTCTCCCCTACTCCACCAGGCCAAACTACTCCACATATTCTCAGGCTTACTTCAGGCCACCTGCCACAGTCATATTCAACATTATACATGCCCTCAAGAACTCTTGCTCAGCTAAATACCACTTCCCAACCAACAGATATTAGACTGTTGGCCTTATGAGCTATAAATGTAGAAGTCTATTTTGGAAAGTTGTGTATGAACTTTATCTAAAAGATATGCTCATTGAAAAATGAAGTCTTAATAAAGGGTAAATTTTCTGTGGAGAAACCAATACAACTTGATCAAGAAATATAAATTCTCCAAACATACAAATCACACAGTAGTAATATAAGAATGAAGTGACTCTTCTAGATAGCTCACATACTCAAAGAGTATGCTTATACATGCTTGTATAGTATACCTTCTGATTTATTTAATAAAAAGGATATACTGTGAGGACAAATTTATTATTGAATTATGTGTATTTTTATTGAAAACAGATTTTTTCATATAAAATATTATGAATAGTTTCATCTCTCCCAACTCTTCCCAGATCTTCCCCCACCCACCAAAACCCACACCCCTTTTTCTCTTTCTCTTTAGAAAAATGAGCATCTAAATAATAAAATAAAATAAGATTATAAAAGAATAGGAAAAAAACCAAACAGAATAAAAGGGTCAAATAAAAAGCACAAGAAACATTCAGATGCAGAGCCACACGCATTCATACAAACACAAAATCAGAAACCATAATATATAAGCAAAAGACTGGCAAGGTATAAAATAAATAACCAGACAATTCATTATGAGACAAAAAAAACCCTCCAAAAATCATTGAGTTAATTTTGTGCATACTTTTAAATTATAAAACATTTCAGACATACTAATAACATAAGAAAATATAACCCAAATCTGTGTATAACCAGAAATATAGATTGAACAGATGCCATCTTGCCATATAGATTTTAAATCTTTGAAGTATAATAAGTGCTTCTGATTTTAATAGTCATTGGTGATGATAAAATTTTGGGGAAAAAGTTCTTATTCTGATGTATGCTTATCTGTATATAATTTTAACACTGGATAATACTGTGAATATTTTTCACATGTAAATACAATTTGAACTATGACTTTAAATATTTTATCATGTTCTTTCTACTATTGGTAATAAAAAATTATGTTACATTTTTATCTTGTAATACAAATTATAATAGTTACAACTTTATTTTTTAACTGTTTTACTTAAAGTTAACCTATATACTAGATATATAAAGTTCACATATATACTAGAGTCTTTGATACACAAAGACTAAGGTTTATGTGGGCTGGACAGATGGCACAGATATTTCCCAGTAACAACATGACAGACATAGACCACTGAGCCCACCTCACCCAGGTGTACCCTCTACAGGACACTCCACACCAGCAGCTGGGCACTGCTCCCAGTACCTGTTAAGGACATAGGACCTAAAGTTCCCACTGCCCAGAAATCCCTGCAGTTCCCCTTCTGGTTCACAGTGGACTGTAACTCCAATTCCTAAGGATCTGGCTCCCTCTTCTGGTCCATACAGGTACTGCATGCACATGGTGTAACATACATATATATGCATGCATGCATGGGTACGTGCTAGCATTATTATGATACATGAGGCTACACATAAAATATGAATATGTTTTTAAGGAGTAGTGTTTATAAAACCACATTATCCATTTCACCTGAAGTCCTGTTAAAAATTGGAAATCCCAGTGCCTCTCTCAAACATGTAAAACTGGAATTCAAACATCAATATAATTCATGAGAACAGAATTGGATGAAAATCACCATCTTTGTACTCATTAGCACCCTAGTTAGCCTCTCTCCTACTTCCTCCACATTTGCCAGAGTGAGTTTTCTACTTAGCTAAATCAGTTCTTACTAGTTTACTGTTTTAAATTCCCCAGTGTTTTGCATTAGGTGGGTACAAAATTCAAATTAATTTAAAAGGCTTAAAAATATCAGTGTTCAGGGTTGGAGATTTAGCTCAGTGGTAGAGTGTTTGCCTAGCAAGCACAAGGCCCAGGTTCGAGCCTCAGCTATCAAAAAAAAAATCTCCCTGTTCAACTTTCTCTTCGTGTTCTTCACGTTTGCTTCCTCACAGTGATCAGACTGGTCTTAGATATATTCTTTCTTGTATTACTCAGATATTCCAATTTCCTTTCCCAATTCCTTTGTTCTTGCTCCCCATTTAAATTATTCTCTCTCTCTCAAGCCATGATGTCTCTTTATAATAGGCTTATAGAGTATGACTGTCTTAGGGAACTCTTTTTTCACCTCTTGTTTAACAAGATGATAAAGGCTTTATATGCATTGTCCTGACTACACTGACAAGATATTTTTGCCATCCTAATTTAAAAGAGGGTATAGTTGAATAATAAATATAACTTACAAACATCATAAAAACTATTACAAAGTAAACAACAAGTCTAGATTTATGAACTCTTTAGTCATTGTACCTTTCTTGCTGACAAAGGAGAATAAAACCAGAATATTAGCCTGGAATTAGGCAGACAAGTCCTTGTAAAAACTTTTAATGATTTTTTTTAACCATGAAAGGAAAAGGACAATAATTTAAACACATTTTTCTCAAGTAGAGAGAATGAGAATTTATTATGGGAATATTACATAAGGAGGAAAGATGAGACTTATAAGAGGTTAGGGCAATAATTTCAGGAATTAATTGTATTGAATGGGGCATGGCAATATGTGGCAAAGTGAGAGAGGACTTCAAACCTTTCAAGATTCTAACTTAAGTGATCAGACAGCTAAAAAGTGTATGTATTGATAGGCAACCATCTCACAGGAAAAGAAACTTCTTTAGAAAATGTACTTAATGAGTGTAAGTAAACAATATATTATACTGTGAAGTAGAATGCACTAAAATTGGGAAAGCATGGAGACACTGTAGATACATTTTTCCATGTTTCTCAACTCAAGGGCATAATCATTGAAAACAAAAGAACTGAGCATGTAGCCTGGTGGTATAATGTTTGCTTAGCTTTCAAGAGGGTCTAACAGTCAATTTCCAACACCAAAAGAGTTATCCAGTGTTATATATGAATAATTCAGAAGTGGTCCTATTTTCCCCCTATTTCTGTTCATATCTAAACTACATATATTAAGCAAGCAGATTACCTTTCGTTAGCATTTAAGTTTCAAAAATCTAGTGTCATTTAGTATTTAAAGTCAAAGGCTCTATTCACCTCAAAATCTCTAGATAGCATTTAATCTATAGAATGGAATAATATCTACTGTGATTATCCATCTTTTCCCTTTACTGTGGTGATATTGTGTTCCCCAAAATATTGTACACCCTAATAAACTTATCTGGGGTCAGAGAACAGAACAGCCACTAGATACAGAGGCCAGAAAATGGTGGCATACATGCCTTTAATCTTAACATTCCAAAGGCAGAGATCCATCTGGATCTCTGTGAGTTCAAGGCCACACTGGAAACAGTCAGGCATGGTGACACACGCCTTTAATCCCAGGAAATGATGGCAGGAAGCAGAAAGGTATATAAGGCATGAGGACCAGGAACTAGAGCCTGGTTAAGCTTTCAGGCTTTTGAGCAGCAGTTCAGCTGAGATTCATTCTGGATGAGGACTCAGAGGCCTCTGGTCTGAGGAAACAGGATGAGTTGAGGAACTGGCAAGGTGAGGTTAGCTATGGCTGGCTCTATTTCTCTGATATTCCAGCGTTGACCCCAGTACCTGGCTCCAGATTTGTTTTTATTAATAAGACTCTTTAAAATTCCTGCTATACTTTACTACTAATTTTATAAATGCTAGATTAAAAGTTGAAGTATTTGTCAAATATAGACGAATGTAAAGTGAAACCTCTAAAAGGTTATTAAGTTACAGGAAGTAGGAGCTTTAAGTATACTATTAATGCTAGGTGGGGCATTTATAGTTCATTCCTAGAGTAATTATTAAACATTGGCAGATATATATAATTTTTCATCCATGAAGTATGTGCCCAAATAGTAATTTCAGGACCTGGGCTTTTCTGGTCTAGAGCAGTGTTTTTAATCTTCCTAATACCGATACCCTTTAATGAAGTTCCTCATGTTGTGATGACCTCAACCATAACATTTTGTTTTGTTTTGTTTTGTTTTTCGAGACAGGGTTTCTCTGTGTAGCTTTGTGCCTTTCCTGGATCTCGATCAGTAGACCAGGCTGACCTCGAACTCACAGAGATCTGCCTGCCTCTGCCTCCTGAGTGCTGGGATTAAAGGCATGTGCCACCACCGCAGGCCTGGCTTATTTTTGTTTGGTTGGTTGTTTGTTTGTTTTGTTTTGTTTGAGCTGAGGATCAAACCCAGGGCCTTGTGCTTGCTAGGCAAGCACTCTACCACTGAGCTAAATCCCCAACCCACACATAGCAGGTCTGGCAACCATGACTTTTATTTATTTATTTTTTTGGAGCTGAGGACTGAACCCAGGGCCTTGTGATTGCTAGGCAAGCGCTCTACTGTCACGACCACCTCGACCAGCAAGGGAGACGCAACACCAAGCTCTTCTTTTAGCAGTTTACTCAGGAACCTTGAACAAACTTCTGACCCTGGGGAAAGCCCGCCCACGACCTAAATAGTCCCTGGGTGGTCAACCCCATCCTGCCACGTGGGCACTGCGGATAGGTCCAGGTTCACAGAAGCAAGCCAGATCCTAGGACTAAGCCAAATATGGAGTTGTTTACTCCCAAGAGCACTCACCATTGGGAAGGTGGGGGCAGAAGCCGGCGCCATCTTATCGGTGCGGCTGCACGCAGTTCTCTACAGTTCCCCCTTTTTTATTATAGCAACAGGTAAGAGTAGAGGCCTGATCTCTGTAAGAATGAATCAGGGACAATGTACTGACTCTCACTTAGGCATCAGCCATCCGAGGAGCATCAGACCCGTCCGACACCCTTTTCACAGAGGTGGGACTTGAGGTATCTACCCACATGCAATCAGGCGTGCTCTCCTTAGGATCCAATGTGCAATGGACCCCAAGTGCAGTGCTCAAGCCTTGCATCCTGTGCTAAGGAACTTAGTACTTCATGGTGGCTAGCCATGCCTGGGGGGACCGTCCTGCCTCAACAGCTGTAAAGGCCTGAATGATCATGGCTGCATTGCGATGCTGGGAAACCTTAATCCGACAAATACACCACAGACAAACTAAGGAGACCAACACCAGAAGGCCCGTCAAGGCTCCCAGACCCACCCACTCCTTGAGATGATTCATGGCATTAGAGATCCATGAAGACAATCCCTCTGCCAATCCAGCATCCACCCAGGTCGAATTCACTGTGACAATTGCCACCCTCAGCTGTTCCATCAGGTTGTCAAACTCTCTGGTCCAATTACAATGCTAAATAACCATGGAAACAACTTGGCATCATGGCGAACTGGCATCGGTTCTGGGAACTTGGACAGTATCCCCCATCTTTTTTCCAGCATTCCCGGCTGCATTGTCACGAGGAAGAGCAGGAGGATCGTCATTTCGACCATCGTGGATTTCCCCATACTGGACTCTTCTAGTGAGGCGTTCGGGCACCCACACCAGATCTTGTTGATCCTGAGGGAAAACACAAACAGAATCTCTTGCCCATGTCAGCACGGGATTGGGCCCGCGCCAGAGCCCTGTCAACACATCTTTCCATTTTACCATTCCTTTAGCTGTACCATGAGACTCATGATGCCTATCCGCTACAGAATGGCCCTGAGCATCCAAATTTTAAAAAATGATGGTAAATAAAGCAAGAGAAAGTCTTTCCTTTGGGGTATGGCCGCAGCCTATTCCCCCTTTTTGTTTTTGCAGGCATTCTTTTAATGTGCGGTGAGCACGTTCCACAATGCCTTGACCTTGGGGATTGTAGGGCAAGCCATGTATAAGTTGCACGTCCATCTGATGACAAAAGTAGGCAAACTGTTGTCCCATGTAAGCAGGTCCATTGTCAGTCTTAAGTTGATGAGGTTTTCCCCAGGCCGCCCAGGCCTCCAAACAATGGGCAATAACATTGCATGCCTTTTCCCCAGTCAAAGGTGTGGCGTGCATGACACCTGAGCAGGTGTCCACAGACACGTGCACATATTTTATGTGTCCAAATTCAGAGATGTGTGTCACATCCATTTGCCAGACCTTTAGCGGGAGTAGACCCCGGGGATTTACCCCAATACTGGGCGGATGTTGATAAACTACACATTGAGGGCAATCTAGAATCACTTGTCGAGCATCAGCTAGAGAAAGTTGAAACTTTTGTTGTAATGTTTTTGCATTGACGTAAAATGTTTCATGAAAGGTTCTGGCTCTGTCTAAGGCAGAGCTAATGAATATCCATTCCTTTCGAGTCCATTGATCTACTATATCATTACTTTTGCTCAGGGGCCCTGGCAGGCCTGTATGAGCTCTAATATGTTGGGGATAAAAGCAGGACTTCCTATGCCAAATCAATTGTTGCAGTTGTTGAAACAAAATGCAGACCGGACTGGAGCTTTTAACAGGTCCAGCTACTTCCAAAATTTTGAGGGCATTAATAATGTAGGTAGAGTCTGATATCAAA
This sequence comes from Onychomys torridus, assembly GCF_903995425.1. Classification (NCBI taxonomy): domain Eukaryota; kingdom Metazoa; phylum Chordata; class Mammalia; order Rodentia; family Cricetidae; genus Onychomys; species Onychomys torridus. The sequence continues at coordinate 81,923,894 of NC_050466.1, read as the reverse complement.
TTAAAAGGAAAAGGACAAGCCTTAAAGGCTTCAATCACTATCTTCAATTCTACAATCTGAGGGGAGCCAGGTTGAAATTGGTGTTGTACAGGCTCTTGTGTATCTATCATGTATATGACACATCCAGTCTTGGATTCATCTGTAAACACATTTAGGGCATTAGGGATGGGCTGCGATGACGTTATCCTAGGGAATATCACCGGGTGTTCCTTAAAGAACCCTAATAGTGGGTGTTTGGGGTAATGGTTATCCATGTATCCAGTAAAGCTACATTGCAAAATGGCCCAATTATCTATTGTAGCACACAATGTTTGAACTTGATGACTGGTATAAGGCACTATAATGGTAACTGGAGTGACCCCAAAATACTGTAGGCATTGTTGGATTCCAATCATGGCAAGGTTTTCCACGGCAGTAGGGTAATGTTCAATGGATTTAGTTGGCAAAATCTTGGGATAAATCCAGAATAATGGCCCATCCTGCCATAACAACCTGGTGAGCTGGTAATAGGTAGGAAGGATGCACAGGATAATGTCTTTACCTTCTTGTAACATCTGTAAGAAGGCACCCTGTAACCTCTCTTCCACCTTTTGTAAAGTCTTCCATGCCTCCTTAGTTAATTGTCTTGGAGAATCTAATGCAGAATCCCCATTTAAGATGTTGAAAAGAGGCTTTAAGTCATAATTTGGTAACTTTAAATAACATCTAATCCAATTTATATCTCCTAACAATTTTTGAAAATCATTTAGGGTTCGTAAATTATCTTTTCTCAATTCCACTTTCTGTGGGATGATACATCTCTCATTAACCTTTGCTCCTAAATAATTAATAATTTTGTCCTTTTGTACCTTTTCAGGGGCTATAAACAGCCCCCTCCCTTCAAGCATTTTGACCAGATCTACATAGGCTTGTTCCAGGATTTGTGTTTCTTTTGCTGCTAGTAAAATATCATCCATATAATGTATGCATCTCAGGGCAGGATAATTCTGCCAAAGTGGAGCAATAGTCTCATCTACATAAAGTTGACACATGGTGGGACTATTGGCCATGCCTTGAGGCAAGACCACCCACTCATATCTTTTATCAGGTTCCTCATGATTATAGGAAGGAACAGGAAGGCAAATCTCTCACTATCTTGAGCCCATAGCGGAATAGAAAAGAAGCAATCTTTAATATCAATGACAATGACAGGCCATGAGGCTGGCAAGGAGGAAAGTAATGGTAAGCCATACTGTACAGGGCCCATAACTTGCATTTGATCGTTAATGGCCTGCAAGTCATGTAATAGGTGCCATTTGCCAGACCTTTTCTTTATTACAAAAATAGGTGTATTCCACGGGGACACTGAAGGCTTAATGTGTCCCAAAGAGAGTTGCTCCTCCACTAGTGCCCTAGCAGCAGTCAGCTTTTCAGAGGAAAGCAGCCACTGAGGAACCCATATGGGCTCCTCTGTCTTCCAAGATATGGGGATACCTCCCTCAGTGGCCCCTAGGAAAAACCCAGGCCTTGTCTATGGCTCCTTTGTTGTACCCTAATGAGGTCTTTTCTTCCCTGCAGAAATTTCCCTAATCCATAACCTGGGTGGTAACCCATGTTATTCATCATCCTAAATGATGCTGGGGAGCAATCATTACTTAACCTGAAACCTATATCTTTTAAAAGGTCTCTGCCCCACAGGGAAATCGGGAGTTCCAGCACATAGGGCTGCATAGTCCCGGAATGCCCTTCCCCATCTTTCCATTGTAATTGTCTTGCACTTACGTCTGGGGCTTTGGCATATCCCAGGCCTTGTAATGTCTGGGAGGAGAATTGTATGGGCCATCTTGACGGCCAATCTTTCTTGGCAATGATGCTCTTGTCTGCCCCTGTGTCCAATAAACCTGGAATCTTTTTGTTATCAACAGTGAGTTCTAACACTGGCCTCTGATCCATATCCAAGGACAGAAACGTTAAGTCTGTCCCTATGGATCTGAAACCGCCTTCCCCTCTTTCTTTTGATTGTGCTGTAAAGCAGCCATGTAGGCTAGGCAAGATTAGTAACTGGGCAATTCGATCACCCGGGGAAATGGCCAAGATTCTTTTTGGAGACTCAACCATGATTTTTACAATTCCGGTATAATCTGGATCAATCACCCTGGGGTGAACTCTGAGGCCTCGTAGGGTTGTGGAGGACCTCCCTATTAATAGGCCCACCATGCCAGGTTCAAGGGGTCCTTTAAAATCTGTGTCCACCAGCTGGACCCCCATTTGGGGTGTTAATACGAGTCTGGTGGTGGAGCAAGGAGGTCCAATCCTGCTGAGCCTGCAGTGGCTCTCCGCGGTCCTTGGGGTGTCAAAGGGTTGGCCATTGCTCCTGGCTCCATTCCCTGTCCTGATTCTCTACTGCCCCATATATTTGTGGGCCCTGAGGTCGTGGGCCCCGCTGTCCGTTTTTTGGATGTGCTCCTTATTGGCCTTGAACCAACGGTTGACCATTTATGTCCTTCACTGACTGACATTCATTTGCCCAGTGCTTCCCCTTTTTACATCTAGGACATACCCTGGGTTGTGTAGGGCATTGTCCTTTTTCTGCTTCAGCAGTACTTCCTCTCTCAGGGCACTGTCACTTTAGATGTCCCATTCTGCTGCATTTAAAACAAGTACCCAAGCTTCCTTTTCTATTCTGAGTCAGCTGGACTACAGCCACTGCCAGACCAGCATTGGTCAGGGGCCCTCCCAGTTCTCTGCAAACCTTCATCCATGCTTCTAGCCCTCTGGTCTTATACGGGGTTATGGCAGCCCTACATTCCTTAGTACATTGCTCATAGACAAGTTGTTTAATAAGAGGCATAGCTGCATCTGGGTCCCCAAAAATTCTGCCGGCGGCCTCAACCATGTGAGCAACGAAGTCTGAGAAGGGCTCCATGGGACCCTGCAAAATCTTAGTAAGGTTGCCGCTCACCTCACCCTTATTGGGCAAGGCCTTCCATGCCTTAATGCCTATCTTATTGATCTGTTCATAGACTTGAACTGGGTATCCCGTCTGTTGATTAGCGAATTGGCCCTGACCAAGCAGCATATCTCTGTCCCAAACAGGATTTCCGGCAGCCTGATTGGCTGCAGCCTCTTCGCTGGCAAACTCAATCAAAAAGGCCTTCCAGTCTAGGTACTGTCCTGGGCTCAAGCATGCTCGTGCAAGCCCACTCCAATCACTGGGTGTCATGCAGTGCCTGTTCAAAGCCTCCACCTGGGCTACAGTGAAAGAGGCCGTGATCTGGTAGGTCTGCACGGACTCAGCCAGAGATTTTATCACCTTGAAATTTAAGGGCTCCTCGTATTGGTTTCCTTGTGGATCTTGGAATACTGGGTAAGCCGGACGTAATTACGTTCTGACTGCCTTCCAAACCCCTGGACTGAAAGTGTGCCTTGAACCGCCACCCCCACCCTCCACATAGGGAGGGGGAGCCGAGAGTGCAGCTTGACATGACATGCGGAGGGTGCGCAGCATCCTTCTCTGTCTGGGTCTCCCCTTTTCTTCTTCTTCTCTCTCCCTTTTATCCTCGTCTCTTTCATCTGTTCTACAAGTGACCTTATCTTTCCCTCCAAGTCTGTAGACTCCAGACTCTCTATATCAGAAAGGTCGGGGTACAATTTTTCTTTTTCACCCTGTCCTTTCTCACTGCCCGCCTTTTCTGATCTCTCCTCCTGTAACATTTCTAATGCAGCCTGTCCATTCTCCACAGCTTCATTGTATCTCTGGTCTTTTAGGCACCTGCGTACTAACTTCCATACGGGACATACGACTGCCTTAAGTGTCCCTTTCTTGTGTGTGAAATCTAGATCTCGACCCAACTTATCCCAAGAGGCAATGGTAAGACTGCCCAAAACAGCAAACCAGGGAGCAACAACATCACACTCCTCCAAAAATCTCTCCAAGGTGCTTTTCTTAATCTTTAGATCTAAGCAGGTCATTAAGAGCCATAAAACTTGGGTGTGAAGTGGAAGCACCCATGTCTAAAACTTTTCAACCTTTTAGACAATGTTTCACTTTCACTTTTGGCTCGTCTATCGACTAGCCCTTGGTTCCCGCTCTCTCTTTGTCTACAGAGAAGAGCAAAAACCTCCCCGCTTTTGTCACGGGTTCCCAATTTACCTGGGATTTCCTTTAGCCCTGCTTTTGTCGCAGGTTCCCAATTTGCCTGGGATTTCCTTTAACCTCGCTTTTGTCACGGATTCCCAATTTACCTGGGAACTTACCAGTGCACTGCCCTGACTGCAGAAAGTTCTGAGCCCTCCTTGAAAGTAGTGAAATTCCCCATACGGGCCACCACTTGTCACAACCGCCTCGACCAGCAAGGAAGACGCAACACCAAGCTCTTCTTTCAGCAGTTTACTCAGGAACCTTGAACAATCTTCTGACCCCGGGGAAAGCCCGCCCACGACCTAAATAGTCCCTGGGTGGCCAACCCCAGCCTGCCACGTGGGCACTGCGGATAGGTCCAGGTTCACGGAAGCAAGCCAGATCCTAGGACCAAGCCAAATATGGAGTTGTTTACTCCAGAGAGCACTCACCATCGGGAAGGTGGGGGTGGAAGCGGGCACTATCTTATGGGTGCGGCTGTGCGCAGCTCTCTACACTCTACCACTGAGCTAAATCCCCAACCAACATTATTTTTGTTACTAGTTCATAACTGTAATATTGCTACTGTTATGAATTGTAAATATCTAATATGCAGGACATCTGATATGTGATCCTGTGAAAGGGTCGTTGAGGACTGCTGGTCTAGAGGAAGTCCTAAATGCCAGATCAGTGACCTAGAGAGGATTTCTATATATGTTTTATACAATGATAGACCAAGATATTTATTAGGATCAGGCCCATTATATGATAAATTTCAGCCATGGCCAACTCAAGAACAAAGCATCTTTCAAAATTCATACTTTAAGATTCGTTATTGTCAGTTCTGACTCAGATAATTGTTAAATGTCAGTCATGGCAGATTGAATAATTTATCTCCAAAGATGGCTTGATACCTAATACCTGAGACCAAATGTCCACAAATTTCTTAGTTCAAATGGCAAGGATTTGGAAGAAGAACCCAAGACAAGGAGATAATCCTGGAATCCAATTAAAAGCACAAATGTAAGAGAGAGTGAAGAGGCTCAGAATGGGAGAGAGGAAATATGAAGGTGAAAGTGGAGTTCAGAAGGAAGATGCCAACCAAAATGCCCATTTTGAAGACAGAGAAAAGGATTGGCAATTATAGTGACCCCTACCTAGTAGCCATAAAAGACAAATAAGTGGATTTTCTGCCAGGGACTCCAGAAGGAAAACAACTTTTTGACATCTTGACTTTAGTGAATCAGATTTCAGACTCCTGACTTTCAAAAACTACTGGAGAATAAATCTGTATTGTTTTATGACACTAAAATTTTGGTAATATTTTACAATAATAATAGTAAGCTAATTCAAATAGAAAACAGCACTATCATTTATGACAGACAATACAATTTCAAAGAAAGTTCTTTTGTCTCAATGAATATCCTGATTCTTAATTACAGTCAATCAAATATTAAAGACTTTAATTCCACATAATTTATCACAATTTTCAATATTTTTTTCTGGATGGAAGAACAAAAATAAAACAAAGTGTACTCAATCAATAAATTTACAGAAGTGTATCTTCTATTCTTAGGTCTGTTCTGTTCAACATATAGGTCATGTATGTCTTTGTCTATTCAAACTTAAATGAATTACAAAATTTGAGTTGCTGAATTGTATGCATGAGCCACATACAGGGAATCAGTATCCCTATGTAGCTAATGGCTCTACTATGTTATCAACACATATTGCAGAACATTTCCATTGTACTGCTCCTAAATGTTCCCTCATCACCACCTCCACCCAAACACAAACATATCTCTATCTGTCTTTGGGGAAAAGTGTAGCTTAAAATTCCTGTGCCAGCCTGCCAGCAGTAGAGACAAATCTCTCCTACTCCTCTCCTTGCAAGTAAACACACAGAGGCTTATATTAATCAAAATTGCTTGGCCATTATCTCAGGCCTATCACTGACTAGCTCCTACATTTAAACACAGCCCATTTCTTTTAATCTATATGTTGCCACATGTTCCGTGGCTTTACCTGTGTGCCATTACATGCTGCTCCCTAGACGGCAGGCTGGTGTCTCCTGAATCAGCCTTCCTTTTCCCAGAATTCTCCTTATCTGCTTATCCTGCCAATACCTCCTGCCTGGCTGCTGGCCAATCAGCATTTTATTTATCAACCAATCAGAACAACATATTTACAGCATACAGAGTACATCACCATCAGAGAGGGCAGCATACTCATTGCAGAGTGCATTAAAAAACAGCTATGAAGCTGAATGGTGGTGGTGCGTGCCTTTAATCCCAGCACTCAAGAGGCAGAGACAGGAGGATCTCTGTAAGTTGGGAGACCAACCTGGTCTATAGAATGAGTTCCAGGATAGCCAAGGCTACACAGAGAAACCTTGTCTCAGAAAAACAAACAAACAAACAAACAAAAAACAGCTATGAAATCTTTTTCAAAATCAACTAGCTATATTTTATAGGAAACTCATAACTAGATAATCAAGCAAATGTAGGACCTCTGTAGGTATATAAAGGAATGACGAATGAATTTTGAAATTACATTCTCAAATCTTAAACATGAGGCCTACACTAGTGTTTTTACAGAAATGATTAGTGTTGAAATTACATGTAGGAGAATCTCATTAAAATGATGGAGAAATGTGCAGATTTAATACTCTGTGTAGGCAAAGTTCTCTGCAGCATAATAATATTGATATTAAGGGAGAGTATGCATTGAACTAATCCAGAAACCTTATTACCAGTTTTAGAGGAAATAAAGGAGCCACACAAAGTGCTTCAGGCTGTCAGAAATGCTAGATGATGATAGAAATATTCAACACATGGCTCAAACTGATGACTACAATGTCTTGAGAAGGAAATAGAATTTCTCTTCCTCCTTTGCCTCAGCAGAACTTTATGCTTTCTCTCCCTGATGCCCAAAAATGTAAGATAGGTATATTTGCAACAGACAATCAAAAGAAATAATACAAAAGCAGCCCAACACCTATTCTGTACAAACTTTCAATGTCTTCTGCAGAAGCCATAAACATCCTGTTTCATTGATGACTCATCTCATAGAGCTGTGCAAGGGCAGAATACTTCAACCCATAGGACACTACAGGATACTAAAGTAGCCCATGTCTGATTTCCTTTTGTCCTAGATAGTATCTCACTCAAGTAGGGATGGCTGGCTTGGAACTCATTATGCAGCTTAGGCTGAAGCTCAAGTCATCATTAGTGCAGATATTATAGATATGAGCCACTACACATGGCTATAAACTACTTGTTTTTTGTTCTATGCAGTGCTGGAAATCAACTCCAGGGATGTTTACATGCTAGTCAAGCACTACTCCACCATTGAGCTGAAGGCCCTATCCTCTCTTTTGTATTTAAATCTTATTTGTAACTATCATAGATGAGATAACATATGTAATAAGTTTCCTTTATATTCAAAACTATTGCCATGCTAACAAGTATATATATATATATATATATATATATATATATATATATATATATATATATATATGTATATATATATATGTGTATGTATGTATGTATGTATGTATGTATGTATGTATGTATGTATGTAGTATTTGTTGACGAGGTATGTGGTAGATTGGAGAGTTTAGAATAAATCCAAATCTTTGGATCATGGGGTCTGCATTACAGCAGGAAACACTCCAGATCCTTGAAGGAGATGGTTATAATCCTCTCTAGTCATGGAGCCTTGTATATTAGGCCTTTAACTCTTTAGGTTCCTGTTAAAGTTGAGTATAGCGCTTATATGGAAGCAAGCAGCTTAGTTTCATTACTTTCAAACGATAAAGTCAGGATTTACTCATACACTGAAATGCTTTCTCCAACACATTTCAAAAAATAACATTTTGCTACAGAATTCTTTACATTTACTATGAAGTGCAAAAGCATCTCCATTTGCCTACATTATTGTTATCTCATTTTAGCATATAGGTTTTACAATTAGTTAAGCAAGACTGATAAATCATTATGCTTCACTGATGATCCTACTCTGTCAGATTTCATACTTGTTGTCTAACATCATGTTTACACTCCAGGATACCAGATTCCATTTGATCATAATGTAGTCTTACAATGTTCTTGGCTTTGGTAGTTTTCTCAGACACTCATGTTTAGGTGATTCCACAGTTTAAAGATTATTAGCCAGAGATTTTAGAGAAATGTCCCTTATTCTGGTGTGGGTTTTTTTTTTTTTTGTAACCAAATTGAGTTTGTGTATTTGAGGGAGAAAGACCAATTAAAGAAAATGTTCTTTCATCACATTTCACATGTTACCACGAATCATCACTGTTGATACAAAACTTGTTTGAGGCCTTTTTCAGGTTTTGCTACTGGAATGATACTCTTTTCTTCAATTTCCATACAGTATTTTAGAAGGGTACACACTAGGCCAACCTAGCTATAAATTATGGTAGTTTTGTTCTATCTACTTGGAAAAATATGAACAGAATTTACTTGAAACTTTTCACCATAGAATTGTCTGTCACTTTTTTTTAAAACTCGTTTACTTATAAAAATAGACACTGACTATGTTTATATAATACTTTGGACTATAGCTTGACAATTACTTAGTTGTTCAAACTGTTCAGGTTTAGGCTGTAAGGAAATCTTTTCACTACCATTATTAGGTTGTAGTTGATTACTTTTATTAAACAATCTCTTATAATCTACTATGGGAAAATTCTTTATAATTATTTTATTTCCTGCCTAAATATTATAAGTGTTCATTTTAAAAACTGAAAATAGATTCTTCTCTCATATAATATATCCCCAAACACAGGTTCCCCTCCTCCACTCCTCCCAGTCGCCCCTACTTCCCCTCTCCTCCAGATCCACTCCCCCTCTGTTTCCCTTCAGAAAAGAACAGGACTCCAAGATCTAACAACCAAACATAAAAATTCAAACTATATAAGACTAGGCAAAAGTCCTCACAAGAAGGCTAGACAAGTCAAACCAACAGGAGGTAAAGACTCAAGAGCAGGCAAAAGAGTCAGAGATACACCTGCTCCCACTGTTAGGAGTCCCACAAAAATGCAAAGCTAACAGCCATAACAAATATGCAGACCTATGCAGACTTGGTGCAAACCCATGCAGGCTCCATGCTTGCTGTTTCAGTCTCTGTGAGCTTGTTTGAGACCTGCTTAGTTGATTATGTGGGCCGTGTTCTCTCCTGGTGTCCTCCATCCCTGACTCTAATAACAGTCTTTCCTCCCCTCTTCTGTGGATCTCTGATTTCCCAGGAGAAGGACCCTGCAGAGATCTCCCACTTAGACTCTTTCTCTGCATAATGTCTGGCTGTGGGTCTCTGCACCTGCTCTCATCTGCTGCTGGAGGAAGCCTCTCTGATGATGATTGGACAAGGCACTGATCTATGGGTATAGCAGAATATCATTAGGAATAATTTCATTGATTTATTTTCCAGTTGTGCTTGGTTCTACCTTAGTTCCCTAGGTTATCCAGTTTACAGTTACTGACCAACCAGACAGTATAGGGCATGGGCTCCCTCCCGTGGCATGGGCCTCAAGTTAAACCAGACATCAGTTGGCCACTCCTACCCGTTCTGTACCACCATTGCCCAAGCATATCTTGCAAGCAGGACAGAAGGTAGGTGGAAGGTTTTGTGGTTGGGGTGGAGTGCAGGTTTCTCTTTCCATAGCCTGCAGAGTACCTTTTCCTGCAAAAGAGACTAGAACATAGAGGTGAAGGATCCACACAGGCACCATCTTGACCTTTCTACATTCAATGAGCTATGTGGGTGCCAGCTGTCAGTATCAAAGAGCAATATTCTGTCCTGCCATCAGCCAGGGTTATTTAGGGATATCCACAGGGCCCTTTCAGCCAACAAGTCAACTGGAAGTAACCAATTCCCACCACTGAAAGCCTTGCCTGGCTACAAGAGACAGCTAGTTCTGAATCTATATCCTCCCTTACTAGGAGTCCTCACTAGAGTTGCTCTCATAAATTCCAGGAAGTTTACATTGCACTAGGTTTCCATATTGTCTCTCAAGAGCCCCCAAATTCCAGCTGTCCATCCCCCTCAATTGATCCCTCCTGCTCCAGTCCTCACCCACTCCCAGTCTGCCCACAAAATCTATTCTATTTCCTCTTCTCAGGGTGGTCTATGCATTTCCTCCTAGAACCCTCCTCTTTACCTAACCTTTCTGGGTCTACGGAATGTAGATTGGTTATCACCTGCACAATGTGTAATATCCACTTATAAGTGAATATGTACCTGTTAGTATTTAAGCAGTGCTAGGAACACGTCCCGAACACGACAAAACCACAGAAGAGTTTTATTAAAAAGGATAGAGGTGATAGGCCTGTGTGAAACACACATGGGTGAGGAGATAAGGGGGCTCATGCAAGATGGCACCGGCTTTATAAAGGTTGGGCCGCGCATGCGTACAGGGACTCCTGTGGGTACTCCATGCATTCGCATAGATTACGTGGCTGCGCATGCGCTTTACGCAACCAAGTAAGGCCACAGAGTCCCGGTCCCGCGAGATGTCTGACCCGGAGACAGCTATTCTGAACTGTAAATAGTTAGGCGGTCTGCCGGGCAAGCCCAACCGTGTGGACATGTAATCTCTAACATTCCCAACTCTCATGTTTTAAAAAAGAAAAAAATGTGGATAGATGGGCATGGGACACTGGTTCTCTCAAAGACTGCTTCAGGCTGAATGGTGGACATTGATTGGTTTTTGGGGGAGATGGGGAAGCTGTCTCCTGAAGTTCTAGGATGAAATCCTGTAGCTGTGTTCATCCTCCAAGGTGTGGCTGGTCCTAGGATGAGATCCTGCAGCTGTCTGTCCTCCATGGTGTGGCTGGGAACCTTCTATCTGACAAAACACTGGTGACATAAAAAGCTTAGAGAAAAGACTCATTATTATTTTGTTTTTGGAGTTGACATTTATCTGAGGTAGCTCTATCTGGTCTGTCTGGTTGGAGACATGTTAAAGGTGGCTGTGATGTTTCAGTACTCTGCTTAATTTTTATCTGAGGCAAGCCTTATTTAAGGCAGTTTATTTAAGGCACCTGTTTGTTTTGCTAGTTTAGCGTTTGGGAAGCACAGGTGATCAGTTGCTGAGTATTGAACAGTGATAGATTGTTATAGATCATGGCCCTGTCTGTATGCACATGAGAAACACAGGTGCTAACTTTGAAATGAGACAATGAGCTCTTAGTTGGAAATCTTTCTCATTAAGTAACTCTGAAAGTGCAATTAAACCTGGTGAGGTAAGTAAAGCTGTCCTCTGTTCCCGACAATAGAAAGGAAGAGTGACATCCAAAACTCCCAGGACTGAGTCATTGGCTCTCGTGTCCAGAAGGAAAGAAACTGATCGCTTCCCTGCTGAGTTCTGGGTTCCCTGCTGTGTCTGTAGCCAAGCCTAGCTTTGCTGGAGGTCTTAGCTTGCTGTACCCATGCGTCTTGGGGCCTGGGGGCAGTCAGCTGACTGGTTGTCTTTCTAGGCGGCACCTTTAGCAAGGCTGTTGATGGGCAGGGCATTTGCTAGCCCATGGCCTTTTTCATTTAAAACAGGGACCCAACAGCTTTCAGGAGTCAGCGAGTACCAGCATTTGGCAATTTTGTTTTTGGGCTTTTCTTTCCTGGCACACCTTAACCACCACAGATGACTCTTTTGCCCGTGGGGTCAGGAGCCTTGTTCTCCAGATACTTAACTTTTAGCCGGGAACAAGAGACAGATTTTACTCTGTGTCCTGAATTTTTTTCTGATGATTGGTGGCTTAAGGACAGCTTTTGGAAGATCTGCCAGTAGGCAGACTGTAAACCTATCCTTTGGAAGACTTGCTTGAGGCTATAAGCTGATTTTTTTTTTTTTTTTTTTTTTTGCTTAGGAGTCATCCCGATTATTGTAAACTTAATTGTTTATATCTCAGCTGCTTTTAGACCCATCTGTGGTTCTCAAGGCAGTTTGAGAATGAATGGGTGGAGTTAAGGTGAGTTAGGGCAAGTCTTAGAAACCGCCCAAGCCCACGCATTTGAGCCCGCCCACCGCCGGTGCAAAGGTCAGACAGAAAAGTTTACAGGTGGCCGACGCCTTAGTGGGAAAGGAAAGAAAGGGTTTAGAGCTTTAGCAGAAAGCTTGGAGATGAAGCAACTCTTATTTTCCCGTTCACTGGCTGAAGTACCTGCCACACTGTTATGTGGTCAGGTTTACTGGTACCACAAAGCTGTTAAGCGGCCAGATTTACCGGTACCCGCCCCATCCACCAATGTAAGTGGGTGGTATCCGCCCTCTGTCCCATGGCTGTAACTGAGTGGAAAATAAAAAATTAAAATAACAAACTGGGATCAGACTTCAACTCAGGCGTCCTGAGAATGAAGTAAGATCTAAGATCAGCTCAAGTCCCCCCATTTTCGTCAAGGGATGGGAGGAGCTGTGACTGAGCTGCCATGGGTCCACACGGTAGACCCTAGACACCATTTTTGCTCTGAGCAAAAATGTGCCTGCCATTGCCAACACAGCCTGGACAACCACCGGGATTGTCCGTCGCAAACATATAGCTCAGATTTCAGCCATTAGAACAGCAGACTCACTGTGAAAAATCGTGGCGGTATCAATAATGGAAAGCCGCGCTTCTCATGGCTGGCCACCACCCTCGGCGGCCAGCTGGAGGTGCGTGCTGGTTGGCGGAAGAATCACAAGCCATGGTTACCTTTTTAGAGCTTTTAGAGAGAGAGAAAGCTAAGATAAAGAGCAACTCTTTCCATTTGCCTGTTTGCTGGCCAGAATTAGATAACTCCCATAAAAGATTGGGACTTTTTGTTATTTTTTAAAGCATACTTGGGCCATGTCTTAGTACAGAGACTGATAAGCTTAGGAATCTTTAAGTAGGGCTGATCGAGTTGAAAGCCTTATTTCCCATGTCTGCAGCAGAGAGACAAAAACAAAAAATAAACATGATCCGGAGCTGGGGGGGGGGTCGCTGTGTGAAGGAAGGTCTCCCCAGGAGCCCTTGATGCTCAGCCACCCCGTCGGGTGCAAAGAGCATGTTAGCTTTACACAGCCCCCAGGATGCACCTGACGGTGGTGGTCCCTTTACGAAATATCTCACTCAAGCTGCAGACATGGGAGGTGGCTGGAAATCTGGGCCCGAGATGGGGGGGGCAGCCGTGGCCAGTAAAGACCGTTGCCGGGGGTTCCCCCAGTCTCAAGAATAACCAGTGAGGTGCCGGACGCTCAAAGGTCGTTCTCACGGATTCAGGAAACCATTTACGCTAGCCAAAGAGGGGAAAACTCACCAATCAGTAGCGGTGTTGCATGCGGATTTGTGCGACCAGGATAATGGAGAGTGATCTGTCACGAACGGAGCAGAGTTCCTGGTGTGTGTAGCGCAGTTTCCATCCCGGTTCCCGGATTTCCAGGCGCAGAGCGCCCGGAAGTGCCCATTTCTGCACAGCACCAATGTTAGTATTTAAGCGGCGCTAGGAACATGTCCCGAACACGACAAAACCACAGAAGAGTTTTATTAAAGAGGATAGAGGTGACAGGCCTGCATGAAACACACGTGGGTGAGGAGATTAGGGGGCTCATGCAAGATGGCGCCGGCTTTATAAAGGTTGGGCTGCGCATGCGTACAGGAACTCCTGTGGGTACTCCATGCATTCGCGTAGATTACATGGCTGCGCACGCGCTTTACGCAACCAAGTAAGGCCACAGAGTCCCGGTCCCATGAGATGTCTGAACCGGAGATGGCTATTCTACACCGGAAATAGTTAGGTGGTCTGCCGGGCAAGCCCAACCGTGTGGACATGTAATCTCTATCAGTACCATATTAGTCTTTCTGGTCCTGAGTTACCTCTCTCAGGATACATTTTTTTAGTCCTATCCGTTTGCCTGCATATTTCATGTTATTTATTTTAAACAGCTAAGTAACACTCCATTATGTAAATGTACCACATTTTCTTTATCCACCCTTTGGTTGAAGGACATCTAAGTTGTTTCTGTAATCCAAAGTTCCCTAATCTTTCCTTGGAATAAGGTATAAGAAACTAAGTTTTGAGTATTTGAATTAATTTACTGCTTGTAGATTATCATTGCTTAGGCTTTCTCAGCTAACAGAACAAAGGTATATATACATATACATATATATACACATATATATATATAACGTATATATAGCTACATATGTTTCTATACTTAAACACTATGTACATTAGAGTAGACATTAATTAGTTCAGGTTGATGTCTCTGATATTATGATGTTAACCAGCCTAGCTTTGTTCTTTGCTCATCTGCAACTTCTTACTCCCTAAACTAAGAAATCTGGTTGTTACCTTCTGCAACTGATTCTTAGTTGTTCAGTTCCAGTATATATGTATAGCCCTATCAGAATGGCTATCACAAAGGGCCTCAAGGAAATAGACTTAGGAATGAGAATGATGTGTTTATGAGTAGTTTCCTCTGCTTTTAGTATTGCCTATTAGGGTCATTTCCAGCATTACTTAGGCCTACCACCTTTTGCCATTTGCTCACTTCAGTGATCTTATTTAAAAACTTTTAGTACAATTGTTTCCTCATATTTAAGATTTAATACACCACACACATTATATGTCCACAGTTAATTTCCCTTGTTTGTAGTGCATACCATCATTTTATATACCTTGAACTTCTTATGTTTTTATTCATGAGAAATGTTAGATTGCAATGCATTCCATTTCTACTATCTTCACCTTGTTTATTTAAAATGTATGCTATGACATAACTCCAATGTTCACAAGAAAAAGTCTTAACAAAAAAGTAACAGGATGTCTGGTGTGAGATTGCTTTGAAGAGCAATGTCAGCATAGCTACACCCATGAAATCTCAGCAACATGGTTACATAAATAAGACCTGAGCAAGGAGAGCACCAACAGCCATGCTAAACCTCATGAGGTCCCAACTCTAGACAAAGAACTACAAGCAACTAAGGAATGTTGAGAGTGAGAGAAAATAGTCTTCCCTAAGGAAGGGCACACTGATTAGTTATCCAGTACCAAGTGGTAAACCATGAAATCATGTTTGTAGAAATAACACCAAACAGACTGAGCAGTGTGTGTGTGTGTGTGTGTGTGTGTGTGTGTGTGTGTGTGTGTATGTGTGTGTGTGTGTGTGTGTGTGTATCAACAAAGTAAAGAAGCCAGAAGTTATGAAAGAAAAGATAAAGATTGGGAAGACTGGGGTCAGGGAGTACAGCATAGGGGTTAGTTAGAGAGAGCAAAGGGAAAGGCAAAAATCACGCAATTATGTTTTAATTTCAAAAATAAAATTTGAAAATTTATTAAGATATAAATATAAAAACTAATCATTGAAATATATTTAAAATGCCAAAATACATATTTGTGAATTTAGACTAGGAATAAATTTACTAAGATAAACAAAAATAAGTTTATTCAATTCAACTAAGCCAGATTTAAAAGTTTCTGTTAAGGACTAGAAGCAGTACCCCCTCCCCCAATAAAAATAATTGAAAATACAAGCTGCAAACAGAAAGGGGAAAACACACAAATTCCAAGGAGTAGTCATCAGAATGCATGAAATTCTACTATTTCATGAGACAATAATAAACATCCTACTTTTATTCAACAAAAAAAATAACAGTTTTATGTGTTATATACTATAAAACCAATACAATGGAAATTAAGATGACACCTTAGTCTGGATTTCAAACAATAACAACCACCCTAATTTGAAAAGGCAATCCCAAGCAGCAATACTTAGGGACAGGTTGAATGCAGCATGCCAGGAAAAGAGTGAATGTGTGCTTGCATTTCATTCCAGCTAAGTTGACTGACTACTTAGTTTTATAGATTTGTCTTCAATAAAGGTATTTAATTGTATCTCAGGTCAGTCTAATTTTAGGAATAAGTAGCTGGAAGTAGCCATTCCAGCTTTGATCTGGAAGTTCCAACCCCCGTTGAGGCTTTGGTAACTGTCATGCCTACAAGGCAGGGCTGAGAGAGGACCCTGAAGACCTGAGAGAACCCAATGTGCAGGCTCTCTTGGTTCCTGGACCCTGGATGCTGGAGGTAGACTGAGCACAGTTCTCCAGAGAACACCGCTGCACTGTGCTACACCTTTCCCAGATCCTATTACCTATCCCTTCACTTGTAAGTTACCCCACAAAATAAACCTCCCTTTTAACTACCTGGCCTTAATAATTTCACCAATAGGGTTCTGCATTACATTTGGATTAAGTGCACCTGAGGAAGACTGTGGCTTAAGAAAAAAAAATCTCAAAATCTGCACTGTAATTTCAGCACTGAATAAAGAGTGGAAAGATTGGGTTAGAGAGAAGTTGCACAAGGCACCTCAAAGAAGAGATTGAGGAAGGATTTTAGGAGCTAGAGGGGTCAAGGACACAACTGAGAACATGGGCCACAGAATCAATTCAGCAGGGCTCACAGAGACTGAAGTAAGAACCAGGGAGCCTGCATGAGACTACACTAGACCCTCTGTATATATGTTACAGTTGTATAGCTTGGTGTTCTTGTGGGACTCCCAACAATGGGAGTTGAGTGTGCCTCTGACTCTTTTGCCTGCTCTTGGGACCATTTCCTTCCTACTGGGTTGCCTCATCCAATCTTAATATGAGGGCTTGTGCCTAGTCTTAGTGCATCTTGTTATGCCATGTTCATAGAAATAAATTGACGATAGGAAAGCCTGAATAAATCTTAGTGTCTAAGAGACAAAATATATTTTTGAGGGCCATGCCACTTCAAGGGTCATTCTGATCTGCATGGCCTGCGCTGCCACCCAGGGCCATGTAACATCAGGGACCAGGTTCTGCCAGGGGCTATGTCTGGGTTCATGATCCTACAGCAGTCAGGGTCTATCTATGTTGATGTCTGTGGCTCCTGTTACCACCCAAGGCCATGTGAATGTGTGCAGTCTAGGCAGCCATCTGGGGCTATGCTGATATCCGAGAGTCATGCTGTTGCTAGGGCCATACTGATTGGAGTGGCCTGCCCTGCCACCTGGGGCCATGGTGTCATCCAGATCTGAGCTGCTGAGGGTCATAGTTGGGTCCATGACCCTACTGCAGCCAGGGTCTATGTTGTCTGTGGCTCCTGTTACCACCCAAGGCTATGGGAATGCCTAAAGAATGGGCTGCCACTTGAGGCCATGTTGGTGTCTGAGGGCCATTTTTCAGCTGGGGCCATACTGATCTGAGTGGCCTGCACTGCCAACCAGGACCATGGTGACATCCAGGTCTGAGCTACTGTTGAGGGCCATGTCTATGTTAAAAAACATTTAAAAAGGCACAGTATGTGTTAGGGATTTAGCTCAGTGGTAGAGCGCTTGCCTGGCAAGCACAAGGCCCTGGGTTCGATCCTCGGCTCCAATAAATAAATAAATAAATAAATAAATAAATAAATAAATAAAGGCACAGTATGTTTTTGTAAATTTATAAAATTAAATTCAAAGGAAAAATCACATAAATAGAAATAAATAAATAAAATGATGCAAGCAATCTAAATATCCTCCTCACTGGCTCCAGAATGAATTCTTAATACAATAAAAATATACATTTATGTGTTAGTTACAATTTAATTATATTAACTGTTTTCTAAGAAGAATATACTATATATCAACAATGAGGCTCATTGCAAAGATAAGCATAAATAAGGCCCAGAATATTTAAGGAAGGAACTATTGAATTTCAACAGGAAAATTAGCACAGGGCAGGTAATTAAAATATAAACAAATCATTATATTCATTGTCAATAAACAAAAATGAAAATTAAAAAGACATTATTATTGGATTAGTGAAATTGTAAATTAGATACATAAAAGTTTTATTAAGATAAGAAGAAATAACAGGGATTTTAGTGAAGGGTCTCTGGAGAGAAATCTGTGGTAGTAATAAATGAAATTAACTCTGAATATGTATTTTCTGTGGAGGTGGAAATAAGAATAGGAAAATTGTGCTTTTATCTTGGTGTACTTGGCTATCCTTGATAAAGCCAAGTCTTTTTTGATCTGTTCTAGTAAACTTATCAAAATCACTTAATCAGTAACTCTTTCCATAATGCATTCTATTTTGAGAAGTATTTGTAGGGAAACTCAGCTAAGTATAGTGCCTGTGCCAAAAAATATGCATCTTTCTTTTCATTCTCTCAGGTCCCAGTTTTGTAAAGCATAGGAGCAATGAATAGGAGATACCTTTATAACATTAGGATCAATCAAATTAACCCTGTTAATAAACAGAGTGAGATTTGTATTTTTGTTTCTTTCTCATGTGGCTATGTAAATCATTAATATAATTGAACCGTTTGCTGTAATCATGAATTTAAACTTTACTTTGGCTGACAACAAGATTTACTTTGACATGGTAATATGTATCATAGATAATACTAAGTGAGTAGAAGATAATTTTATAAAAATAAAGTAATATCGTGGCTTATTGTTGTTTTAGTACTCTTAAAATATTCTCTGGAGAATACCCAGAAGTTACATAATTTGATAGTGAGTTTTATGTTTTAATTGACAGAGCAATCAGAAGTTTTGTTAACTTACATTTGCCATTGTGTTTCTAACAAGGAGAATAATTTTTCTTTCATTAGATGATTTATAATAATGAGTCACCCTACATAATAGATTCCTCTAGTGCAGGAAAAAAATTTCAGAGTAAAGTATTCCCCACTTTCTACTCATTTTTAAAAGGACTAATTTTAAAAGTAATTGGCCATATTAATAATATGAATTTATAATCATTGGATATGTAATTTATTTTTCTGCTAAAGTATTTACATCTACTTTTCTTCTATAAATGTTATACATTGAAAACAAAAGCATTTGCTGTGATTATCACTAGGCTCACTCCAGAGTAAATGAATCTGATATGTCCCTGTCATGAAAACAATTCTTGAGAAATTAAAAATTTCAATGAAAACAGCATGCTTACATTTTACATACTGACCTCTTGGAGATATGTCAAAATTCTTATGGATAACAGAATACCCATGCTTAAATGTTCAACATGACCAACTTCTAGAAAAAATACAATGCCTTCACTTCACTTCAGAACAACCAATACTGGGTATCATATTTAAATGGTAAAATTAGATTACAAATATAGGATAAATATGAAATGCTAACATATTTCTGGTTTGCTTAAACTTACTTGTGACAGGCATGCTACACTTAGCATTCTAGTTCAATTGGAATAATCATCTCGTCCAGCTGAGAAACTGCGGTTGGGAACTATGTGATAAATACTGTGTGATACATTGTTTTCAGTCCATTATAGTGATCACTATTTTCCTTATGCATCCAAATTAACTACATTTGGGGTTGGAGAGATGATTCAGTGTTATTAGCATCACTGTTCTTGCAGAGAATCAGGATTCTGTTCCCAGGACCCTCATGGCAACTCAAAATCATCTTTAACTCCATTTCTAAGGCATCCAGCGCCCTCTTCTAGCCTCTGTGGGTACTAGGAATGCACATTGTACACATTCATGAAGAAGTATTTCACATGAAATACAAATAAGTTTTTAAAAATTATATTTTTGACCACTGGAAGCCAGATATAAAGTAGCATACTGTTCAACAAGCCCCTTATATTTGAAAAGGTAGTTAAAATCTAGAAGGAAAGGTAAAACTTACCTGTTATTCACAATTTAAATTACTCTAGTATCCATAACTAGGCACATGAGTATGCAGTTAATTCTAGCTACAATATACTTATTGGTTACCAATAGCACAAATCTTATGCACTCAAAAAAGAATAAAGCAACGTGGTTGTATTTCTTCTCAACCAAGTGAATTAAAATGAAGGAAGAACTAGTTTTTCTTGACATTTTATCTCCAAATTACTAATATGACTTTCCCAGAGAAATATTTCCCAACATTAAATAATATGAAAAAAAGTTTCCATGGTGTTATTTATTCAGTTTTGTAAAATAAGTGCTTTGTAACTGAAATCTTTTACATTTGCAGCTTTCTAAAGCAAACACTGAAAAGAATGTAAAGCTGTTCTCTCTCAGCTTTTGAAAAGCTCATTTAGTTACAGAAAGTATTTTATTTCTAACACTTTCTCACATACAAAACCTACTTAGTTCCTAAGAATATGACAAACTGTTTTTATTTCATTCTGTTTCCACAGTAACATAATGGGATTCCTTGGCCACCAAAAGCCACAATAGTTGATAGTGTAATTTCTCAGTCTTTACATCTTGAGTTTGGTCTCTTCAATACACTAACCAAAATAAATCATTTGTCCCATTGACACACAAATCCCACCAACATGCCTACATTTGAGAGCTGCATATACCTCTATAGCATTATTGAGGTACAGGTTCGGGGCAAAACTAACTCCTGAGGTCTGAAATTTGTCATTCTGGACTCAAGGGGAATGACAGCCAGAGTCAAGGCTGTGGAACAAGGCAGGCACAATGACCAGCTCCTCATCTCCCTTCCACAACCACTCACCAATGAATGCCAGGCCACAAATGTATTCTAATGTAGAGAGGTTTATGGAATTTTTGCTGAACAGTAATTCAGAAAGTCACCTATAGTTTATTCTATTTAAGTATATATCTGACGAGCAACTAAAAATGACATCAATTTTTCTTATATTACTAGCTTTCATTTATTTCCTCAACACTGTGAAAGAAAACAATAGCTAGGCATATTGAGGAAACTTCATGACAGAAAGGGAAAAACTGTTTTTCACAAGAAAAACCAAAGAACTAACAGAGATTTCCTTCATGAACCTAAGCAGAGATTCAAATATTAGGAGGAACAAGAGAGTGTAGGTTATTTCAATTTCACCCCTATTCTCACATACTTGTTACATTTTTGTAGTTCAAAATTTACCTTGTAATACCTATGATTATGTACCATAAAGTGTCAGCATTATAGAACAAGCAAGCTGAAACACTACAGAGATTTTCATTTCTGTGCTTTAAACTGATAGAAGCAGAAGATTCAGGTGTTTTGTTTGGTTTTTACAGAAGGTGCCTTGTCCAGCCATCATCAGAGAGGCTTCCTTTGGCAACAGATGGGAGCAGGTGCAGACCCATAGCCAGACATTATGTGGAAAGAGTCTAAATTGGAGGTCTCCAGTGGGCTCCTCTGAGCTCCGGGAATCCCGTGGAAGGGGAGGGGTAAGATTGTAGACGTTAGAGGGTATGTAGGACGCCAGGAGATCATGGCCCACAGAATCAATTAAGCAGGGCTCATATGGGCTCACAGAGACTGAAGCAGCATGCACAGGACTTTTGCATGGGTCTGTGCTCGGTCCTCTGTGTACATATTATTGCTGTTAGCTTGGTGGTTTTGTGGGACTCCCAACAGTGGGAGCAGGTGTGTCTCTGACTCTTTTGCTTGCACTTGGGCCTATTTTCCTTCTATTGGGTTGCCCTTTCCAGCCTTGATATGAGAGAGTTTGCCTTGTCTTCTTATATCTTGTTTTGTTGTGTTGGTTGTTGTGTCTTGGAGGCCTGTTCTTTTCTGAAGTGAGACGGAGGGCAGTGTATCTGGAGGAGAGAGGAGGTGGTAGGGAGCAGAATGGAGTGGAAAAAGGGAAAACTGGTCTGGGTGTATAGTATGAGAAAATAATCTATTTTCAGTATATATATATATATATATATATATATATATATATATATATATATATATATATATATATATTTAAGCTTCTAAAGGCTTAAATAAAACTTTACTTACTGTAATAGTTTCAGATAAAACATAAACATTCAGTCTCAAGGAGTGAAACCTATTGAAACAAAATTACACACAGTGCTGATGCGTTCACATAAGATGCTGATATTGATTGCTGTTCACAGTTGCTTTTATAAATGCAAGATATCCCACAGTATTCTCTAGCTCATTGTAGTCTACTGTTGATATTTACTTTCTGGACTTATTATTTGGCCAGGTCGATAAATGATTGACTGCAGCTTGTTTTCCTTTAGCTGTGGCATCAAATAGGCTGCATTTCTCACTTTGTCTTCTCAGCAGTTGTGTGGATTATGGAGATGAGCTGTGGCTGGAGCAGAGAATGCATCATTTATATATGTCAGTTGGATGGCATCATGTGCCTGTTCCAGACTGTTTTTCAGAGTCTGTGAGATTTATGAGCATCATAAAGATTCTCCCCCCACCCAGATCATGTTTGTAGAATTCATGTTTCTCTGCTGGACTTCCTGTTTCATATAATCAGACAAAATAAGGAAAAAGAAGAAGATTTTGGAGTAATTTTTCTCCAAAAATAAGAGAAAATTACCCCATCCTCTTAAAATTTTGTTGTACTTTCAAACCACTAATTAATCAGGATAAAATAAAAACAATAGTGGGAGAATTACTTAGAGCAAAATAAAAAAGTCAAGGCACATTTCCTTTTAACATGTTCTTTTTGCAGAAAAAGCATACATACATTTTCATGAATATATATTTAGAGTCCAATGTATGAAATTGTGCACCCTAATTTGAGCCACAGTAAAATCCATTCCATCATACATCAATAGTTTTGCTAATGTTCTTACAACGTGTGTGTGTGTGTGTGTGTGTGTGTGTGTGTGTGTGTGTGTATAGTTTTATCTACCTGTGCAAATTGAAGTTATTATTAGGTGTTGTATTAATATGAACTGGTTTTGGTAGGCAGAACTTGGTGAGGCACTCACATGACTGAAGGAAATGCACAAGTGAAAACTTTTATTCATAAAACAACCACTGAGGAAGGAGGAGGTAGTACTCGATCTTTCCTCTGTCACTCCTCCAGCAAAGCAAAGAAGAACCGAGCCTGATTTCTAGCTTTAAAAGTGGCACTAATTACCAAAACCCAAACCACATAATACATCATACTATACATAGAAGATGAATTGTTCTGTGTGATTATGTGAAGAAAAAATATTATTGTCTAACACAGTGATTCTCAACCTGTGAGTCTTGACCCCTTTGCGGGTAGAATGACCCTTTTACAGAGGTCTCATATCAGGTATCTTGAATATCAGATATTTACATTATAATTCACAACAGTAGCAAAATTACAGTAGCAATGAAATAATCTTATGGTTGGGGGTCACTACAACATGAGGAGCTGTATTAAATTGTCACAGCATTTTTCCTAAGCATAAAAATAGGTTTCATAAAGGATGCAATATCGAAGCTGCATTTTTCTAAACATGTATTTCCCTGTTAGGTGAGACCTTTTCTGTCATTAAGAATGAAGAAAACAGAAAACAATTAAAAGATACAGTTAGGGAAGCATGTAGAACCTGAGAAACCAAGCAATTATGTTTTATCCAGTCTGATATATCAACATTACACTGTATCTATATCTCTAATAAACATCAATACACCAATTCCCCCAACATGCATAGCATTTGCATAAAGACAGGTAAATACTAGGAAATAAAACTTGGTTTTGAATATGAAGCATCCATATGAATTGCTGTTTATCATACATTCATTTTTATTGGTTTTGTCTTGAAACATCCTTGTAGGCTAAAATAAAAACCTCTTTCTCTACTGATTTCCATCTTTTTGACTTAATCCTTATTGATTTTATGATTTTTCTTGCCCCAAACTTAGTGAAATTAATAAAAATGCTGTTTTCTTATACACTGCTATATTCACCTAGTAAGTATGCTCCAAAGGCTGTCTACTGGATAAGGAAATACAGCTTTGAAGGTTTAGTTAGGATACTTTACAACTTTAGGAAAAACAAAATTAGGAACAAAGTAAAATTCTGGAACTGCTTTTTTTGGTGATTTACCCTTTTGCCTAACAGATTAGCTCATCAAAAGTGGATTATATTGAACCTTGGTCTCTTGAGAACGGCAAGGTTTGCTTGGGTGTTCCTGTATTGCAATCAGTAAAATATTATTCATTCACCAAATTATGTAACAGGAAGCCAATGTGTTATACTAATAGCACAGGAGAAAGTGCCTCAATTTACATATTCAAGAAATTTTCAATATACAAAAGAACATAGAATTATTTGAAAACATCTCAGTCTTCAACAGGTAAAAATTGAGATGTAAAGGGAAATGTGGTAGTCTGGCTATTTGACATGTTGCTCATTACATTAGTCTAATAATATATCTTCTGAAATAAATTATTTTAGCAACATGCAAGTGTGACTAGTAAACCTTAATATTTCAATTTATAAATAAGTTCTTTTTTATCCATTACCTATTTAAAATATCTCTTTAGACAACTAATAGAAAGATTTCACCCTCTTAGTTTACATTCTTTGTTATTTTGTGAAATATTTGATAGGCGTTTGCATATTCTGTTACAAATTAATTCAGAAGGCTCCAATTTGACCATTTCATATTATAGTGTAATGGAACTGATGCATCCTCAGACAAAATAGCCTTTCATTTAAATGCCTACTTTTGACAGGAAAGGAAGCTAGAGATGTGTGAGCTTTCACAGCTGGGATATTTTCCCATCACAAAATGCCAGAATATCTGCAAAGAAAACTCTTTTGTCAAAATCAATTTTATATGAAGCTTGATTTAATAAGCAGTTTTTATGGGGCATAGAAAATGCTGGCAATTTTCTTTGTTGTAGTCAAGCAGTTATACTAATCACAGCACACCTAGACTTCAGGACCAACTTCCTCTCCCTTAGAGTTGATTGCCAGAACTTACGCACCCCAAATTTTTTACAGCACAGAGTACATTTCTCTAAGAACATAAAGTGTTGAACTTCCAATTCTATAAGACAAAACAGGCACTCTCATTAATAGGGGTTGGTGATGAAATATATTTTGTATTACCTAGTACTAACCAAAACAAAATGTCATGCTACTATTATTTTCGCACAAAGTTTACCATAAACTTTTATTACCTCCTCAGAAGTAGAGGATCAGTGATAATTTGGCATTAATTACAAAAGATTGAACATGTCTACAAAAGCTTCCTGAAATCAGAGCAAATGGCAGTAATCCAAAAGTATGGCTGAATTTGAGATTTGTTGAAAATGGTTATCTCAAGGTCTGTTCAAGAAGTTCCGGCCATGCTGTTACTTCTTACATCATCAACCTTAACTTTTTTGGTTCTAACTGTCATAGATACACTTCATATCTTTACTCACTCTCCCTGGAACCAGAAAGCACATTCATGGGCTAGGAGGAGTTGAAAAGAATATCATATGTTCTGTAGGGTTCACAAATTCATCCCTAGACCACGCCAAATAAACTATTTTACAATAGATCTTTGGGAGCAATTGTAATTTGTATATATTAGTATTTCAAAATTGAAGTATGACTTAGAGACCCAGTGAAAAATTGTATTTGGAAAATAAAATTTAACACTTCAAAGCTATGTAAGTTTCTGGCTACATGACAGTCTTTTTTAAATAAAGAAAGGAAAAAAAAAACATGAAAAAGATCAATGAAAGCATTGAGTACATTCCTGAAATGGTCAGACAAAAGTATTCCATTTACAAATCAATCTGAAATGTTAAAATTGGAAGGTAAATGTAAATGTTGAGACAAGTTCCTGAGATGAGGACATTTGTAGAAATACAGAACTTAACTTAGCTTCTGTTTTCAGATCACAACTAGAACACAACCTTGAACTACTATGCATATACAGGGTTATAAAACAAAAAATATATACTCATTTTCTTTTAAGAATTCATGAGATATTAAAGGGAGCTGATGATGTTCTACTTGACAAAAGAAGTTTTGACAGGCTGCAATGGAATGATACACTTTAATCACAATTCACTTGCATTTTGAATTCAGAAAATAATTTAAAAGTTTGCATGTTTGAATTTAAAAAATATTTTGAAATAGCCCATGCATCAAACAAAAATAAGAAAAGTTATTAGGAAATACTCAGAAATAAAATTGTAAATGTCATTACATATCAAATTTATAAGTGCTTTTAAATTCCTTTATAGAATGCAGACCCTTGAATGTTAGGGGAAAACAACAAGGCAAGCCTTATATCCTACCCACTCAACATAACAAGGTGGGAAATACAGTTACTGGCAAATGTTAGAAGGTAATAAATAACAAGAGTAAAAATTAAGTAGACATAAGGCTCATCAGGGTGTCTGAAACAGATTAAGTACTAGTTTCCTATTGGGATAGCTACATATCTTTCTATACTCCCATTTTTTGAAAAAAGCTGAGTTTCAAATAAAGGACCCAAGTACAAGAATTGTGTATTTAGGAAAACCCAATTCAAAATGATGAAGATAGATTCAGAACCATAAAATTCTCATGGCTCTTTATAACAAAAGAGATACTAGTCTTTATGGAATAGTGCACTCTTACAAATAAAGGAGTGTCAGAGTACTCACAATTATACTGTATTCATGGTGTGGAAGGTTGAATTGAATTTAAATAAAAACGTCAATTGATCTTTATAATTATACTAATAAAAGTTCCAAACTAATTGCAGCATTATCAGAGAAAAGGACAATAATCACAAGAAGTACAAAATTGAGATTTGGCCTGAAAAAATATGAGCACATTAAAGTCCTGATAATTAAGACAAAGATTTACTATTATAATACACTCTGATTAAAAGAATATGAAATATAACCAGAGGTGTAAGTTATAGGACAATTGGTAATCTATATGGAAAAGCACATTAGGTCTATTCATGTCCTATTTTAGAAAATGAATTGCATTAGGTGTCGAGATACAAAAATAAAAAATAGACAGCAAAACAAAAAACTATTTTAAAACTCTATGGAAAAACTTGTAAATAAGATGCAAAATTCACAGCCATAAAAATTATTCAAAATGAAGCAAATCTGATTAACAATTATGCTGTACAAAAAAATGAAAATTTGGTTTCCATTTCCAGCACTGAGAAATGAGAAAGACACAGAGACAGAAAGACAAACAGAGGAGAGGGATGGAGGGAAGCAGGGAAGATGAGAGAGAGAGGGGGGACACAGCAAAAGGCAGACAGAACACAAAGAGGGAGAAGAGGAGAACACAGAGAGTGACAGGAGAGAGATGGAGGAGAGAGACATGGAGGAATTAATCCCAATTAATTTCATGTCTGAAAAAGAATTGCCTATCCTTATATCTATATAAATTCATGCTTTCAGTGATTAAGAAAAAACACCCAAATAAACGAAAAGAACCATGAACAATGGTTCTCCAAGGAAGAAAATTAACAAATACTGAGATGAATACTTGGTTCAAACTTACTAGAAATAAGGTAAAGTGTGAGAAACCCAGTGCTATTAAAGATGACAAAAAGTTAAGGATGATAAAATAAGGTGCCAAACACTGGTGATTGGAGCACTCAGTCACAAAAACAGATGACACTACCAAGCAATTTTGATAGTACAAAAGTGATGACACAGCAATTTAGTTCCTTGCTGTTATATGCCAAATGAAGAAACTTGATCTTTTGCTACAGAAAGTTCACGATACAGCAATACACATCTGTCTTCTCCGTGTGTGTGTGTGTGTGTGTGTGTGTGTGTGTGTGTGTGTGTGTGTATGGAGTACGTATATATAATAAAATATATAGCTATATATATATATATATATCCATTATATATCTATACATCATATATATGTATTGATATGGCTAGGGATATGTACACACACACACACACACACACACACACACATAAACACACAGAGCTAAACAACTAATTTTACCTTCATATGTGTTCTCTACCTTTTTCCATTTTTCTCTGTGCTTTTGGAAAGGTGAATAAGTTTAGAATTCATTAGTCAGCTCTTTTGACTACCAGTTGTTCTTAATTTTTCTGATAATAGGAGAGACCTCTAGGCTCTAGAAATTGTTGAAGGGTAGAGTGGAAAACTTCTCAGCTCCCTTCAAGGTCATCCAAAGTTAGCTGCAATTCCATTCCTTGAAAGGCACTTTTCTTTTTTAAATTATTTTATTATTATTAATTACACATACCAACCATAGATCTCCCCTCACCCCTCCTCCTGCTCTCCCTGCCAGCCTTCCCCCGCCCAACCTCCATCCCCTCCCCCCAAATTGTATGGCCTCCCATTGGGAGTCAGCAAAGCCTTTCATATTCAGTTGAGGCAGGTTCAAGCCTGTCCCCTCAGCATCAAGGCTGTGCAAGGTGTCCCACCATAGGCAATGGGCTCCAAAAGGCCAGTTCATGTATCAAGGGTAGATCCTATTCCCACTGTCAGCGGCATGTCACACAGACTAAGCTACACAACTGTCTTGCCCATGCAGAGGGCTGAGTCAATCCCATGCAGGCTCCACAGCTGGTAGTCCACAGTTCATGAATTCTCACTAGTACTAGTTTGTTTTGGTTGTCTCTGTAGGTTTCCCCATCATGACTTTGATGTCCGTTGCTCATAGAATCCCTCTTTCCTCTCTTCAACTGGACTCCTGGAGCTCAGCCTGGTGCTTGGCTGTAGCTCTCTGCATCTGTTTCCATCAGTTACTAGATGAAGTCTATATGAGTCATCCTTGTGGATTCTTGAGAACTTCCCTCACCCAGGTTTCTGCCTATTCCTATGATGTCTCCCTTTATCAAGATATCTCCCTATTTGCTCTCCCACTGTGACCCTGTTTCAGCTCAATCATCCCATTCCCCCATGCTCCTATCCCCCATCCCCTACCCTCCATTGCCCCCCTCTCACCTCCAGTTTACTCAGGATATCTCATCTATTTTCCCTCCCCAAGGTGTTCCATGTGTGCATCTTAGGATCTTGTTAGCTAGCTTCTCTGGAGCTGTGAATTGTAGTCTGATTAACCTTTGCTTTACTTCTAGTATCCACTTATGAGTGAGTACACACCATGTTTGTCTTTCTGAGTCTAGGTTACCTCACTCAGGATCATATTTTCTGGTTCCACCCATTTGCCTGCAAATTTCATGATGTCATTGTTTTTTACTACTGAGTAGTATTCCACTGTGTATATGTATCACATTTTCTTTATCCATTCTTCGGTTGAGGGGCATCTAGGTTGTCTCCAGGTTCTGGATATTAGGAATAATGCTGCTATGAACATAGTTGAGCATATGTCCTTGTGGTATGATTGAGCATTCCTTGGGTATATACTAAAGAGTGGTATAGCTGGATCTTGAGGTAGATTGATTCCCAATTTTCTGAGAAACCACCACACTGATTTCCGAAGTGTCTGTACAAGTTTTCACTCCCACCAATAGTGGAGAATAGTGCTCCATATCCTCTGCAACATAAGACCTTTTATCATTCTGTAGGCTGTCGTTTTGTCTTATTGACCTTGTCCTTTACCCTACGAAAGCTTCTTAGGAGGTCCCATTTATTAATTGTAGCTCTCAGTATCTGTGCTACTGGTGTTATATTTAGGAAGTGGTCCCCTGTGCCAATGCGTTCAAAATTACTTCCTGCTTTCTCTTCTATCAAGTTCAGTGTAACTAAATTTATATTGAGGTCTTTCATCCACTTGGACTTGAGTTTTATGCATGGCAATAGATATGGATCTATTTGCATTCTTCTATATGGTTTATTTTGTTTGTTTTTGTTTTTTTTTTTGAGACAAGGTTTCTCTGTGTAGCTTTGCACCTTTCCTGGAACTCGCTCAGTAGACCAGGCTGGCCTCAAACTCACAAAGATCTGCCTGCCTCTGCCTCCCTAGTGCTGGGATTAAAGGCGTGCACCACCACCGCCCGGCTCTTCTACATGTTGATACACAGTTATGCCAGAACCACTTGTTGAAGATGCTTTCTTTTTTCCATTGTACACTTTTGGCTTCTTTGTAAAAAAACCAAAAAAAAAAAAAATCAGGTCTTCATAGGTGTGTGAATTAATGTCAGGGTCTTCAATTGGATTCTATTGGTCCACATGTTGATTTTTATGCCAACACCAAGCTGTTTTTATCACTATAGCTCTATAGTAGAGCTTGAGGTCACGGATTGTGATGCCTCCAGAGGCTGCTTTATTGTACAGGACTGTTTTGGCTATCCTGGAGTTTTTTGTTTTTTTCATATGAAGTTGAGCCTTGTTCTTTTGATGTCTGTGAGAAATTGTGTTGGGATTTTTGATGGGGATTGCATTGACTCTGTAGATTGCTTTTGGTAAGATTGCCATTTTTATTATGCTAATTCTACCTGTCCATGAGCATGGGAGACCTTTTAAAGTTCTTGTCATACAGGTTTTTCACTTGCTTAGTCAGAGTTCCCCCAAGGTATTTTATGTTACCTGTGGCTATTGTAAAGGGTGATGTTTCTCTGTTTCTTTCTCAGCCCATTTATGATTTGTATATAGGAGAGCTACTGATTTTTTTAAGGTAATCTTGTATCCGCCACATTGCTGAAGGTGTTTATCAGCTGTAGGAATTCCCTGGTAGAATTTGTTGTGATCAGTTACATATACTATCATATCATCTGCAAATAGGGAAAGTTTGGCTTCTTCCTTTCCAATTTGTATCCCCTTAATCTCCTTTTGTTGTCTTATTGCTCTAGCTAGAACTTCGAGTACCATATTAAATAGATATGGGGAGAGTGGACAGCCTTGTCTTGTTCCTGATTTCAGTGTAATTGAAAAGCATATTTTTTAAAAAGATAGTTCATCATATTATACCTCAGCTTTACTGTGTCAAAGTTTGGGTAATTGATTTGTTTTTTCTCTTCAGAACTGTGACAGTGTAGAGTTCTTCACTGTTCCCAGCCCTAGGGTATTACATTATCCCATGTAATTTCAAAGATCAGCTTTTAGTAATTTCTATTCAACTTAATAAATCCTGTATTTGTCATCTGGCTCTTGTGGGGATTCATAATAATACAATTCAATCACAAAATTCTAATGAAATTGAAAACAATCTTGAATAGGACTCATATGATTAGATGGTGTTATAGAATTAAAATGGAGTAGTAAATAGAAAATTTACAGTTTCATGAATCTTATTACTAATTTAAAAATAGGCAATAATATCTAAATATTACTCAGAAAATAGTTTAAAAATAGAATCATAAATATGTGTACATATATACATATATACAAATATTTGGGTGTGTATAATTTTGTCATAAAGCTACAAATAAAAGATAAGAAATAAAAAGTGTTCTTGTTTGGATAGATATTTGATTGAGTAAAAGAATTTAGAGTGTTTTGAATTAACTGGTAGAATTCTGTTTTCAAATCAATGGTAGATATACATTTGCCTTGAAAATACATGCATACAGGGGCCTTAGACTTGGCTCAGTGGTTAAGAGTACTTCTTACAGAAGATCTGAATTTTGTTCATAGCACCCATATTAGGAAACTTACAACTACCTGAAACTTCAGCTTTAGGGGATCTGATACACTTTTTAAGACTCTGTGGGTTCCTATACATGTGTACACACACACACACAATATATATATATATATTATATATAATGAAATTATTCTCAAAAATATATACATGTGTCTCCTGTCACATAAATTGTATATATTTTTAAAAAGTTAAACCATATCATTTTAATTTAATTAAACACCTGTTTGATTACTAATTCATTATTTTTATTACATATAAAGAAATATTTCATGTTTTCATCCTGTTTTGCTACTTACTACTCAGGGAAATACAGAGTTTAGAAGTTTATGGTGATTCAGATGTTATAGCAATTATTTTTACATTCAATTGGATTATTGTGACTGTGTAAAATTCTCATAAATATTCTTGTTAAATTGAAGCTAATTTTATACTTACTTATCTTTTTGTAGAATTTCAAAATAATTTCTTAAAGTAAATAAGCCAGGTAATGAGTGAATGAAAAAAATAAAATGTTCTCACTCTCATGTGGAAGCCAGAGGATTGATTTCATAGAAGTAAACTAGAACACCCATCAGTGAAGATTATTAGCAAAGAGAGACAAGAGAGGATAAATGATTTCCTTGACTCCTTCCAATGTGATAATTGAGCATGAAGGCTTACATTTAATGTGTGGCATTCTAACATTACATCTTTATTTTGCATCCTCAGTAGAATATTAATTACAGTTATAAAATAGGTCAAAGTTATTTTATGAGACTAGAACTTGATCTCAGAAGTCAATTATCAAATGAAATTAGAATCCACCACTATCATCCCAATTTAGCAAAGAGAACTAATATTATAAAGTATCCAATATTAAACAGTTTGCAAATATTAGAGATCCCCTGACTTTAGACAAAAAGCAGAATAGATTCTTAAACCTGCTGCCCTCTGATCTTCTGTTTCCAGGAGCTCACTAGGTATGGACAATGTCACAGACTACCAGTGAGTTGATCTAGTGAAAGACATTTTGTTGTTAGCTATTTCATTACTCTGAGCTCACACTAAATCTAAAGAACAACATTTTTCTTTTATATTCTTTTTTTTTGGTTCTTCAAGGCAGGGTTTCTCTGTGTAATTTTGTGCCTTTCCTGGAACTCACTTGGTAGCCCAAGCTGGCCTCAAACTCAGAGATCTGCCTGGCTCTGCCTCCCGAGTGCTGGGATTAAAGGCGTGAGCCACCACTGCCTTTTAAAAATTTTCCATATAATACATTTTGATCATACTTTTTCCTTTCCCTCTATTCTTCTCATATCTTCCCCGTCTACTCACCCAGCATCTAGTCTTTTCTATCTTTCAGAAAAATCAAAATCAAAACCAAATCTAAACCCTTAAAAGGGGGCAGAATATAAACTATGACATCTGTTTTTTGTCGGTTAACAATTTCTGAGCATTGAGCCTGCCCAGGAATATGTTGATATATCTAGTGTTACTCTATTAAAGAAAACCCATTTTCTCTCTCACAGAAGCTATTAGTAGCAAATAGCTTCTTGAATAGAGGTTGAAATTTGGTTTTTCTCTTTCTCCATGCTGGGATTTTGTCAGGCTTCAACATAATGTAGGTTTTGTGCATGCTGTCAAAGTCTCCATGAGTTCATATATATGTCAGCCCTGTTGTTTCTAGACAACAAAACTGGTTTAAGAAACATTTTTATAACCTATAGAACAAGGAAATTACTTTTCAGGGAACTATGGCATCTTGAAGCTCTTACCACTCTGTGCACTTTCTGATTTCCTGGTTTGTTTAAATGTTTTCCCCTTCTCTGTTTTTCTCTATATAATCATGAGAATATATCAGATAGGAATAATGGAAAGCTATACATTCAGAGTCACAGTCAAGTAAGGTCATTAGGTGATCCTGCTACTTACTTCCTTCATTATCCCTCAAAACATGGCTTAATTCCAAGTCCAATCTGTGTCCTACTTCAGTTCAAGTATTGGACACTGTACTTCCAATCACAGCACTTAGCAAGTACTATCATTGACATTAGAAATGGATTTTCTCAATACAATGCACTTGCTTTATGAAACTGAAGGAATCAGGAGGACTGCTATGAGAAAGCAAAGAATGAAGACAATGACTGAAGCTCGAGTTTTTTCTCTGGGTCCTGCCAAGCCCTGGCAGTCCCATAGCCCACTTACAAAACGCTTATAATATTTAAACTGCTCCGCCATTAGCTCAGGCCTACAATTGTCTAGCTCTTACTTATACTCAGCCCATTTTTGTTCATCTATATGTCACCACATGTTCCATGGGTTTACCTGCTGCCTTTACATGATGCTCCCTGGAGGGCAGGCTGGCGTCTCCTCCTCTCGGCCTTCCTGTTCTCTCTCTGCTAGTCCCACCTATACTTCCTGCCTGGCTACTGGTCTATCAGTGTTTTATTTATCAATCAATCATCCACAGCACTTCCACTTTGTCTTTTTTTTTTCAAAAAGGAAGGTTTTAACTTTAACATAGTAAAATTACATATAACAAAATAATTATCAAGCAAGAATTACAGTTACAATATTAAAGAAGATATCCTATCTATCTTATATTTGTGAGTCTAAGGTTTTATATCTAACTTATCTTGTATCATAACTGAGGAAATTATATCTATCTAGTCTTCAACCACATCAAAGACCTCAGAAGGATATAATATTACCTGAGAAACAAGAGAAGGATGCAAGCAAATTTTGGGAGTCTTGCAGGGTAGACAGAGACAGCTGGCAGCCTGGACAGTCACCTAATGTTCCTTTGTAAAGTTGGGGCATTTGTCTTCAGTCCTTAGGACTAGAGTCTCTTGGTCATTTTTCCTGTACAATGTCTGGCATTTTCCTCTGTGAAGCAGGAACCTGAAGGACCATTTTGTCAAGCAAAGTTCAGTGGTCACCTTTCTATGGGTCCTGAATGTCCAGTTGATCAAGCAGTCCAGACAAAAACAGTTTCTTGCCCAAATGGCTATTTTTGTCAAGGTGAAGATAAACTCCATATGAAGTGTCTTTGATGCCCATCCTCCTCTCTGAAGTAAATCAGTGCTGCCAGGAGCGGAGTCGCATAGTCCAGAAAGTCTAATTTTTTTAAAGAGTTATTTATTTATTATGTATACAGAAGAGGGTGCCAGATTTCATTACAGATGGTTATGATCCACCATGTGGGTGCTGGGAATTGAACTCAGGCCCTCTGGAAGAACAGTCGGTGCTCTTAACCTCTGAGGCATATCTCCAGCCCCTAAATTTTTAAGACATTTAAAATGCCATATTCTGTAAATCTTTGAAATGTTTGAGGATTACCTACCTAATTGAATTATATCTTTGTATAGCTAGAAAACAACATGACGATAAGTTTGACTATCATAGAAGACTAATTAATCTGTATTTCTTAATTATCCATTACAATCTAAATGAGTTACATAAACATAATACCTCAAATGAGAGTAGAAATGTATATACATATACAGTATAACAAAATTAAGTTTAAATTTGTATCAATAAACTAAAATCCACAGCAATGTAAAACATTTTAAACAAGTTGTTCTTTAAAAGTAGATTCAATAATCTACCCTTTTATCTTAGCCTATCTATATCATATCTCCTTTTCTTCTTTAGAAAGAGATCACATTTATAATTAACCTGATTTAAATAAAAAATATTGGTTTTTCTCTGTCCCACACCAGAGGGCTCTTCTGATATGGGACAAAATAATTTTTTAATCTCTTTTTTTTAATTTTAGCAATATGTTTGGGTTTAGAGAAGGAGTGAGCCAATTCCATATCCAAAGCCACCTTGGTA
This sequence comes from Onychomys torridus, assembly GCF_903995425.1. Taxonomy (NCBI): domain Eukaryota; kingdom Metazoa; phylum Chordata; class Mammalia; order Rodentia; family Cricetidae; genus Onychomys; species Onychomys torridus. The sequence continues at coordinate 81,888,778 of NC_050466.1, read as the reverse complement.
TATCTGGGAATTTGAGTGTAGTTTCTCTTACTACTTCTTGCTGGAGGGAGGCGCTGTATCTTATGGGGACACAAAGAAAATTTTAGGATTATGGAGTAGTCCGTGAGGGTATATCTTTTGAGCCAGTTGCCTTGAAACCGTTTTGGATGTTGGATCATTTGAGCCATGGTGTCATCGGAGACCTTTCTGGGGGTCTTGGCTAGTCAAACCTGATGTATCTTAATCTGGAACAAATCCATAGCCTCTGGCTTTCTGTGGAAACAAAAGCAGAGACTCTTTTCCAAAGCAACATATCCTTATATCCAAATTTTGAAGTCAAAGTACCTTTAAAATTTACATATTTGTTTAACTCAACAGCTCTTACGATGAGATGTTTTTGTTTGTTTGTTTTTGTTTTTTTTTTCTCAGTTAAAAATCCCAAAGACAATACAATCCAGATTCTCTGTGTAATATCCATTTTTACATGGCTTATTTTTTATACTACCTTTATAGTCTCTTTAAAGACTTTCTTTTTAAAAACTATTTTTTTATATAACTATATATTTCTTTTTTTCTCTTTTAAGCCTACATACATTTTTACACACATTGTAAAGCATTTAAAGTCTTGTTCCATCTGAATCTGTCTTATTTTGAATCTATTGTTTTAAACTGCAGCATTACTAGGGCTGGAATAGCAGCTTTGGCTGCTGGCTCCGCCCACCTCAGCTTCCCAGCTCTGGGAACCATCAACTCTTAGAAACAGTGGTTCTATGCTTCTATCAAAGCAGTGTGTAGCCCAGAAACCTCTTTTTTTTGTACTAGCAAAGACTAAATCCACCACACAGTGTAATGTGCCACCTGTAGATGCCTCATTCCTGCCATACTGCTGGTCAAACTCATAGGCCAGGAACCCGCGAACTTGAGAGAGACAACTAGGAAGCTGTTTTTAGCTCGGTTTTAGAATCTTTTTTCTCAGGTTTTAGGTGGAAACTCTTGCCAACATGTGAAGCTAGAGTTTTTCTCTCAAGGTTGGGATGATATGTTGGGAGAGACACATGATACTGAGTGGTGAGAATTTCCAATTATGCTTTCTTTTCTTCTAGCTCTGTTATCTGTTCTAAAGCAATGTTTCCTCTTTCTGAGTTTCACTGAGATGAACAGTATTCCCTCTAGGACCAAAAACTGTGCAGCTGTGCTGCCAACTATGAGATTTCTCACCATATTGCTTCTAGGGTGGATATATTAAGTTATAGCATAGTTTTTTTTTCCTGTGTAGATAGTTGAGCTATGGGTGTATTGAAAAAGTAGGCACTAAGGATTTGAATTAGCCTAGATTGAAAACTGAATAATATTTTAAAGTTATTGCAAAAAGGGACAACAGAATCTTAATTTCTTTTTTCTTAATTTTTAAAACCTTTATTTTAGAAATGACAATTTTTGAGTTTCAGACTTATGATTTATGTCATAATATTCATAATCATATGCTTAAAATTCCTAGTTTTAGGAACAGGATTTGTCTTGTTATTAACCTGTATTTATATATATTCCACATCTTGGTTTAACATACTCTGCTGTGGATATCACTCTGTATAAATAAAGTGCTGTTTGGCCAGTGGCCAGGCAGGAAGTATAGTGGGACAAGAGAGAAGAGAATTCTGGGAGGTGGAAGGCTGGGGCAGAGAGATGCTGCCAGCCCCTGCCATACCAGGGAAGATGTAAGGTACAGGTAAGCCACGAACCAAGTGACAAAATATAGACTAATAAAAATGGATTAATTTAAGATAGAAGAACTAGATAACAAGAAGCCTGCCATGGCCATACAGTTTGTAAGCAATATAAGTTTCTGTGTGTTTACTTGGTTGGGTCTGAGGTTTATGGGCCTGGCAGGTGAGAGAGAGTTGTCCTGACTCTGGGCCTGGTAGGGAAACTCTAACTACAGTACTCAATTTAGATTTCATGTGACTTTCCCATAAACCATCCATGCTTCCAACAACTTTATTTAGCTCCTGTAATTGCTAATCTTAATCCTCAATTTGATTGGATTAGAATTACCAAAGAAGCTTATCTCTGGGTGAGTCTGTGAAGGTATTTTCAGAAAGGTTTACTGAAGAGGGGAGGCTCACCATGAAGGTGGGTGGCACCAACCCATGGACTTGGGTCACAGACTAAGCGCAAAAGACAAACTAAGCTTTATTAGTAACATTCATGTCTTTCTACTTCCTGATTATATCAATGTGGGTGGGGAGAGCAGAGGGAAGGAGGAAGGAGAAAGGGAGAGAGGGAGAGAGGTAGAGGGAGACAGAGACAGAGACAGAGACGGAGAGAGAGAGTGGACAAGAACACAAGCAGAACAGGAAGATGAAAAGTGTTCAGTTTGGCAAGGAAAGGAGTGCAAGCAAGTTCAAAGTTGCCGACAAGGTGGATGTAAAATTAATTCCCCTCTCAAATAGATTAGGCCTGTTAAACCGAAGCCTAGGGCTTTGTAATGAGATAATAGGAAGGGTTTTCTAAGAGGAAGACCCACTCAAGCAAAGCTCTAACTTCTGCAAACACAGTCATTGAAAGGAGAGAACCTAAGTTAAGAATGCTGCTGAACGAGTTACATACTTTGCTAGAAAATCAATGCGTAGGCATACAGAGGCCAATGCAATTATGCTCCAAGAAAGCGATACTATATTTTTAGCCTGCAACACAACTTGTCAGCGTCACCTACATGTTGATGGTTTCAAAATCATGAAAGATGCAAGAATAAGGGGTGATTAAGGGGTTATAGAGGTGTTTGCCAAGGATCCTAAAGGTGGCAGGCAAGGTGTATAGAGTTGGATTCTCTATAAGGAGGCACTGAGAGTCCATTATATAAAGATGTAACTGTGAAACACAATTTTGCTACAAGTGCAAAGACCATGGGATAACTGCCAAATAAATTTCAGACATGAAGTTGAACTTGCCCAAGAGAGAGGTTATGTGTGCTTCCAGTCACTGTTGGAGCTCAGACAGTTCCAACATGATCCTCAGATGCCAGATATGGAGTTACAAGATTTGGTGTTTACTCTTCTGGATTTTGGTGTCACTTAGGTTAGATGTTTCTTTATCGTGTCTTTGTTCCATTCCTCCTTTTTGGAATGGGGAAGTTTACTCTGTTGGACTTTTGTATGAATGTTTACAAGTATAACAACTTTTAGAGACGGACTAAATTAAATTTGTATTATGAGAAGAAAATGAGACTAGGTGGCAGGAAATAAATATTATGTTTCAAATTTGCTTGTCTGGGAGTCACATTGACAAGCTGTTTTCTGCCAGATGTGGTGGCACATACCTTTAATCCCAGCTCTTGGGAGGCAGAGGCAGGTGAATCTTTGTGAATTCATGTCCAGCTTGGTCTACAAAGTGAGCTTCAGGATAGCCAGGGCCTCACAGAGGAACCTTGTCATGCAAAAAGAAATTCAGGCATCATTGTACTAATTATTTATGTGCTTATTAAATGACTTACTAAAATTTATACAATGTGCTTTGTCCCTGCAAGGCAATATTTATATATGTGAGTTCTAACTATCATTATTACCACAGCTACTATCATTAGTAATATTTTGATACCACTATAACTTTGATTGTCATTATATTTAAAAAGTACACATATGAGGCCCTTATGTTGTTTGCATATGTAATTTTAAGATTGAGGGATAAATTTTCCAAATTTCAAGTTATGAAAATAAATGTCCAGAACATTAAACACTGAGTCATGTAATCACATAGAATTCTAATTTTGAAACGGAAATAGCTGTTGAGAACTGAGCTCACAAAGCTCAGCCATCAGTCTAAAACGTCAGATACAGCTGGGGTGGAATAATATATAGTTCAAGATAATACTGAATCACTTTAATATCCCCACAAAAAGTGAAGACAGTTACATGTTCCATAAAACTTCAAGATGACTAAATCTTATCACTGGTATATTCCTCCACAGTAAAGAATATGTAGCTGCTATCAAATTGCATGAAATTTAAAGTATATAAATTTATCCTCATGGCAAACATAGGCTTTGTAATTTAAACAACTCCTGTTTCTGGATTTGCACTATAATTTTCTTTCCTAACTTACCACTAAAAATAAATACCCAGATTTCTGCTTCATTTATCATAGTAAAAGAAGAAAGAAATGTAATTTTGAAAAAGAAAAAAAAATTGAAGATATAAAACTAAAAACATTTCCAAATAAAAGCATAGAATTAACTGTGTGTGACTAACAATTTAAAATCCACCAGAAGAAACTGTAATGCAAAGAAGCTGAATGGTTTTAGTGCTCATAATGTAAACTTGTTAAATATCAGTGTGGTATGAATTTCTTATAGAAGAGAATATAAAGTATGCTGTGGTAAATACACACACAGACACACACACACATACACACACACATATCTGAATAGATGCAGAAATTCTCTGAGCCCATTATATTTCTAAAAGTGACAGAAAGCTTCTATTCATTGCATATTTGTCATTAGGTGGAAAAATATGCTTCATTTATTGAGACTTTGAATGAAGTTGAATAACTTAAATCATGTTAAACAAATATCAAGAGACAATTACTTATTCAACAAGAACTAAAGCTCGAACACACCATAATTTTAATGATGGATAAAAGAGGCTGGTTAAGGGAAAGTTGTAAAGAATTCTTCCACAGTAAATAGACACCTAAAACACAGTTTAGAACTGCCAAAGAACAACTACTGATGTATAAAACAAAGGCTAACTGGGATGAATTCCAGGAAGATATCAAGGTATATGATAGCCCTCTCCCCACCACACGCAGACTCCACTGCCACACTCACACAGAATTTCCTGGCTATGCTAGGGGAGCCATTTGATCTTGCTCAAACTTTCCATTCTTTCCTCCTCATAAGGGAGGAGTTCTAGAACTCCAGTCTGGAAGTGCAGATTCATCACTCAATACTGAGCAGGCAACATTCCTATCCTCAGGAACAAATTATTTCTGAAATGAAATTACTTTTTATCTTAAACTAGTATCTGGACTGCTGGTTTGCTCCTGAGACATATTGTGCTTTCCACAGGCCAGTTCTCAAATTCCTATCTTACTTTTGTCACAGTTCTGTGACAGGGAGCAGTTTGATTGCATTCCTGTGATTTTTTATTTTTGTTTGTTTGTTTTATTCTTTTCTGCTTTTTGCCCATCTTCAAAAAAAGCAAGTATATAAAGAAAAGCTTGTTCCTGCTTTCACACAGTCAGTATATGAATTTATGATTCATGTGGAAAAGATCCTCCAAGAAATAGTCTATGGAAAGGATCCTCAATGAAATAATCCTAGCAACCAGCTGACTTCTGGAAAGTACAGCAGGGCACTTCCTTGGAAAGTAAAGTCTACTTTATTGACTAATGCTTCACATACTTTACTCTGCTGGTCTCCCTTATAGTCAGGCTAATCGATAGCTATAAACAATAGAAATATGTGTTTTTATTGGTGAAAAATGAAAAACGCATAGGAACTAAAAGGCTCGATCTAGATTTGTCATTTCACTCTCAACTTTTCAGATCACATTTCCTTTATCAATAATTTACAATTTAGATTTTAAAATGCTTGGCGAGACAGAGAAATATGAATGAAATCTAAAGCAATGCCATTAATTTTCTTTCCTATTTTAAGTTAGAAAAGATTTGGGTGTACTGTAATGTACGATAAATCAGTTTTGCTTTTGATTTGATTGTAGCACAATCTTTGAAACCTGAGTTATTTCTTTTATCTTTTTATCTGCAACAATAGGATTCACATTCTTATAAATTTGCCAGTCACCTACTTTATGATATGCTGTTACTCTCCCCAATGCCAAGTATTTGGTACTTCCATCACCTCAGTGGCACTATGTTTCAAATTAATAGTGCAAAATGACTTCCTGCCTATTATTTTTGGGGAAAGTCCAGGGTATTATAATTGTGTATGGCTGGTCTGAAATTTTATTATGATGCACTTGTGGGCATTTGTTTGTCTTTCTGATATATTTGTAACTAACTGAAGTTACTGCAACTATGTGCTGACAGTGTCCAAATCCAGAATATTTGGTAGCATTTCCATAGGATTTTTTCTACCATCTTAGTCTTTTATTGAGAGTACACACACACACACACACACACACACACACACACACACACACACACTACTGCTCCCCCATGTTGTACTGTTCACAAATCATTGTTCCTATTCTGTTTCATTTTGCATAATCAATACTTGCACTATATGCTTTGAAAATCTCTTAATATATTCTTACGTAAGAATATCCTTCTATAATCCAAAGCTGTGTAAGTTTTATTATTATTATTATTATTATTATTATTATTATTATTATTTTGTTTTTTCAAGGTAGGGTTTCTCTGTGTAGTTTTGGTCCCTGTCCTGGATCTCACTTTGTAGACCATGCTGGCCTCGAACTCACAGAGATCTGACTGGCTATGTCTCCCGAGTGCGCCACCACTGCCTGCTGCAAGTTTTATTTTTAAATTGGGTAATTTTCAGTTCTCTAAATTTGATTTGAGTATTTCATAACCTTCCATTTTCTCCCATTTGTTCCTGTTTCCCTTTATATCATTGAACATTTATATGTTATCAGCAAAGATATAGTAGAGGATAATTAGTTTACTAAGCTGATTTAATATAAATTGAATCTGAAAAGCAGTAGACAGTTTTTTGTAATGATTTATAAGAAAATAAGGACTGGCAGGACACAAAGGGAAAAAAAAAACGCCCTGGGAATTAGATGATATATAATAATAATGTTGAGAACAACTGAGAAGAAAACAAAAATGTCCACAAATTCAAAGGACTTGGACATGGATAACAATAAAAGAGATACTTTAATTGTTTAATTACTAAGAAAGACAAGAGAAACTTAACTCCAACAGAAAATATATTAATTCTTAGAAGTTAGAAAAGATATCAATTCTTAACTTTTGACATGTTGCTCAAGAAACAGACATAAAATAAGCCTTTAGAAAGTTAAGATATTTAGAGAAGGCACCACAGTTATTTTCATTAATAGGAAATGGTATGATTGTAGAAATTATAGACCAAAATAGGTACTTTTGGGGAGGGGAGGGTGAGCTTGGCAGAGAGAAGGGAGGGGAAACTGTGGTCAGGATGTAGCTTATGAGAAGAAAAAAATTAAAATAAAATACTTCCAAACATGAAGAAATTATTATTTTTTCCAACAGTGTCTGGAGCTGGATTCCATATGACTCTTTTGACAGGTTTTTAGTGTGTGTGTGTGTGTGTGTGTGTGTGTGTGTGTGTGTGTGTGTGTGTGAGTGTTTCCCCTCTCCATTCTCTCTCCTCTACCCGGATTTCCCGCCCACCACTCCAATTTAACCATTCTTGTCCCATTATTCCCATTTAAACCATTATACCACCATATTACATCTCTCATTCCTTGAAACTGTCCCCTCTACCTCCACCCACAGCCTTTTACTGATTTCCTGACCTGTATTGGTATAGTGAATGAAACATGAATAGTCAAAGCTAACACCCACAAATGAGAAAAAATGTGACATTTGTCTTTCTGGGGTATGGGTTACCTCACTCAGAATGATTGTTTCCAGCTCCATCCATGATTATAGTTGGAGATTTCCTGCCTGGCCCACAGTCAGTACAAATCTCTCTCACCCACCAGTCCCACAGTTGCTCAGACCCAACCAAGTAAGCACACAGAGACTTATATTCTTTACAAATGTATGGCCATGGCAGGCTTCTTGTTATCTGTTTCTTCTATCTTAATTTAACCCATTTCTATTAATCTATAAATTGCCACATGGCTTGTGGTTTACCAATACCTTACATCTTTCTTGTCATGGCAGCAGCTGGCCGTGTCTCTCTCCCCTTCTACTTCCCAGAATGCTCTTCTCTACTTGTCCCACCTATACTTCTTGCCTGGCTACTGGCCAATCAGCATTTTATTTATACAGAGTGATAGCCACAGCACTTCCCCTTTTATTTTTTGTTAAAAAAGGAAGGTTAACTTTCACATAGTACAATTACATATAACAAAACAATTATCAAGCAAGAATTACAGTTACAATATTAAAGAAGATATCCTATCTATCTTATATTTGTGAGTTTAAGGTTTTATATCTACTTATCTTTTATCATAACTGAGAAAATTATAACTATCTAGTCTTCAACCACATCAAAGACCTCAGAAGGATATAATATTACCTGAGAACCGGCAGAAGGATGCAAGCAACTTTCGGGAGTCTTGCAGGGTATTGTTTTAACAGCTGAGCAATATTAAATTGTGTAAACATACCAACATTTTGTTTTCCAGTTATCAGTTGATGGATATCTAGGCTGTTTCTATTTCTTGGACAATTTGAATGCAGTAGTAATGAACATAAATGAGAAAGTATCTCTCTAGTTGGATTGTAGTGTCATTTGGTGATATACTCAATTATGTTATAGCTGGATCCTGAGATAGATCCATTTCTAGCTTTCTGGGGAATTTCCACACTGACTTTAGTAAATAATAAATTGTAATAATGTCAAGTAAGAGAAAAAAATCTTAGAATTTGCTATGTTCTTTTGTTTCTAATTTTGTTAATCATGTAACAGGTGGGTATATTTTCAAACACAGATTTTATTATTTACCACCAATAGGAGAGAAAACACATGTTAATTAGAAAGCACTATGTTTGAAACATTTACAATACTACACCAAGTATCTTACTATTCAACAGTTGATTTTGTCCTTAAAAATCTAGTTAGCAACTTGGCAGAAATGTAATAATATATTATTTTTAATCTATGTATTCAAAATATTATTTCAATTATTATTATTATTATTATTATTCAAAGTAGAGTCATAAAATAATATAAAATTTGTGGATACAGCAAATAAAGAAAATAAACAATTTTTCACTCATGAACTTTGCTCAGAAAAGAGGAAGGTAAATATCTCTGGGTAATGCACACGTAAGAAAGAGGCACATAGATCTTGACTTTTAAGTCTGCTTAAGGAATTAGTCTAAATTGTAGGAGTTTCTACAAAAGAAGTTTCTAGATATGCTCAAGTAATAGTCTTGAAATCATTTTGAAGATACTCAGTGATTTTCTATTGCAAAACACAGTTGAATTGGCTTTGAGTCATATTAAAACAAATACTCAAAATTGGAAAATTCTAAATAGTAGACAGGTTATAGTGTGTCAAATATTAATGCAAGATGATTATTTGATTGAAGGATGAGAAGTAATACATTTTAGTGTTCTTTGATATTTCAGAGACCATCATATTGAATAAAACTGAAAATCGACTATGTATGAGGGGAATAAATAGCAATGTCTTGATTCCTGGGAAAGAAGTTCCAATACGAAAAGCCAAAGAACGTTGGGGAGATGGGGAGAAACCTAGTTAGGAATTCCCTTTGCCAGACTCTGGAACACCACTGTTTAATATGCAAAATTCTTAGCCTTCACATTCTCTAATTATTCACTACCTTATATTTTTGATAAATAAGGTACAGAACAAGAATGAATGTACTTATTTGAAAACTATAAATGAAAATAGAAATTCAAATATTGTAATAATGTAATAAAATTGACTTCAATAGGAAGCAAGTCATCATCTTACCTAGTGTCTCATTTATTTGCTTGCATATTTTAACTTTGTCTTTGAGATAAAAATATTCCCATGTGTAAAGTTGAAGTTATTTGTGTGTGTGTGTGCATGTGTGTGTGCGTGTGCGTGTGCGTGTGCGTGTGCGTGTGTGTGTGTGTGTGTGTATACATTAGAATGGGATATTTGGCTTACATGTGAGCACTTTGAAGATCACCTACTAAACTTCTAGAAATAAGCCAGATCAGAAAGACAATTATTTCTGTTTTCTCTTATATGCAGAATCCAGATTTGTTCACATATGAACACACACATGCAGAGAAACAAGCATGGGGGAGGTAGAGGAAAGAGACAGACAGGGAAAGAAAGAAAAAGTGAACAGAAAGAATAGAGACCATGTCATTTTCTCAGGGTCTCAGATCCAAGATATTATGAGAAATTTTATACATTTTGGTTACTAAATTTCATTGATTCATAAGTTTCAGAATTGAAAAGTGGTTTGGGCATTTAGTTTGAGTGCTCTTAAATTCATTTTCATTCTACTGCCCATTATTTTTATATTGGCTGGTGATCCTAAGTGATTGTTTGACCTTTTATTAAAAGATATATTTTCTTAGTCTATTCAAGTTTAGATAATCCAGCACTTGAGTAATATGAACCAGAACATTCTTATTTCATTTTACCATCAAGTCCACAGGCAATAAACAACTGTAACATTTATAGACACACTTAGCTGAAGCAAAGCTTATTTTTTCTGAGGGGTTCATCTAACCAGCATGTGGCTTAAAAGTGTGCAAATAGTTTTAAAATTACTGAGCAATTTACACCAATGTCATGGATGCAGTCAAAGTTCTTAATAGGCTAGTTATTTTTCCTTCTAGACTCTTAGTTTAAATATTTCTATACTTTTTTAAAATTTAGGTTTGTTTTGTTTGTTTTGATTGCTTTACTTTAGAAGCAGAAAGAAGAAGCATGAGGTTGCAGTTAAGGAAAGAGTGTATGGATGACTGTCAGAAATAATAATTACATGAGAAATCAGGAACAAATTCTATCATCTTTAGGAAAAACTAGAAAAGAAATTAGTCTATTTATGGTACAGATAAGTCATGCCTATTGCAACCCACCTATAAAGTTATAACTACCTCAATATAATAAGTAATGGATGTTCATTCACCCTTTTGACTTCACTTTTTATAAATATGGTATTTTCATGTTCATGTGTGGCAGTGTCCTGTACTGTTGTTCCCTTTCTGGGAGGGGGCCAAGTAGAACCAGAGTCAAACCACACATACTCTTGGAGAATGTCCAAACAACAAGCTCAGTTCATTCAGGAAGAGGCAAGCCTTATATACCCTCCACCCCATCCTGGACGGAGGTCTGATGAATATGCATCAGCTGGTGTGACATAGCTGTCTCTCATTGGTCCAGGTCATCTCCAGATCATGTTTCATCTGCTGTTGCTAAGGCCCTTAGGCAGACCCAGGCTGGCTCTCAGAAAGTATCTTTTTTACTTGTTTGGGCCAGCTGGCCCACAAGCCTGTTAGGGATGAGTCATCCCACATTTATGTATTTGGTTGAAGTCATAGTGGTGTTAAAAAATATCTCAGGTTTTCTTCAATCTAAATTTTGAGTATTTAAAGAATACATTTTAAAGTTACTTTTGTTTTTTTTAAACTTGGTCAAAAATTAAATCATTCCCTTTTTTGAGGCTTGGAGATTAAATCATTCCCCTCCCCTGCTATTACCTCTGACAAATGTTCCATGATTGCATCATTATGTATCTGCCACAGTGTTCACTAAAGGAGTAGCCTGTGAAAGACCAATACCAACAATGCCATCAGCTTGGAAATATTTTAATACTCATAGCTTTTCTTCTTCATAAAAGAAACAAAAACAGCAAAGCTTCTGAAAACCAGTGTGTGTGTGTGTGTGTGTTTGTCAGAGGAGTTGTTTGGGGCCTTCATTCTCTCATGTAAGAGATGCTGCAAAATCACTTAATGATATTTATTGATGCTTTCTAGAGCTGATCACCTCTGGAGCTCAGATTTAAATTCTTCATTTCCAGCTCACTGGGTTTTGTCTTTCATAGTAGTTGTGGGTAAAACATGAATTTTTGAAAAAATTAAAATATATTTTTTTACTAGGCAAAGAATTTTATTAACCCTTTTCCAAACTTTATTATTATTATTCCCAGGCTTATTTAGCTTAATTTGCTTCAAAGAATGAGTTGTGTTTAAGCAAAAACTGAAAGAGCTGCAGTGTCCAAGGGGCTCAGGCTTAAAAATATTAGTGATTTAGATTTTATCAGATTCATAAAGAAAAGAATTTGTAAAAGCAGTCATGATATCAAATAGCAGCTCCTGTAACTTCTGCAAGTGTCACCGTCTTCAGTTTCGTTTGCCTCGTTCTTAGAGGCCTCATCAAAATTCTCCACCAAATCTGGGACTTCATCATCATCATCCTCTCTGGTAGCAAGTGGTGCTTTTCCATCCATGGATTGTTTGGGCAACCAGTCTCCTTAAACTAGTCAGAGTGTCCACCCTGAGCTGGTTTAGGATGCTGGGAATCATTTCTGTCAGCTGCTTTGTCTCAGCGTGGCCTGTGATGATGATGGTGTTTGCTGCCAGAGACGCCTGAACTTTAGGATTATTAAAATGGATCACTGTTTCTTGGTTCGTAAACACATTCACCTCCTCAATACCAGAGACAGTTAGTGTTCACCCCTAACTTCTTTAAGAAGAACTCCAGGTTTTTTGTTTTATTGTTTGTTTGTTTTGGTTTTGTTTGTTTTGGTTTGGTTTTTTGAGACAGGGTTTCTCTGTGTAGCTTTGCGCCTTTCCTGGATCTCACTCTGTAGACCAGGCTGGCCTCGAACTCACAGAGATCTGCCTGCCTCTGCCTCCTGAGTGCTGGGATGAAAGGCGTGCGCCACCACCGCCTGGCCTAGAACTGCAGTTTTTTATCATCTGCTAAGGCTGTTCTGTGAACCACCTTCTTTCCGTGAGCAGTTCCTTTCCCACCAATGCACACATGTGCCTGAAGTTTGGCCAGTTTCTCCTTGTTCATGATTGTTTCTTTAATCTTGTCAGAGTGGAAATGGGGCCGCAAGGGGGACTAGGGTTCGCGCTCAGGGTGTCTCTGGCAGACCAGCTGAGATAAGACCCACACATGCGGGGACACCTTGAGAATATTCTTAAAGACAATACAGATCCACTGCGCTAAAATAATCCAAACAGATTCTTTGATTTCCTTGGGCTAAAGGTAAAGGTTTTCTTTTCCTTCCTTCCTTCCTTCCTTCCTTCCTTCCTTCCTTCCTTCCTTCCTTCCTTCTTTCCTTCCTTCCTTCCTTCCTTCCTTCCTTCCTTCCTTCCTTCCTTCCTTCATCCTTCTCTCCCTTCCTTTGTTCCTTCCTTCCTTTCTCATTTCTTTATTTCTCTTTAACCTATTCCAGATTATATTTGACTTCTTGTTTTACTACAATTAACACTAATTTTAGATATTGCACAGCTAGATAGGAGTTCTTACTGATAATTTACATTGTCAGGAACAGAACTGTTTATTGATTTGGCAGCACAATTTAGGACAACAAAGCCAGCATTATCTCACATTACATATTTTATATGGATTTTACAGATTAAGACATTGTAATCAAATTACTTGTGACTATCATTGCATTTTTACTGCTGTAGAAACTGGGGCACACTATTACTCTTAGGGGGAGAAACTTATGATTTACATGTATTCAAATTGGTAGGTTTCAATGCTCAAATATTTTAAATATTATCAAAAATTCCATTTAAACACTTTTGGGATAAGTCTTCCATTGGTCTTACTAGAGATAGGAAACAAATCTTGTATTTTATTAGAAAAACCTATTAAGCTAAGTGTTATGGGAGGGAAGTAAGTACATTTTGAGAATAAAATTCTGGCATCTCTGTCAAATTAGTAGTAAACTGAGTCAAACAAGAATGGAAAAAATAGAACTAAATTGGACAATCCCCACTATTGTGAATACCACCCAACAGAAACACCTAAACAATTAACTATTTACACCAGGTAGTGAGAAGCACGATTAAGGATGGTGTGAAATTTAGTTAATTATCAGAGGAGTCCTGTCAACATTTCAAGATGGAATCATAGTGACTTTATGGTATTGACTAAGTATACTAATAACTGTGTCTGGTAAGTACTTAGTACAGAACCTACTGACTACATTAATATTACAAAGCCATAGTTGGCCACATAGAAAGAGTCACATTAGTCTGTTCATCTTAAAATGGTAATTGTTTATCCCTTCTGAATTGGCTGTAATCACCTCCTCTTTGAAAAAAAAAAAACATTCATACCATGCAATGAGGTACTGAAAAATGATCACATCATTTCTAAAGATATCAATCTTTTATACTGTGCTTTAAAAAGATTTACTTTAATTTTTATGTACATGTGTGTGTGTGTGTGTGTGTGTGTGTGTGTGTGTATGCCTGTTTTATGTGTATATGTTCTGGTAAAGGCAAGAAGAGGGCATCAGATCCCCTAGAGCTGAAATTTTAGGTGTTTATGAGTTGTCTAACATGGGTTCTGGTGTCCAAATTCAGATCATCTGGGAGAGCAGCACATACTCTTAACTAGTAAATCTATCTCTCCAATCCTTATCCTGTACTTTTAAAAATAACTAGTTCTAGATTTCCAGTACCAGCAAGGTTTCCCTCTTGTTGAGCAGACTTTAAGTCCAATTAGGAGGTTTTGGTTACCCCCAAGGTATGCACGCCATACTGCACACTTATACTCACATTTAAGTAGAGTTTTCACGCCTTGTCAAGGCAACTTCTCTTTGCCATAGACAGAGATCACTACAGAAAACCACAACCAATCAAAACACAGAGTTGTGGAGCCCAGTTAGAATAGATATACCTATAAAATACTTCTGTCTAAGACTCAAGGATCATTACAGAAGAGGGGGCAGAAAGATTGTAAGAGCCAGAGGACCAGGGAGTTTAGTATGAGACTATCTCCTAGGAATACTAGAAGTGACATCCATAAAGTCTCACCAACATGATTACCTAAATGTGAGCTGAACAAGGAAGACAGCCACAGATATGCCTAAGTGTACAGAAAAACCCCCTAGGACTGAACTCTATAGAAAGAGCTACAGGCAACTAAGGAATGCTGAGAGTATGAGAAATAATCTTCCCCAGGGAGGAGAATACCATTTGATTATCCAATACCAGATGGTCAGCCCGGAAAACATATATACACATATATACACACAACATATGTACCTAGCAGGATATATAACATATATTCTTGTAACAACAATTATTGAAAAACGAATCCATGAATTTGAAAGCTCAAGTGGGGAGGTATATGGGAGGGTTTGGAAGGAGGAAATTGGAGGATGAAATGATGTAATTATGCTATAATCTCAAAAAATTCTCCCAAACAACAACCAACAAATAAACAAACAACAGCAAAAAGAAAACCCCACTGAATTAGTTTTCTTCAGGGAGGCAGTCCCTTGTAGGCTGCCCATGCAGATGGTCCTATACCCACCCATATGTATACTAGCAGCACTAAGTGCACAGAGTTTTTAAAGGTTTACTTTTGTTTAAATTTACATGTATGTGTGTGTTTGTGTATATGTACATGGGGATACACAGAATACAGAGGTGGGTGCTTATTCCCTCAGAAATGGAATTACAGGTGGTTGTGAGCTAATTGGCATGGGTGCTGTGAACCCAATTCCGGTTCTCTAAAAGAGAAGAAAAGACTCTAACCTTTGAATCAACTCTCTAGCCATAGGAGATATTTAAGTCCTTGGAGATCACGATAAAAAGTGGAGTAAAATAAATTGGGAATCATGTTCAGCAACTCTTCCTGTCCTTTGTTAAATGTGTCACCACAGAGTAGGTGAATTTCTGTGGAAGATTTGTCACATTTCTAGTCTAGGTCTGACTGTGACAGTCCTGAGCCTTAGTGTTCAAAAGTAGTATCATCAGACATAGAACTTCTCATTTAATTTTCTTTGTTCATTTCGTCTCATGCAGTACTTAGAGGGTACACAGTAAAAGATAGTTAACCATCTAAAGTTGCAATTTAACTAGGCATCCTGCATTTGGGCTGGTTGACCTGCTTGTAAAACCCAGAAGTGTCCCCGTAGATACCAAACCAAGAAGTATAATCCACATTATGTGACATGAACATGAAATTAGAAAGAACTTTTATTAAGCAGTTGTTCAAGTTTGTACTGGTAGTCGTTCTTTTCAGTTCCCAAGTCATGCAGATTTAATGCAGATGGTATTTCTTAGAACCTATTCACTACATCAGAATAGAGGGTTGCAGTTACAGAATTCATTGTATTTATTCTCTCCTTTGAACATCATAAGATGGCTCAGAGTGGGCATTTTCTCCCTGGTTTAAAAGATAGGCTATGGAGATTTCAAAACTCAATTAAGCTTGCCATAATTGACACGATTATTACTTGCCACAGGCAGGAATATAACCTAAATATGTCTGATTCATGTTTTTGCTATATATTAAAATGTTTCACATGGCAAGACAGAAAATAGGAGAAGCAGAACCCATTATACTAGACATGTTAGAGAATTTCATATTTTACTGGAGGGAAAATAGGGAAGAGTTTAAGAATATTTACAATTGTGTAGTTCCCCTGGAGGTAAAGCAATCAAAATCAAATAGCATCTTCTGTTTCAATAGCAAATCAGATTGTATTGACAAAGCAATGTTTTCCCCCAGCACTAGAAACTGCTGTGAGCGATATGGCAAAAATCAACAAAGATAAAAATGTGTGCAAGGTTGTTTTTTAAATTAAACATGATTAAAACATCAAAAACTTCAACACAGCAGAGGATGAGAAATTCTATTGTTTGGCAGATAGCAGAAAGCTTTTGATTATAAGAGAAAAGCAAATAACACACTCAAGACAATAAGCAAATCCAGATGATGCTGTTTATCCAATGAGACACATAGCTGAATTACTGTATATGCAATTGCTTCAATGTTTAGGAGAAAATATGAGCTCTATCTACTTTTTATGGTGAAATGTTTTTTTTATTAAGAATGTTTTTATTCATTTTACATACTAATCAAAGATCCCCCTCTTACCTCCCCCCAGCCCTCCCAGCCCCACCCCACCCCACTCCTCACTCACTCCTCCACACAAGAAGGCAGGGGTCTCCCATAGGGAGGCACATCTAGTAGAGGCAAGTCTAAGCCCTTCTCCCTGCCTCAAGGCTGCACGAGGTGTCCCCAACTGTCATCACAGAACTTTTCACCATGACTGATGGAAGCAAATGCAGAGATCCACAACCAAACACCAGGCAGAGCTCCAGAAGTCCAGTTAAAGAGAGAAAAGAGGGATTCTATGAGCAAGTTCAGCAGGATCATAATGGGGAAACCTGCTCTATCTACTTTTAAATATGTCCTGGTATATGTGCCACTGGTGTACTTAAAGGAAATATTAATGAAACAAAGGATAATTATGTTTGCTAAATAGAGCATCAATAAATTTGCATTTTATTATGCTATTATAGTATTCACTTAAATTTTGCTTAAGAGAAGGAACATTCCTAAAGATTAAAGTAGTTTTTAAAAAACACATTGCAACTACAAACAATATTCCCATGTGTATTCTTACAGTAGGCAATGTAGATACTGGCTACTGTTATTAATGGTTGGATACCCATTGGGGTGTGTGTGTGTGTGTGTGTGTGTGTGTGTGTGTGTGTGTGTGTGTGTGTAATCAATGTTTTATATAAATAAGCAAGTGTCTTTTAAAGTAAATTATACCTAGTCAAAATTTTATCACTTTTTCAGAATATTAATGAACAACTGTTTTTGCATTTTACTAATTGCCTTTTCAAAGTTTAAGGCAACTTTATAACAACACAGGCCTTTAGTTTTTCTTTGTGTTAATCCCTTTATGAGGAATATCACAAAGGTGAATGAAACAGTTAAAGCACTTCATAAAAAGGAGCAAGCTGTAGAATTATGTCACAATTATATCGTTATTAGTTATGTATAATTTATTATAGAGGTATAAGTAAACAATCAGATGGCCACATTTTTATGGATAATACCCCTTTCCTTCAATTCCAAATGGCAGAAAATTCATAGCTGTTCTTTCTATATTTGTTTTGCTATGTTGAATCTTGCTATGACAACCATTTTCTCGGTTATTAGATATGTATAAAGCCTGACAAAATATTGAAAATGAAAAATAGTCACCTCCATAACTTTTTAGTTTTTCTTTTGCATGTGAAAGCATATATTTCACCTTGAAACTGATCTATTTATAAACTCTTTGAGATCTTTCTTCTACCTGGTCCTTCTGTCTCAGTGAACTGACTTTGACACCTCTCACTGAACCATTGTTAATTCTGACTGAATCTCTGTTCTCCTAATGAGACTAGCCTATGTGGATCATTCATGGGATATGCTGAGAAACGTATGTTAAATTAATCCTTTATTCATTTGACTCCTATTAATATGCATCAAATTATATATGGCTTGTCATTTTCAGTGTTCTGTGACTTAGATGCTAAAATATCAAATTATAAATTAATTTAAAAATTCTCAAGATGGGCTATAAATTGAAAAAAAATGTAATGCTTTCTTTTGTACAAATGGAAAGAAAAGTCTAGGGATATAGTTATGGTTAAATAACAAACAACTCCACAAGTATCCCATGATTTAAAAATGGCTCTGGACTTTTTGTTCATTTTCTTTCTCTGCATATCTCCTGAGAGATATTAGGGAAGTCTTAGGTAGAGGTTTAAAGCACAATGCTTGGGCATGGACAAGAAACAACGATGCTATTCAGGTGTGGTCCCAATACCTTTAAATCCCAAGGTATGGCTCATATTATTGAATCACTGTTCCAAAAGAATAAAAATGTATTCAATATTTTAAAACATCAATATTTTATTTTTTCCTTCAAGCTAAAACATTTCTCCCATCACTGTGCCTCATAAAGCCATGCTGATAAAGGGTGGACAGGTGTAGGCACATTATTCGGTTCACTTATTCCTAGTTAATTACCTTTATGGCTCAAATACCAAGTGATAATAGAAAAGCATGATAAATAGCTCTCCAGTAAAATGCTTGGAATATTATAAAAAATGACTTGCTTTCTGCCAGCCAACTGTCAGCATATTATTTATCCCATAATATGTTGTATTCAGAACAAGACATAGATACTTTTTTTTTTTTTTTTTACTTTTTAGAGGGATATATGATAATACCTCAACTAGTTAGGGCATCATAATAAAATAACTGATACTGTAAATATTTGAAGACTTAATTTTCATTTATTTAAGAAAATACTGCTAAGATTTTATTTCTGTGTTCTCATCACTGTTTATGTGATATAAGAACATACAAAATATGTATCAGGTAAACTTTACTAAAACAGACAAAATGATTTTAAACATTTATACCTTGAAACATTTGAAACTACTTTTACCTTTTAGAGATTTTTTGGAATTGCCATAATGGTTTTTGCAAGAACAGAATGAAAGCTAGTCACAGTATGCATAATTTTTCAAGAATTAGAATGCCTTTTTGGGGAAAGTATACCAATTTCTGAGAAGTTTGAAGAACAGAGATACTGATTGCTTTGTTAGAGAAAACAATTCTCTTCTCCAACACATATTCAAGTTTGAGTCCCCAGAACTTGTCAGTATGGTATGTTGCATGAATGGAGAACTGAAGCTGGAAGTGTAATCAATCACTAATCTTTAATATATCTCTGCTGGTGTGTTATTCAGGTGGCCCCACCGTAATTACAGGAATTCTTATAAATGAAAAGGATGCAGAAGGGGTGTTGTAGAAAGGGAAATGTGCCAATGTGAATCAGTATTAAAGAAATGAAGCATTTCTGGCTTTGTGGATAGAGAAAAGAAAGCATAACCAAAGAGACATAGGTTGCCTCCAAAATTTGAGATAAAAATTAAGAAAATATGATCTTCTCTGGAGATTTAAGAAGAAACATAGTTTTCCTCATACTTTATTTTCAGTCCACAGAGTCTTGTTTCAAACTTATAACACCTTGATTTCAGCCCACTGATAGCTGTATCAGATTTACTACCTATTATAAGATATATTTTCATTTTAAAGCCAAGTTCGTTCTATCTATCATCATAGCAATAGAAAACTAATAGAGATGTGTTCTTCTTTTAAAAAGATACCATTATTCTCAATAGCCATTGAGTCAGAAATATTTCCATGGAAATTCATTTTAAGGTTATGTACAAAGATATGCTTTAGAACTTGGAAAAAGTTGATAGTTATATGAGTGATAACTGTTAAAACAGGCCATTATTAATTGAAAAGCACAACATATTTTATTCTATAGACATATTTTATAGAAACATTGGAGAATTACACTTCTGAGTAGTATATATAAATTCCTAAGAAACAATTACTTCAATTAAAATTAAGAATCAACTGAACAAATTAGATATGCATAATTTGTGAATTTATTTGAGAGCTGAGAATGCAAATATATGCAGACAGATCAAATTTCATCGATTTTTTTTTTTTTTTTTTTTTTTTTAGCTCTGGCTGTCCTGGAATTTGCTCTGTAACCAGGCTAGCCTAGAACTCAGAGATCCACCTGCCTCTACCTCTCAAGTACTACTATTAAAGGTGTATGATACCCTGCTCATCTGATAATTTCTCATAAAAGCAGGAACATGTTTGCTTTTATCCTGATGAATCTTTGGATGGAGGAGGTATTGTTCACAGATGGAATTTAAGGAGAAATCAGGAAGATCATTAAAATACTCTTACTGGTTGTGGTTAGGATAATGTAATGTATTTAAGTTCTGAGGAATTTGAGTCAGAGTATATGTAAACTTTCCCTACAAACTTTTAATGGACGCACAGAAGTACAATATGGATGTCTGGGAGTAAATAAAAAGAATTGAGAGTGATAATCCCTGAAGTGTGCAGAGTTTTCCCAATGTCCCAGGCTTAGCTGAGAGTAGAAAAAAATCAGGAAATGTCCTCCAAGGCAAAAATAAATTTTCATTAGCTGAAATGAAGCGGACTTCCCTGAGTAGTTTTCATACAGGGAAAAACTCCTCATTAAAGGCAATGTAAGTCTAGATTATTCCTCCATTAGACCATCAAGTATCTTTATCTCTAATATTTCTTTTACTATCCCCAAACTTTGAAGATATCTGTCTTTACTATTCTTCCTGCTGTAGAACAAAATATCCAAGACAGTTAGATTTAACATTACCCTCTGAGCAAACATGCTCTGCATGAGAATTTTGAGATGCCATTCCTCTAATGGCATATAATTAAAACCTATTAATTTTGAAATAATTTCTTTATCATGACATTTTTTCCTTAAATCTCTATATGTTCTGTTGTATTCAAAATTGTTGAGATTCTGCTCTTATTATCAAAGTACTGGCCACAGAACTACAACACACTTTACAATTTTCACATGTGTACATATAAATTACTGTGTTTTTTTCTTTTTGAGATATGGTCTCTGGTAGTGCACATTGACCTTGAACCCACTATGTAACCAAAGATAGCCTTCAATTTTGATCCTTCTACCTCTACAGTATTGGATTGATTACAGGAATGAACCAACATTCTAGATTTACATAGTGTTGGGATAGAACATAGGGCCTCATGTATACTAGATAGGTATTCTACCAACTGAGCTATATCCCCAACCCCATATAAAAATGCTGAACACCATAGATATTTGCTGTGTTCAAAGATGAGGTTAAAGAAAAATATGAAAAAGTTCTCAAAGACAAATACACAGTAAGTATAAATAATAACAAACTATACATAACAAGGAATCCAAAACATTTACAATTGAAGAGCAGTTGCACTTCAGTGTTTGACATTAACATGATAGAAAATCCACAAACACACATTTATTTGTCAAAAGGAAACATATTTTTGGTGATAGCAGGTCTACTGTGAGATGAGAACAAATGTATATCAGCATATGTCTTCATAGTAAAGGATGACCCAAGACTCGGCATATGGTTCTGTGGTCCAGCACTTGGAAAGCATGTACAGGACCCTGGTTTCCAGACACAGAACTGCAAATAAATAAACATAAACATGGATATTTATTTGTTGATTTGGATGATACTAAATTTGTAGTATCAGTGAGTGATACATCCAGAATTACATAAGAATTTACAATCTGAAATGTCTTCCCAGAACCATAGAACCTGGATCCTTCCCAGAACCTAGAAGGCACGAATTAAAACAAATGTGAAGTATGATTATTAACAGGAGAGCATGAATGAATAGATAGTAGGCAACTGAACAAATTTTGGGGCAATATTCATGAAATTACCAAAAAATATTATGTTAGCTTTATTATTCTTTATTTGTGTTATACAAGTAATTTAAATATGTTTGAAATTGCTTCACAATTCAACTCATTTGCTCTCTATTTTCTATGTTATACCATCAATTTATGTAGTATCATTTCCACTTCTTATCCAATATTATAATTTATTTTTATTATATTATAATACATGTGATACATACAAAATTACATATATTTCATATACAAAAATGATAATGTAATGAAAATCTCATGAAACTATAACATATTTTTTTACCTGTCTTTTGAAACCTCAAAGATCATTCTCAGTGATATACCTCCTCCAACAAGGCCATACCTCCAAATCCTTCCCAAATAGTTCCACCAACCATTGACCAGGCATTCAAATGTATG
This sequence comes from Onychomys torridus, assembly GCF_903995425.1. Classification (NCBI taxonomy): domain Eukaryota; kingdom Metazoa; phylum Chordata; class Mammalia; order Rodentia; family Cricetidae; genus Onychomys; species Onychomys torridus. The sequence goes on along the minus strand of NC_050466.1, from coordinate 81,866,452 downwards.
AATGTATGGGGCCATTCTCTTTTATACAACCACTACTACAAGATTACCACCACCATGAACACTACTACTAGTACTACTACTATTACTACTACTACTACTACTTTTACTGCTACTACTACTACTACTGCACACACACACACACACACACACACACACACACACACGCACATGCACACACAGAGGAATGCAGATAGCATTAAAAAATCACATATATGTTCTCCTGTGGTGTGTATGTGACTTGAATTTAAGTTTAAAAAATAAATGGTCTAAGTCATTCTATTATTCTGAATTCCATTGCAATTAGATGTCTCCTTTCTGAGGACTTTCAATTTTCTTTTCTTTTCTTTTTTCTCTCATATATTACATCTGGAATGCACCCCCCACACACATCACCTTTCCCTGAGATCCACTTCTCTTCTGTTTCCCTTCGTAAAAGGGCAGACCTCCTCCCAGGATATCTACCAAACATGGCATATCAAGTTGCAATAAGACTAGGCACCTTCCCTCATATTAAGACTCACAACCCTAAGATTAAGTGTCTCATGCTCTACTGACTGAGCTAGCGACTCACAAATATAAGATAGATAGGATATCTTCTTTAATATTGTAACTGTAATTCTTGATTGATAATTGTTTTGTTATATGTAATTTACTATGTTAAAGTTAAAACCTTTCTTATTAAAAAAAAATGGGGAAGTGTACTGGATGGATGATTGATTGATAAATAAAACACTGATTGGCCAGTAGCCAGGCAAGTATAGGTGAGACTAGCAGAGAGGAGAATTGAGAGAATAGGAATGCAGAGGCAGAGAGACACTGCCAGCTGCCAGCATGACAAGTAAGATGTAAGGTACTGGTAAGCCATGAGCCAGATGGCAACTTATAGATTAATAGAAATGGGTTAATTTAAGATTTAAGAACAGTTAACAAGAAGCCTGCCACAGCCATACAGTTTGTAAGCAAAAAAAAAAAAATTGTCAGAGGCAGTCCCCATTCCCACTGTTAGATGTCCCACAATAACACCAAGATATACAACTAGAATATATATGCAAAGGATCTAAGTCAGAAGCATACAGGCTCCCTAATTGTCAGTTTAGTCTCTTTGATCCCCTATGAGCTGAGGTTAGTTGATTTTGTGGATTTTCTTGTGATGCCTTTGACCTGTCTGGCTCTTACAATGCATGCCCCCCCATACACACATTCTATAGGATTTCCTAAGATCTTACTAATGTTTGGCTATGGGTCTCTGCATCTATTCACATAAGTTGCTGGATGAAGCCTCTCTGATGACAATTATGCTAAGCTCCTGTCTACAAGTATAGCAGAGTATTATTAGGAATAATTTCATAGACTTTTTTTGCCAGTTGTATTTAGTTCTATCCTAGGTCTCTGGGACATCCACCTTCTGGATCCTTGCACTAAAGGAAGTGTCAGGTATTAACTCCCTCTTGTGGCAGGGTATTAAAGCTATATCAGTAAATGGTTGGTTACTCCCACAATTTCTGCACCACCTTTACCCCAGCACATGTTGCAGGATGGACAAATTGTAGGTTGAAGGTTTTGAGCTTAGGTTGGTGTCTCAATCCCCCCACTTTGGAAGCCTTTCATAGTTACAGAAGGCCAGTTCAGGCTTTGTATCCTCCATTGCTATGAGTCTTGGCTAGGGTCACCCTTGTAGAATTCTGGGGTTTTCCATTGAACTAGGTTTCCATCTCACCCCCAAAATGATGCCTAATTCCAGTTGTCTCTCCCAGTATTCTCTCCCTCCATCCTTCTCCCACCTGATCTCTCTTGTTCCCATCTTGATCCCCACAGTCCACCCATGATATCTATTCTATTCTTCCTAGGGAGATTCATGTGTCCCATATCCCAACTTGAGCCCTACTTGTTATACAGCCTCTCTGGGTCTGTGGATTATAACATGATTATCCTTAGCTTTTCAGCTAATATCCACATATAAGTGATTATATGCCATGTTGTCTTTCTGGGTCTGGGTTAACTCACTCGAGAAATTTTTTTCTAATTCCATCCATTTGCCTGTAAATTTCACGATTTTTTTTTAAAAATAACTGAGTAATCCTCCATTGTACATATGTGCTACAATTTCTTTATGGATTCTTCAGTTTGGGGACATCTAGTTTGTTTACAGTTTCTAGCTATTAGGAATAAAGTTTCTATGAACATAGTCAAGCAAATGTCCTTATAGTAGGATGGACATCTTTGGGTATATACCCAAGAGTAGTATAGCTGGGTCTTGAGGTATATTGATTCCCAACTTTCTGAGAAACAACCATATTGATTTCCATAGGCTCTACAAGTTTGCACTCTGACTAGTAATGGAAGAGTGTTCCCCTTGTTCCACATCCTCACCAGCATGAGATTTATGTTGAGGTCTTTGATCAACTTGGATTTTAGTTGGGGTGATAGATATGGATCTATTTTCATTCTTCTACATGCTGACATCCAGTTAGAACAGCAACATTTGTTGAAGATGCTTTCTTTTTTTCCATTGTACAATTCTTTTTTCATTTTTTCTATTGTACAATCCAAAACTCGGGTGTACATAGGCAAGTGAATTTAATTCTGGGTCACTGAATCAATTCCATTAATCAACCTGTCTGTTTTTATGCAAATACCATGTGGTTTTTATTACTATAGCTCTGTAGTAGAGCTTAAAATCAAGGATGGTGACACCGCTAGATGTTCTTTTATCATATAGTGCTATATTGGCTGTCCAGTTTTTGTTTGTTTTTCTTTTCATATGAAGTTGAGTATTATTCTTCCAAGCTCTGTAAAGAATTGTGTTGGAATTTTGATGGGGATTGCATTCACTCTGTAGATTGCTTTTGGTTAGATGGCGATTTTTACTGTTAATACTACTGATCCATGACCATGGAAGATCTTTTCATCTTCTGATATCTTCTTCAATTTCCTTCTTCAATGACTTAAACTTGTCCTACAAGTCTTTCACCTGCTTGGATAGTTATACCAAGATATTTTATGTTACTTTTGGCTACTGTGAAGGGTGTCATTTCTCTGATTTCTTTCTCAGTCTATTTGTTGTTTGTATACAGAAGGGCTACTGATTTTCTTTTTAGTTTATCTTGTATCCAGCATTTATCAGCTGTATGTGCTATTTAGCAGAACTTTTGGGATATCTTATGCATATAACTATCATATCATCAGCAAATAATGATGTCTTGATTTCTTCCTTTCCAATCTGTATCCCCTTGATCTCCTTTTGTTATCTTATTGCTCTAGCTAGAACTTCAAGTACTATATTGAACAGATATGGAAGAGTGGACAGCTTTGTCTTGTTCCTGATTTTAGTGGAATTGCTTTGAGTTTCTCTCCAGTTAATTTGACATTATCTTCGGCTTTCTGTAAATTGCCTTTATTATGTTTAGGTCTGTCGCTTGTATCCTTCATTGATCTCTCCAAGACTTCTATCATTAAATCGTGTTGGGTTTTGTCAAAGGCTTTTTCTCTATCTAATGAGATGAATCATGTAGTTTTTTCTTTCATTTTGTTTATATGATGGATTACATTGACAGATTTTCATTATTTTGAACCACACCTGCATATCTGGGTTGAAGCCTATTTGATCATGGTAGATAATATTTTGATGTGTTCTTGAATTTTGCTTTTTAGTATTTTATAGAGTATTTTTGCATCAATGTTCATGAGGGAATTTCATCTATAATTCTCTTTGTTAAGTCTTTGTGTTTTTCGGGTATCAGGGTGACTGTAACCTCATAAAATGAATTTGGCAATGTTATTTCTCTTTCTATTTTGTGAAATGTTTTTTAAATGTATCAGTATTAGATATCTTGAAAGTCTGGTTGAATTCTGTGCTAAAACCATCTGGCTCTTGGCTTTTTTTGGTTGGGATAGTTTTAATGACTGCTTCTATTTCCTTAGGGGTTATATGTCTATTTAAATTATTTATCTGATCTTGATATAACTTTGCTAAGTAGTGTCTATCAAGGAAATGTTCCATGTCTTTTAGATTTTCCAGTTTGGTGGAGTGAAGGTTTTTGAGGTATGACCTAATAATTCTCTGGATTTCCTCAGTGTCAGTTGTTATGACCACCTTTTCATTTCTGATTTTGTTGATTTGGATATTCTCTCTCTGTTTTTTTTTTAGTGAGTTTGGATAAGGGCTTGTCTATCTTATTGATTCTCTCAAAGAACCAACTCTTCATTGATTCTTTGTCTTCTTCTCTTTGTTTCTATGTTACTAATTTCATCCCTCAGTTTGATTATTTCTTGCCCTCTACTCCTTTTGGGTGTTTGCTTCTTTGTGTTCTACAGCTTTCAAGTGTGCTGTTAAGTTGCTACTATGATATCACTTTAATTTCTTTATGCAGGCACTTAGTGTTATGGACTTTCCTCTTAGCAATGCTTTCATTGTGTCCCATAAGTTTGGGTATGCTATGCATTAATTTTCATTGAATTCTAGGAAATCTTTAATTTCTTTCTTTCTTTCTTTCTTTCTTTCTTTCTTTCTTTCTTTCTTTCTTTCTTTCTTTCTCTCTTTCTTTCTCTCTCTCTCTTTCTCTCTCTCTCTCTCTCTTTCTCTCTCTCTCTCTCTTTCTCTCTCTCTTTCTCTCTCTCTCTCTTTCTCTCTCTCTTTCTCTTTCTCTCTCTCTCTTTCTTTCTCTCTCTCTTTCTCTCTCTCTCTTTCTTTCTTTCTTTCTTTCTTTCTTTCTTTCTTTCTTTCTTTCTTTCTTTCTTTCTTTCTTTCTTGACTTGGTAGTCATTAGGTAGAGTTGTTCAGTTTCCATGAATTTACAGGCTTCCTGTTATTGTTGAAATCCAGCTTTAATCCATGGTGGTCTGATAAGATACAGGGGGCTCTTTCAAATTGGAGACTTGCTTTGTGATGGAGTATGTGGTCAATTTTGGAGAAAGTTCTTCCAAGGTGCTGAGAAGAAGGTATATTCTTTTCTGTTTGGATGAAATGTTCTGTATATATCTGTTAGGTCCATTTGAGTAAATATATTTGTTAACTTGATTATTTGCTGTTTAGTCTTTGTCTGGATGACATGTCCATTGGAGAAAGTGGGGGTATTTAAGTCTTCCACTATTATTATGTGGAGTTCAATGTGTCATTTAAGTTTTAGTAATGTTCTTTTATAAATTTGGGTGCCCTTTCTTAAGGGCATAGTAGATGTTCAGAATTCAGACATCATCTTGGTAGAATTTTTCTTTGATGATTATGAATTGTCCTTCCCTATCTCTTTTGATTAATTTTGTTAGATATTACAAAGGCCACATCAGCTTGCTTCTTCAGTCCATTTGCTTAGAAAACCTTTGTTCAACCCTTTACTCTGAGGTAATATCTATTTCTGATGTTGAGGTGTGTTTCTTCCTTGGGATGGAGTTTTCCTTCTAGTACCTTTTGTGTGGCTGGGTTTCTGGATAGCTATTATTTAATTTTGAGTTTGTCATGGAATATCTTGTTTTCTCTAATTATGGTGACTGAAAGTTTTGGTGGGTATGGTAGCCTGGCCTAGCATCTGTAGCCTCTTGGAGTCTGGAAGACATCTGTCCAGGTCCTTCTGGCTTTTAAATTCTTCTCTGAAAATTTGGGTATAATTTTAATAGACCTGCCTTTATATGTTATTTGGTCTTTTTCCACTCCAGCTTTTTTCTTTGTTCTGTATATTTAGTGATTTGATTATTATGTAGCAGGGGGACTTTCCTTTTTCCAGTCTAATCATTTTAGTTTTCTGCAAGCTTCTTGTACATTTATAGGCATGTCTTTTGGGTTAGAAAATTTTTCTTCTATGATTTTGTTAAAAAATATGTTCTTCTTCTATTCCTATTATTCTTAGGTTTGGTTATTTTCATAGTATCCTAGATTTCCTGGATGTTTTGTGTCAGGAATTTTTTAGATTTAACATTTTTTGACTGATGTATCAATTTCCTCTATCATATCTTCTACTCTTGAGATTCTCTCCTCCATCTCTTGTATTCTCTTAGCAATGCTCATGTCTGCAGTTCCTGTTAGATTATCTAAACTTTCCATCTCCATTATTCCCTCACTGGTGTTTTCTTATTTCTTTAATTCCACTTTCTGGTGTTAAATAGTTTTGTTTCCTTCAACTGCTGTCTTTTTCTTGATGTTCTTTAAAGGATTTCTTCATTTCCACCATTTTTTGTTTGTCTTTTCCTTGATTTGTTTAAGTGCTATATTCCTTTCTTTAAGTACCTCTATCATCTTCATAAATTTGATTTTGAGGACTTATTCTTGTGTGTCAGCTGAATTGTGATATTCAGAGCCTGCTGTAATAAGATAGCTGGGCTTTGGAATGACCATTGTCCTCTGTGTTGTTGTATACTGAACTCTGACCTCTATGCAACTGGGTTTAGGTGCTGATTTCTGAGTTTGTTTTTGTTAAAAGGGTGATTTCCCCCTTGGTTTCTGTTTTCTCTTTGGTCTTCTGACCTGAGTAGCCTCTGATTCTGGTGACCAGTGAGTCCTCAGGTCCAGTAGCATACCTCCCCTAGGGTTTTTCTCAGCCTGCATGACCTCTGGGATTCTGAGGTTCTGGAGTTCCAAGTACTGGTGTGTCCTCTAGCAGAACAGGGGGCTTCTGCTGGAGTTGAGGGCTGGGATATGGAGATAAGGGGAAGGGGTGCTGTTGGGAAAAACTGAGCATCCTCTGAGTACCTTTTGGATGAGTGCTGGTGAGTTCTCATTAGAAGATTTTGAAAGTCTCATTGTGCCTGTTAAACTGTGATGTGTCTATGCACACATGTGTATTTCATTCTGATAGAAATAGAATAGTTTGCTTCAATTTGAGGAATGGTGTCTTCCATCTTTTTAAATTGTATTCTCTTCTAGTTTTTTGGAGTTTTGTTTTCGTGCATCTTAAATATGTTTATGACCTATATACTGGTTATTTTTTGTGTTTGCCTCTAGTTCACTAATTCCCTCTTAACCTCTTTTAACATAAAGTTAAAAACAAGTATTAAATTATACATTTTATTTCTCTGTCCCAGTAATTCTATTATTTTTAATAGTGATATATTCATTGACAGGTATTTTGTAGCAATAAGATTTAAGCCACATTTTAAAGCCCCTCTTAAACTATTGTATGAAAACTTTTATCACTAGAATCCAAAATATCTGAGACTAAAACTATAATATTTTAGACAATTTTCTTGGTGCTCATATATCTATTATTGAAGGACAACTATAAAATACTTTTTAAATCAGGCCTCCACAGTCAGGAAATTATTACAAAGAAATGCTATTCAATTGGTTTTTTTTTTGGTGTTTTTTTTAATTCAGTTGCAGTTTGAGCCTTGTAAAACTAAAGGTCTACATTGTAGACCAAGTATTTAAGTTGTGTATTAATAGCTTTTAGTTTGTTTTCTGGGATAAGAATGAAAGCTTTGTAATAATAAAAGAAAACTAGTAATGCTGCTCTTAAATTTAACACAGGGCACATACTTTCTGTAGGAAACATTTTCTTTTTTTAATACCATATGCAGTCTATGTTACAACTACTCATCTCTGCTTTTAAGTCTGACACTATCCACAAATAGTACATTTATAAATGTACATGATGACTGTTCCATTAAGGCTTCTAAAAAACAGGTAGAGTGCTGAAACCTTATTTAAAGCACTGAATATAGGCCAACAGAAGTAAAATGGTTTTATTTTTTCATAAAAGTATATGAAGCAGGAATGCATAGTCTACATTACCACCCATTAGCAATACCACTTAACTGACAAAAATTATGTGGTAAAAGTAAATATCTTTAATCTTCTATTATTTACCGTACATTTAATATCCTTTAACATCAGCAAACTTTACCACCCTTATATCCTAAGAATCATCAAAATATCTATATGTTGCCAATTAATAATTTAAAGTATAACTTATCATCAATCACTCCTACAGAAATTGGGGGACTAGGGGGCTGAAAAAAGGGTGGATCTAATGGGTGGATCAAACAAGGAATGGGATAAAAAGTAGAACAAGTCAGGGAGAACTTGGAGAGCCAGATAAAAATAAAGGGCATTTGAGGGGTCATCTGGAAACCTAATACAATAGAAGGGAGGGATTTGATAGAGATATCCCAATTTATACATATATATATATATATTTGTATATATACATACATACATAAGTATATATATATATATATATATATATATATATATATATATATATATGAATGTATGTAAGTATGTATGTATGTATCTATGTATAAAATGGAATCACCAAAAAACAGGGGAGATAAAGTCCCAACTAGACATCTCTCATCATCAAATGAAACCTCCAGTGTCAGCAATGAGTTTTTAGCCAAGGGAGTCCCATGGAAACTTCCAAACAACCCAAGCTAATGCCAAGGATATTGTTTGCTCTTCGTAAACTGATGGTAAGGCCCTGTTGCTGAAGTTGTTACTTAAATAACTCACAGGACATGGAGAAGTTGAGGTGGATCATACCTAGAGCCTTTATCCCTACTGACACTACCCAGGTGGCCAAAAACCTGAGATTAGACATATCAGAAAACAAAACAAAACAGGAGAAAACTAAATATTACTGCTCTAGTAAAGGAATACAACAATAAAACAACTCCTAATGACATTCTGCTGTACCAAGAGATTAGTGTCTTGCTCAGCAATCATCAGAGAAGCTTCCTCCAGCAGTAGATGGCAGCAAAACCAGATACCAACAACAGGACAATATTCTGAGAGTAAGAAACTTTGGACTAATGAGTCCTAAACGGGATGTTTCCATTAAATTCCTCCCCGCGGGACTCATGGAACCCTGTGAAGGAAGATGAGAAAAAAACTTGTAAGGGCCAGAGGGGATGGAGGACACCAAGAAAACAAGGCCTTTTAGCCACAACTGGACTGATATACACATCAATTCACAGAGACTATGGCAGCATACAAAAGGCCTGTACATATCTAAGCCAGATGGGGTCCCAGTGTTGAAAGAGGAAGTGAATACAAGCTCACATCCCAATTCTCTAATTGATAACTGCTTCCAAATGAAAAGTTAGTTTTCTCCAAAGGAGTCTCACTGGGTACACAAATCACACTGAAGGACAGGCCCCTTGTCCAGCAGTAGATTTAGATAGCCAACACAGAATGAACTCAATGGCCTTTTTGGAGGATTCTTTTTTGAGGGGTGTCACACAATTATTTGTCTTTGATTTTTCCCTTACAGATACTTTGCTTATGTATTATTGTTTCTGATTTTATTTTTATGGGTTTACTGTGTGTGTGTGTGTGTGTGTGTGTGTGTGTGTGTGTGTGTGTATGTGTGTGTGTGTGTGTGTGTGTGTGTGTGTGTGTTTGTGTGTGTGTGTGTGTGTTGCCTCAGTGTCTATATGCGTTTCCTATGCTTTTCCTTTGTGGATTTTTTTCCCTTTTTGTCCTATTCTGGTATGTTTGTTGCTATTGTTATTGTTATTTTAGAAGTCTGTTTGTATTGAGAGAGAGAGAGAGAGAGAGAGAGAGAGAGAGAGAGAGAGAGAGAGGATGTAGATTATAAAACATCTAAAGAAATTCCAACACTCTGTTAGTTTATTTACTAGTCACACAGAGGCCTAAGAATGATAGGGCCACAAGATCACATGATTAGAGTGAGGTTTGACTGGACTTGTGTCTAGGAGACAAGGCTTTTATGTCTTAAGTAAATTAATGAAGGATAAATGAATTTTCAAGTACGTGCTTTTTCTGGACCTAATTTAGCATGTCACAGATTCTTACATATATAATACTTATATTTGTATGTGCATTTGTAAGCATATGTGTAGATTTCTCAAATTTATATTTTGAGTAAGTTTTAAATTACAACTCAGGAAACAGATATCAGTTTACCCTTATTATATGTTTACATGGAATTCTTAAATTTTAATGGATTCTATTCCTATCTTCTCCTGTTTTTGTTAAACTTTTTCTTCCTAATTACAAATGTGTTTGATAAAGGTGGGAATACTTTTTGCTATTTAAAAGTTGTTCTAAGAGCTGGCAAAATGCCTTTGCATTCTCAAACTTATATGTGCTTTAAATAATGCCTAGCAGAGTGCAGCTTAAGTGGAATGTATTGAGATGTTACATTTGCACTACAATTAGATGTTTTAAAATAACTCATTAACATTTTATTATTTCCAAATCCTTAAAATAGTTTGAATTATTCATACAAAATGATTTTATATAAAAAGATTAACTCATCTAAAGGTAAAAAGTAAAAAAAAAATAGTATTTCAATTTTGAAAGTCCTTTATATTTTATATCCTATTAATTTGATTTGAATTTTAATGCAATATTATTTTAGCTTATAGTAAAACATACAACAAAATATATACACACATTAAAATGGCCACTCTATTTGAACAAATTGCCATCCATCATCTCACAAGTACCTATGTATTTAATCACTGAGTCACCTTTAAGTATATAATAGTTAATATAAATTTTAACATCACAGAAAAGAGGGTGGAGAGATGGCTCAGTAGTTAAGGCAACTTGTTTCTCTTTCAGAGGAGCCATGTTTAGTTTCTAGCCCCCACCCACATCGATGGTTCATAATGACTTGTTACTCCTACTCAAGAGGATCTGACACCCTCATCTAGCACTTGTGGGTATTTGAAAGCATATTCTCATATACTCACAGGCACACCCTCATAAACATGAATTATAAATCTATTTTAATTGACTGAGAATTCCATACATGCATTGATCAAGTCCACTCTCTTTCCCTCCTTTCCAACTCTTCCCTATCTCCATCACTACTATTCCCTCTCAATGTCATGTGTTCTCATTTTCCTCTCTAAAACTACAGAGCCGACTTAATACTGTAAGTATGAACATGGGTGTGGGACGATGCACTGGAACATGGGTAGTCTCTTGGGAATCTCATTTCTGAAAAGAAACTGCCTGTCTTCTCCCAGAAGTCATCAATTACCAATAGCTTCTCAACAAGGGGTGGGAACTTCCTGATCACCTCCCTACTCCATGCTGGAATTTTGTCTGTCTTGATCTTGTGCAGGCAGGTCTTGTGCATGCAGTAAGTCACAGTAAAACAAAAATATTAAAATAAAATTATAATTCAATTGTCTAAGCTAGGGTTTCTATTGCTGTGAAGAGACATCATGATGACAGCAATTCTTATAAAGAAAACCAGTTAATTGAAGTGACAGCTTACAGTTTAGAGGTCCAGTCTTTCATAATTATGGTGGAGAGCATAACTGTGTGCAGGCACACATGGCACTTGCTACATCTTAATCAGAGGACAATAAGAAGCAGACTGAAAGTCACACTAGGAGAAGCTTGAGCAAAAGAGACCATAAAGCCCACCACACAGTGACACACTTCCTCCAACAAGGCTACACCTACTTCAATAAGGCCATATCTCCTAATCATGCCATTCTCTGTGAGCTTATGGAGGCAAATTACATTAAAACTACCACACTGATATAGTATCAAGTCAGAAAAGTACATTATAGTTGAAGATGACATGAAATTAATGCAAACTTAATTCATGTTTGGGTTTGTTGACATTATATGTGAAATTCAAACCTATTGTTACATTTTATTGGTATGCTCATATTTGGAGATTTAAGATACTGATTTTAATTGTACATATGCAATCCTAATCATATTTATGTTTTAATTATTTTAATATTCATTTTCTCTTATGGATAAAGTTTTGTGACCTTCAAAATACATAGATTACCATCATCTGTCTGGACTTGGAGATAGGACCTTTAGAAAAATTAGGAGAGTAGTTCAATTTAGATGAGGCCTTACATGTGGGATCCAACCCAATAAGATTAGTATCTTCTAAAGAGAGACAGCAGTATTCTACTTTCCTCACATTTTCTCCAGGTATCCACTGAGGAAATTCCCAGGAAGGACACAGAGAATGAGGTCATCTGCAAAGTAGGAAGAGAACCCTACTTTACATTGAGCATTCTGGCACATTTGTCTTACAAAGTCAATCTCTGGTCCCAAAGGAAAATAAAAGAGTTTAAGACATCCAGTTTTATGATATTGCTTTATGGCTCCATGAATGGACTAAAAGAGTAGTAATGCTTGGTGATGGTGGCAGCAGCAGCGGCGGTGGCACACACCTTTAATCCCACCACTGGGGAGGCGGATCTCTGTGAGTTTGAGTCCAGCCTGGTCTACCAAGTGAGTTCCAGGAAAGGCGCAAAGCTACACAGAGAAACCCTGTCTTGAAAAACCAGAGTAGTGCCTCAGTTATCAAAGTCTCAGTGGATACTTACAACCACAGGTAGCACAAAATGTTATGCTTTCCTCTGTCTAAATACTTATGGTCAAGTTCAATTTGTAAATTAGACAGAGCAGGAAATTATTAATAATAAAACCATCAGTTTTTACCAATATACTATGATAAAGTTATGTAAATATGGTCTTTTTCAAAGCATAACACATTCTAAATTGTTCTCATTCTTCTTGTGATGATGTAAGATAATAAATTTCCTATATAATAGAATAAAGCAAAGCTTATTGGAAAATAAGCACTGTTACTAGAGCAGCGGTTTATCTGGGAAACTAGCAAACTATGAGGTGGGTAACATATATGATACGCACATGCTGGAAAATGGAATGGTTCACATTCTGGATTAGATGTGGTGGGATAGTATGTAATTTTACCATATTACAAAGATCAGCATGCAATTTAAAGTTTAGGAATTGTTTCTAGAATTTTCTGTAAGTGATTCTGCTGAAAGTAAAATCATGTACAATAGAGGTCAGCCATACATTGTCTTTGAAAACAAAAATTTTATTCCTGAGTCAATAACATTGAGTCCATTCTCACAAGTAAAGTACTTTTGCCAGGAAGAATGCTGTGGTAATAATGGCTGTGAGTCCTTTTCTGCAAAAAAAGTTACATGTGCACTAACATGTTAACATTGAGTGGATTTTTTTATATCAGGTAGAAAAATAGTGTCAGTTTTTCTCCAAAATTTAGGTTTTCTAGTATTTATCAACACAGAAAAAAGTACTGAAAGTATTTCAGTTAATTTTCTTTATGTATGTAACTTAATATTACTGTTGAATGTCCATATGGTATTTCTTGTTCATCTTTGAAATAAAGATGAACAAGGCTATGTGTGTGAGTGTGTGTGTGTGTGTGTGTTTACAAACACACGTGTGTTTGTATGCATGTTTGCACACATTAGCCAATTTTCAATAATTTCATCAGGGACAATATGTCAGATTACATATTTTTATCACTTCATTTTTATTGAGATTGTACAGATTGCTGTACTAAATTATTCATTATTTCTCTACTCATCATTATCTTTAGAAACAACTGTCAGTTCTGTTGGTTCCATTTTCTCATCATCTGTAATATTTATTTCTCACACTCTGTTTCATCTATACTTTTAAGAGTTTCTCACATGTGCTTTATATATTTTACTACTGTGTGCTACACAGATGCATAAGTCATCATGAAAGTCCTTTTCTCTTTTAAAGAAGTAAGCCATTTGTGGAATTTGTTGAATCTTTTTTCAGTTCTGTCCTCATCTGACCCTGAGTGTCATTTTATTTCATATTTATATTTCTGCTATTGCTTGTTTCCTTTCTCATATGTTTTATATGTAATTGTCTCTGCATTTTCAATCTTTACCATCATTTTAACTTGAGTTGCCATTGTAAATAAAATGTAGCTGAGTTTGCTTGTTTGAAATACCAATCTGAGAATCTATATTTTAAATACACAAATTAGCTTATACATATTCAGAGTAATCACAGATATATTTAGAGATATTTTTGTCATCCTCATTTTTCCTACTTTACATGATTTCTCATTGTCTCTTTCTGCTTCATTTTAGCCATTCATTAGTTTGTTCTAGTTTTATTTTTGTTCCACTTATTTCCTGTGATGTTTCATACAGTTTCATATGAATGCTTCTGAGATTCAGTGATTATCACATTTTATCTAATGAAATATTTCATTCTAGAAAGATGGTATACAAACTCCATTTCAACATACCCAGGTTCAACCAATGAAGTTTAGAAATAGAGTACTGCAGATAGAAATTTTTATATAATTTTCCCATATAATAGTCCCCTCAGTTTCACCAAAGGACTGATTCCTTTTGAACATTTATGTTTATCATCCTACTCTTTTTTGATAATTATCAGACTATGGGTGTTGATATGTTTTTCACTGCTATAAAAATTCCCAGGACAAATAGTTACAAAGGAGGAAATATTTATGTTGCCTTTTGGTTTCAGCAGTTTAACTCGCTGATTAGGTAGTTCCATTGTTTTTTGGCCATGGTGAAAAAGAATGACTTGCAAAAAAAAGGGGGAGGGGAGTGTCATGGAGAAGAGGCTATCTCTATCAAGTACAGAGAGACAGGCAATATATAGCCTCTAGGAACATTCTCCCATTAACCTACTTCCTCAAGTTATGTAGTCACCACCTCCTAAATATTCTTGTACCACGTCTGACCATCTCCTCGTGGATTCTTTCTTGGTCTTATTAGTGCACTTTGTCCAGACAGAGCTGACAGATTTAGGGAGCCTCTCTCTGGTCCAGATGGAAGCTCTGGGCCGGATGGGAGCTCTGGTCCTGATGGGAGTTCCGGTGCAGGATGGAAGCTCTGGTCCAGATGGGAGTTCTGAGGCAGATGGGAGCTGGGGGCTGATCTCTGAGTCTCAGGAAGTGGCTGGGGTCTCCGGCAGATGGGTGTGGGGGCAGGGTATGGAGATTGCAGGGTCTGCCTGCAGTCTTGGAAAAGGGGAACCTTCTCGCAGGGCCACCCAAATGACCAGAATCTGGGGCCAAGTTGGGCAGGTCTTCCCGGGATGGCTGGTGCCCAGGGGTGGGACCTAGAGGCGGGGGCCTCTCTGACTATAACCCCAGGCACTCACCTCTGGTCGTGATGGGAGTTCTGGGGCAGGATGGAAGCTGGGGGCTGGTCTCTAAGTCTCCAGAAGTGGCTGGGGTCTCTGGCAAATGGGTGTGGAGGCAGGGCGTGGAGGTTGTAGGATCCACCAGAGGGTCTTGGAGAGGGGGAACCTTCCCGGTGGGGCTGGGGAGTCCTGCCCTATGGCCAGAACCTGGGGCCAAGTTGGGCTGGTGCCCAGGGCTAGGACCTAGGTGCTGGCCTCTCTGGGTGTGAGCCCAGGCACTCACCTCTGGTCCAGATGTAACCTTTTTTTTGCTTTTTATTAGTAAGAATATTAGTTTCTAAATGGATTAAGTAACTAAACAGGATACCAAGTAAATTGACTAAAAACAAAACAATTACAAGAGTTTAGATGAAGTTTTTCTGAGACTTACCTGTCAGAATTGAAATGAGTATTTTAATGCTGAGCCATATGTTATTGAGAAAGTCTAAAACATTCAAATGTATTTGTGTTCAATATTCAAATATTTGTGTTTTGTTTCTTTTTCTTTTGAATGAATTTTTATGGCTCTTTTTATTTGTTGTTGTTGTTTTTGTTTTTTGAGACAAGGTTTCTCCGTGTAGCTTTGTGCCTTTCCTGGATCTTGCTCTGTAGACCAGGATGGCCTCGACCTCATAAAGATCCACCTGCCTCTGCCTCCGGAGTGCTGGGATTAAAGGTGTGCGCCACCACCACCTGGTGTCATTGCTCTTTTTTTAAACACCACTCCATGTTTTATCAAGGATGCACTGACAGATATTATGGGCAGTCATTTAAGATATACACAGTGATATTTTAGTACACAAATACATGGTAAAATGACTATCACAATCATGCAAATAAACATAGCCTGTTAATTTCTCACCTGACATTGCTTTCTCCAGTTTTTGTTGATGATGATATAAGATTTTTGAGGCAGCTTAAAAGGACAAGAGGAAGCAAAGAAACAGAGTCTGACTTTCAACAGACAGGGCTGTGTTTACTAGTGTGGGGCATGGTGGGTGCAGGGAAGCCTCTCTCCAGCAGTAAGTTGAGGATTATGCAGGGGAAAATATGACTGAGTCCCTTAATAGGGGTGAGTGGGGGACTTACAAATGAGGAAATTGTTGCAGCGTGTAGCCCACATTCCTCTACTGCAGTTTCTCCTTCCTGAAGTTGTGGACACAGGCTGTTCCATCAAACTTTCTGTATTTATGGTGATCAAACAAAATCCAGTAAGGTCAAACAAGGTTATCTGTAACATTGTAGGAATACTGTTTTATGGGTGAGGTACTCTGTCAGATGTTAGCGGTAATGTTCGGTGATGAGAATGCTTCAGATCTGTTTTTTTTTTAAATAGTTCATATGATCTATTATTATTATTATTATGTTATATTTCTTAAAATCCGTTCCTTGTCCTTTCTGCTCTGTCCTAGGTGCAGATTCGAAGTAACAGATAAGGGGGAGTGAGCAGACAGAGGCTAAGGAAGGTATTCCTGTCTGTGTCTCAACTCAGTCCTGACAATAACTACCTTTCTTCATTCCTACAATTCTGAAAAGTACTCAAGCACTTGTTTTGTGTTGATGACTGCAGCTTTCACATGGCTCTCATCAAAACTAATCTGCATTTAGTTTTCTCAAACCTATTGTTTGAGAAATCCACGTGTATCTACAGGTCCTTAAAAGATGATGTATATTAATCATTGCATGCTTTTCAGTTAAAGCCTTTCCCTCTTGATATGTCATCTATTTTATGCCTAAACCATTACTACCTATATGATTCAGGTTACATGTAACTTTTAAATCAATATTTATGTACCATCTTTCTGTGTACATGTATGGGCATAGGTTTTCCCGTGTTCCTTATGTGAGGAAATCAGAAGGGAACACTTCCTCATTTACTCTTTGCTTTCTGTGAGACAAGGTCTCTCCTCAAACCCAAGACTCACATTTTCTCAGGCTGTTAATCATAAAGCCTCAGGAATCATCCTTTTTTTTTCTTTGCCTCTTAGAGCTAGGGTTTTAGATGTGCACAGGATGCCTAGGGCATGTGGATCTGAACCTGGTCCTGGTGATTGTGCATTTTATTAATTTATTTAATGTGTGAAAGAAGTACAGAAGAAGCCACTGGGAAGTATCTTTTAAGGAGCATGAGAATATTTAAGGTGTCCAGAAAATAGTAAGTACTTAGTATTACAAATTTTAAAAAATATTATCATTGGAAGATGGATATTTATCTTTAAACTCTCAGAATGGTCCTTGATTAAAAAACACATATTCAATATTTAATGAAATGATTTTATTTTGGTATGGAAATCAATCATAATCAAAAACTGGAATCATTTAAATATGTTGCTAAAAGATGTAGGACTATCAAATCCATTTTCAAGTTCAATTATAAATATATTCAAGCCTGTTATTTTGCCTACTGTCAATATGGGCAACCTGACCATACCTCAGTTTTTGTTTTTGTTTTGTTTTGTTTTGTTTTTCAGACAAATAGTTGATGTGTTCTAGACAAAGATATGGACTAGGTGTTTTCTTCCTTACTTTCAGGCCAAAGGAAATGAGATAAGGATGCCCTTGCATACCACAGTCAGTTACTGTTCCTATGGGCTGATAAAATTTAAGACTAATGTGGTGTACCATACATAATAAGCTGAAAAGTACCTGGCTTTCCAACCATTCCTATTTCTTATATTTCTCATCTCTATCAGCATATATGAATAGTTTGTATAAAATGGGGCTTTTCAGCTCTTTGATATAACAAATGCAGTAACTAGATGGTTTAGGCTTTTAACAAAAATTGTACATTAAGCTACCTCAGGGAAAAATGCAATTAATATATTTAGATCCATCATGTCCAGCACATAATACATAGGTAAACTTAGCAGGCACATAATTTAGGAAGGGAAAAGTTGTGCTTTACATAATGTTTCCTCACAGGTAAAATTGAATGTGCTCTAAAAAAGGTGTAAAAAGATGGAGGGTGATATAGAGTAGAATTCAATATTCATTAACCACAAATCAGTACTCATTAACTTCTTTATTTTGACTCATATCAATTTATCGAAGTATCTTAAGTCTATGATACAAAAAGTTAATGGTTGCTCCTTTGTTTATTGGTATCAAGCATAATTCGTTGTCTATATACAGGGAAATAAAAGTGGTTATTTTAACTTTCCTGTATATAATATGAATAATTTTCCTTGATATTTTCTAATCATTTTCTCTTATTAACTATATAAGTATAATCTTAATCTCACATTGAATTTAATCATCTTTTCTGTCTCTGTTACAGGCTTGACACAAGGTGTGTGAGGAATATGATTTCTTTTTACACCCCCCACCCATCTTTTCCATTTCCTTTTTTGTTTGTTTCTTGTCAGGAATGTGGTGAGGTAGAATCACAAGAAAAACACAAATGATTTATATTTACCTGGGTATTGTATATACCCAATCTGCTGAGATTAACTACTTTGGGCTCTATTATGGAAAGCAACAGAATACTAGGCCTTTGGCTGGACTTATTTTAGATTTCTTTGATTATTCTGTCCTTGGAGTTCTTTCAGGTATGTTCAAAGCTTTCATGAGCCAGGTGTCTTTTGCTTTTTTGGATTCTCTAACTTCTTACTAAGTTTTTAATGCCATGTCCCTTCAAAGCCTTACAGATAAACACATTCTAAAGAGAGGAGAATATGGTCAATTTTCCACAGATTTTCCACATTACTGTTCCCCTCAATACACACATCCAAATTATATGCAAATAAAAAGTTAAACTTTGAGTTTTGTTCCCTTTGAAAAGATGTCCATAATTGTGAGACATGTAAAGTATGGATATTTATATTTATTTTTTAACACATAATTTTTTAAACATATATGCATTGTTACCCATTGAAGATTGGAATTATATACCAACATAGATTGCCACAAACAATAGCTCTTATTTTGTTTTTATACTTTACCAATTATTATTTGCATCTGAGTTTTTTTTAAATGTAGACCCAGTGCCTAGTAACCCTTGTGAGTATCATCTGTTTCATCTATAATCACTAGTACTGTCAAAGCTGAGTATTATAGCTATAGATTTGAAGGCTGTCAATTTTAAAAGATGACAAAGCAGATAAATAAGTTGACTATAAAAAGAAGTTAATAGTTCTTTTAAAAACATAAAGAACCTACTAGAAAAAGAGGGGTAACTTGAGAATCTTTTCTTCCAAATCTATTGGACTCTAAACACTTAATTTTCAGTATCAGGTAAATGCAATATAAAAAACTAAATAGTCTATTTTATATAGTAATATAATTTCAAGTTTCCAACAAAAGAGAAACTATAAAGCTGGCAGAGTTTGTGTTTTACTATGAAAACCTTTCTATGCTTAACTTCTAACCAGCATGATTACTTTGCTCTGTCAGTACGTACTTTCATGATTTTGCTGTTTCTCTCCCTAAACAAACAATGGTAATTATAAATTTACATAGACTGAGATAAAAAAGATAATTACTTATCAATATGAATTCAGTGGAACACCCAAATGTGTGGTGGGTATTGTGTTCCCTGAAATATTGTCTGTTCCCCGAAATAAACATATCTGGGGTCAGAGAACAGACAGCCACTAGAACAAAGCCAAAAAATGGTGGCTAGAAAATGGGAAGAGTAAGCCCTAACAGAAGTTGGGCGGTGGTGGTACACACCTTTAATCCCAGCACTTGGGAGGCAGAGCCAGGTGGATCTCTGAGTTCAAGGCCACTTTAGAAACAGCTAAGCATGGTGACCCATGCCTTTAATCCCAGAAACCCAACCTTTAATACCAGGGAGTGGGGGCAGAAAAAGAAAAGTATGTAAGGTGTGAGGACCAGGAACTAAAGGAGAAAAAGCATGTAGTTAGTTAAGCATTTGGTTGGTTAAGCGTTCAGGCTTTGGAGCAACACAGTTCAGCTGAGATTCATGTGGAGGAGGACCCAGAAGCTTCCAGCCTGAGGAAAAAGAATCACCTGAGGAACTAGCAAGGTGAGATAGTTGTGGCTTGTTCTGTTTCTCTGATCTTCCAGCATTCACCCCAATAATCTGCCTCAGGTTTGATTTCATTAATAAGAACTTTTAAGATTCCTGCTACACAAATGGGCATAAAATACTCATTTTGTCAGAGGTTCCTCATATGTTTTGCTTATGTTTTAATAAGAATCACAAGAACTTTTATATTTTTTTAAATTGTGAGTTACTGCTAGAGACTTTGCTGTTTTCCCCAAGCACAGGATCTTAAAGTTTATTCCCTAGATGGGCATGGTCAGCATCACCATGATCTAGTATTTTATTAGAAATATTCTTAGTCCTTCCTCCCCAACTACTCTTTTGGCTTTATGTGGTTTGATAGCTTCCCTTATATATGTTAAAATGCTAACACTATGGTGAAGTATTAAGGTATTTGAGTCTTAACCCATTATAGGATTTATAGGAGAGGCATTTTAAAGATGATTGCAATTATATAAACATGAAGCCTCTACAATTGAATTATCTGGCTTTATAAAAAGAGAGAGGCCTAAAAAGCACTCTTCATAGCCCCTGTCTGTTGGAAGGTAATGCCCTATGTGACAAACAGCCATCACCACACATAGCCCCTTGACTTTAGATCTTAAAAAATTAGCCAAAATAAACTTCTTGTTTCATAATTTATTTACTCCACAGTATTGTGTTATTTGCAACAGAATATACACACATACACTCCAGTCAGAAATTCCTCTGGTAGGACCCAGGCATTTGTGTTTTAACAAGCTCTCCAAGGGATTCAGATCAACAACAACAACAAAAAATTAAAGACCACTGTTCCAAAGTACCTACACATAAAGAAGGACTAATTTCAGAATTAAGCTGCTGAGTGCAACATAAAAAGTGGAAAGAGGTAGGAATTGTATCCCATAGGGTCTACTGACTATCCTCCAGCTTGCATGATTCTGACATTCCAGAATTTTCCAAATTTGCCTTATATGTGCATTTCAGATTAGGCCATTAACTTGCTTCATGTATTCTGACAGCAAATCCCTTGATATCAACTGGCTTAATTCAAGAATTCTGCTCCACTACATTAGCTATAACAACACACTACTAGCACATCAGATTGTGCAGCAATTTTAATTAGCAGCCTATAATATGGAAAAAATCAACTAACTAGAATTGCTTCTCTGAAAGTAAAATCTGTGTCTTCTCCCTCACCCTTTAACTCACTGCTCAGATGCTCCTAAGTCATATAAACACTGTAAATTTTAATGTGAATTGTTATCTGCTCAGCTTCTGGGGAAAAAATACACACACACATTTTGATTCTCTGTGTGTAAGTGTGTATGGATTAGCTTTACTACAGACTACTGCTATTATCACTGCAAGGAAGTACACTCCACTAGTTTTAAGTGTGTTTTCCAATTCTAGAACAAGCAGTGATTAATGCAATCAATGCAAAAATAGACAAAAATATATGGAAGTAAGAACGATTGGGCACACTATTGGTAATATTGGAAAATGAGTTGCTAGGAATTTTTTTATTTTATCATGGCCTATAGTGGCCTGTGCTCTATTCTAAGGCTAAACAATGGATTAAGGGACTGGCTAGGCAAAAATGTACTACTATAATTATTTATCTGATTTAAGGCATTTGAAAAAAATAAAAATTTCCTGAAATATTTTTCTAATAGTGTGTATGAAGCTTAGTTAACTCCACTATCATAATATTAAATAAGTTGTTTTCAGTTTCAATCATTTTGGCTTCAACTATTAAATACTACTTTTACCTTATATACAGGTGTTAGGTTAATAGTATGCTTGGCATAGTGATGAAATCACTAAGCATATTCAATCTCATAAACATATATAAACAGCATATTAATTGCTATGTACTTTCTATTTTTAACATGGAAGATTATTAATGTAAATATAGCAAGCTTATACCTTTACATATTGTCTGATGATGTATCAAGCCTTCCCTGGAATTTTTCCAAACTAAGTGAAAATAATACAGAACAAAGAAAACAATTTCTCTGTGTCATATTAAAAATTATTTTTGGCGATTTCTCAGCATATGAAAACAGTACGTTCACATTGAAGTTGGAATTAATGGTTACAAAAGAAGAGTTACCAATTAATACCCTTTCACAACACTAGAGTGTAGAGAATCATTAAGCCAGCTGAGATCTACCTTTGCAGAAACTATTATATAATAATAGAAATACTGACTGATTCAAAGAGTTTACTAGAAATTAAAGGATTAGTGCTATGCCATTTTAAAAAGACCCAGGAAATGAAACCAGTTTACCTCTCAGGCATGCAGTAATGACAGTCATAAAGTAAAAAACATACACACTGTAAATAATAAAAGTTTAGCAAGTTCAAATTTTACAAGTTAGTATTTTACACCACATTTTAAATAAAATTTAAATTCATTAAATGCTTACTTTTTGCATTCACGATCTGTCATGAAATTATCCATCAATCTCATTTCATTGATAAGACTAAAATATTATGTTTTAACCATTAGAGATCATGAAGTTTTAGAATCTATTTTCTAGAGTATAGCACACATGCATCATTACTGGTGGAAAGAAAATAATGAAACTTGATTTTTTTCTTTTTTATTATTAAGATCCAGTCTTATTGCCTCTCTCCAATCAAGAAGCACTACCCTGTCTTTTTTTGTTGTTGGTGGTGGTGTTTTGAGACAGGGATTCTCACTATAGCTTTGTTTCCTGTCCTGGATCTCTATTTATAGACCAAACTAGCCTTGAACTCACAGAGATCCGCCTGCCTCTGCCTCCTGAGTTCTGGGATTAAAGGCATGCACCACCACCGCCTGGCTACTATCCTGCCTTTTGAGAGTAGCAAGTTTCACTTTATTTTATGCTACATTAAAATTTTTAAGTGGCAAAGTATCAAAGCAATCAAACTAACTCATACTTCTCTAAATAGCATGATACACTGTTGCAGTGGCAATATCTTCATGTTTGTTTGTGGTTTGGTCAAATTATGAAAATATATTAGATATTCACCATTTTCTGCTCTAACAGTTCTCTCAATATGAGCCAAGGACTCTGAGAAGGTGGCCGGAAAACATTCATAGCACAAAAGGTCAAATATATTTTCAAAATAACATATTATGTACCTTTGTAGTCACTTTCAAATACACTTATTGACATTTTTCAGAGGCCACACAAATTATGATATCAGCCAGCTGAATACAATGCAACATATGATAAGCTAGTTAAAGCTTGGTATTATGCAGATTCACGAAAATGGCAAACTTTCACAATTTTCTTTTCATAGAAAATATGTTTTATAATAAAACATTATTAAAATGTAATAAATTTATTATTGTTACCTTACAATGGTTAATAATTGAATGCTTTTTAAAATGTCTGTGTTAATTTCTAAGGCATGAATACAGACAAATATATAGATATATGCCACATAGGATTTTGGAGTTCTCAGCATGAATTTTTAGCTTGAGAGATACAGTATTTGAGATTCATTGTCCTAGACATTCCTAAGTCTGCATCCACACCATTCCTGATTCACCTTCCATCAAAGCCTCCAATAAATGAGTTATCAAATTCATTTGTCATTTTTCTATCATTATTTACTCAAATTCTTTAAGTGATTAGAATTATCTTCTTTCCTCTTTTTTTAACTTAAGATTCCTCATATCCTTTGGTTCTAATTTTTCTATTTAATAATTTATGATCATATACATGGTTATATACATATATATCAATGCCCAATTTTAATCCCTCATTTTGATATACTTTTTATCTAATTTTTAGAACCATTTTCCAAATAAGTTTCTTTTTTGACAATACACAAATGTATATAATGTATACTAAACACTCTCATCCAAACCCTCTCCCATTTCCCTACTACTTATATCTACTCTTCTTTCTCTACAAATCTGTTTCATATTCAAGTCTATTAATTATTTTTATATATGATGTTCAGTTTTTTGTTTTTGTTTTTGTTTTCCTTTTTTAGATTTAATTTAATTTTACATATCAGCCATGGGTTCCAGGCAGGTCCAGTCCCCTCCTTCCAGGCTGAGCAAAGTGATATCAGTTTTAAAAAGCTTTACAACCTATTGCTCAGTCTAGATTTGATTTTAGTTCATTCAAAAGTGAAAAATTATTAAGCTTGCTTGTTATTTTATTTCATTGATGCTTAGCAATCAGATGGACAGATTTTTTGCATTAAAGGTATTGCATAATGAATGGTTTTTATAGCAAATAATAAGCTGAAAATGGCCTGTGGTAAAAGCAGTCAGAGCTTCGCATTCTTGACATTCTCAGCAAAAACTTACAGAAGCACTCAGTCTACAGAAGCTGCCTCTGCCAACACTCATTAGACAAGTGAAACCTGAGGACTCATTACAGAATAAAAGGAAGCCCAACTACAATGTCACAAAACATCTAAGATTCATTTACCCATCCCTCAGAGTGCAACAATATTCATCTTTCTTATTTTACCACCACATGTATTCTATTCATAATCATTTGCCAACAGTGCAAAGTAACAGACCCTTTTCATCAGCTTCTGGTCTTTTTTTATGCAACAGGATGTTTTATATATCAACATAATTGCCAAGTAACTACTTCAAATACACCCAAAACAACAGCACTAATCAAGTTATCATTTTGTTCTTGCCCTCCACCCCTGCCAAAGTTGTAATGTTGTGTCCATCATTTCAAACCTTGATTAAAGAAACCACCTGCTATTTCAGTACCCAAGTTGAAATCTGATGCCACTTTCTCTGTTTCTGATAGTCCAATATCAAACATTCTACAAGCCTGGTGACATGGCCCTCTTAGATATTACTTAAACCTCTTCTCTCACTAGCTACCAGTGCAACTTAGTACAGTAACACAACATCCTTTGATCTAACAATAGCCCATTAATGAATTTCCACGTATTCTGCTTCATTATTCACTGCATTCTCCCCAACAATATAAAATTATATAGAGGTGGGGTAAAAATAGGTTGTTGCATCAGACATACTCTAGGCTGTAATCTATTATAGACATTATGTCTAATTCATGTTTGAAAACTTCCTTGAAGGAGACTAAGGGGACTGAGGACTAAATATAATGTAGGACCTTTAATTGGATGCTGGAACAGAAAAGGCCGTCAGTAAAACAACTCCACTTCTGTCTCAACTGCGTTCTGTTTTTCTCTATGTAACTGTATAGGAAGCAGATTTCTCCATTTAAATAATTTTCATTAATTTTTGAAAAATGCATACTTCACAACTCTTATAAGCCTGAAGCTTTGAAAGCAATATAAATAAATGAGACAATATTTCGGTTGATCAGTAGACTAGATAGATATTCAAGTAATAATAACTACAATATAACATAGAGAAAAGAAGCATTCCTAAGGAGATGGCTCAGTTGGCAATGTGCTTACCATGAGGGCCTGATTTCAGATCCACCAAGCACACACACAAACCTGGGCACAATTTGTTTCTTGTCAGGAATCCTAGCACTGGGGAGGCAGAAGCAGGAACATCTATAGAGCTCACTGACCAGTTGAATCAGTGAACTCCAGGTTTAGTGAGAGATCCTGCTTTTTTTTAAGTTAGAAAGACATGAAATATTGACTTCAAGTTGCCATGTTTGTGCATATACACATGCACACATATATGTGTGCGTGCGCGTGCACGCACACACACACGCGCAAACACACACACACACACACACACACACACACACACACACACACACACACCATATACAGACTCAAATGCTATGATAAAAATCCTTAGGATCATTATAATATGTGATTCTACCATTTCTGAGTTAGAACACTTGTATAATCAAAGTAAAAATATTAAATTTTTAAAATTTTAAATATTCTCTATTTATATATGTATCCCTACCATAATTTGTTTCAATATATCTATCCATGAAACTCTTTTCTAAATTCAATAATTGGCTGCTTTCTTTAGTATATGTTGGAAATGATCTTTTAATAATATATTTTGTAAAACAATTACAGCACACAATGTTGGAGTCTGCATTTGGTTTTAATATCTATGTTATCTTTGTGAAATGCAAAATTATAAAGTAGAATTCCACAAATCATGAAAATATTAAAATATCACATTGAAATTTTTGTGACAATTAAAATGGAAATATGCAAAAATATTTAATGAATAAAAAAGTGGGATTTGGAGAATGATGTGTATTTTGAAAAGTGAGTTCTTAGTAAGCAGAATTTCTAAAAGCTTCTCTACTCTAATGTGCCTTAACCCTGGAAGCTGTGAAGAAGGTGAAATATGTGTCATTCTCTCAGGTATGTTGCATGGGCAGAGCTGATTCTACACAAGGATACTATCCAGGTAAGCCTTCTAGTAACTTAAGAACTTTCCACGGTTGATGGCAGAAGAAGCTAGAGATTCAAACAAGAAAAGAGCTTGAAAGAAAGTACCATTGTCAATTTGAAAATGAAAGAGTATAGGCTAGTGAGATTGCTCATGGTGTAAAGGCATTTGCCACACATACCTGTGGAAGGAGAATCCAACTCCCGAATTTTTTCTACTGATTTCTCCTCATGTGCCATGGTATATATATACTGACTGACGTATGTGTAACCACACGTACATACACACAATAAAAATAATAGTAATAATATTAAATGAAGAATTGTTTTAAAGATGAAAGGATCACATGAAATAGGATGAGACTGCTATAATGAGGGGAGAATGGTCTCTAGCAAGTAAACAGGGATCTCAGCTCTGTAATATAAGGAATTCAATTCTACCAACAGAATTGACAGCAAGCTTAGAAAAAGAGTCTGAGGTCCAGATGAGAAGACACTTGGCCAATATTTTGGACTTGTGAAGCTCTAAATAGAGCAGTTATTGTTTTTCTGCCAGACTTCTGGCCTATAGAAATCTGAGCTATTATTACTGATGTAGAAATTTTTGATGTAGAAAGTAAATTAACAGGCCTAATTTTAAAGAATCTTGGGGTTTTCCCATCGTTCAGGACTCTTCATATGGTTTATACAGATAGACAAAAATAACACAATTATGGTTATTATTATCCTGACACTGTTAGTCCCTGAGTATAGAGCAGGGAATAAAATATTATCTCTGACCTGATACAGGTCAGTAGGTCGAGGATGATATAAAATTAAGGCAAGTTCGTTAAGTTCTATTGGTTAAAGGACTAAGAGTAAGGTGCTGAGCAGATAGAAAATGTCACACATCCAGAGACAAAACAAGAGAAGTTCAACAGAGTCCAGGGCAAGAAGAGTAATAATATGGGGAATGCTCTAGAGTATGAACGTTATTTAAGCACAGTGTGAAGCTTCTGAATATTAAAATGCCTGGCAGCATAATCTTGCACTTAACTGTAAAGCTATCTCTCCAGCTCCAACACTGCACTTCTAATTATGGCTGAATATTACTCTCTGACTACTACTGAGTTAGAGTCAATTGGACTGCCACTCCTAAACAAATATATTTTGGCCACTATGGGGAGAACAGAGGCTTTTATTTTTATGTTTATTTTTTGGTTTGTGTTCTAGTCACATCACATGAAAATTAAGGCTCTATCTTCTTTGATTACTGAAGTATGTGCAACAACTGTGGAAATTGATACTTTAATGAATGGACAAAAGAATGTCCCTAATTACTATCTCATTTCCCCCAGATCCCTTATCATCATGATTCTATTTTAATTTTTAAAATCATAATTTACTTTTCCAACGCCCTAAAATAATTCATATAAAATTTGTTTTAAGGTACATGAACTGATTTAGAATGTATAGAAATTTAGATATGGCAGTACAATTTCATGACTCTATAGTTTATATCTCTTACCTTATACGTTATATATATGCCAGAATTGAACTTTAACATAAATTTGAAGAATATTTCAAATTTATTACTTAATTAAGTAATTAATTACTTAATTATTAAATAAACTTAAATAATTCAGAAGTCATATTTGAAACCAGAAATGTACATTTCAATTAAAATATAGTAACGTGGGCACTGTTTGACTGTGGTAGTATTTGGTCTCCAACCATGTAGCTTACATGCTAAATATACCCTTGTATTTCTTTTTTATATCCAGTTTTAGATTAAAAATTTCCCAGAGTATATTCTCTCATATATTCAAACAGATAAATATAAAAGTTCAGGAATATGTTAGGCTTTGCAAATCAGTGGAAAATATTTTTCATGTGCAGCTGTCTCCACTGTTTGTGAGATATACTGATGGCTAAAACATTTGCTTCTGCATCCAGCAGTTGACTAAGTGAGGTGTATTTCTGCAATAAGTTCAAGATATAACCCTCAAGCTTCTCTTAAACCTAGCAAGACAAAAATATAAATTTTATCACATAGTTAATGATTTTGCAAATTAAACAATGTTGTGCAGATTTAAAGAAAAACTGCCATGAAATGTGACTACACAGAAATGATGCTAAGTCTATTTATCTTCACATTGTATTTTCTCAATTAAATATTAAAAATAATTATCATAATTGTCACAAAATCATTGTTAAAGTCTTCAAAATAACTAATTAAGGATGAAAAACTACTGATGTTTAAAGTCAAAGTCATCACACAGTACTGCATTGACCTAGTAACCGAATGCAAGTGTAGCACCATATAAAAATGCACAGGATGCAATACAATATCTAGTAAATATATAATACTCATCTTTAAAATAGTGCCTAAAATGCAGTATTTTTATTTATGTCTAGAATTTCCAAAGTTTGATGTTAATACCATATTCTCCAAATTTTGGATCCATTTCTTGGACTCTCTGGTCATATCCTTCGAGTTAAAGCTACTTTTCTTACCCTTTTTCTACTGTTGTAAAAATTGGAATTTGGATGTGGTAGTAGCCAATCAGTACCACAAAAAGAACAATTTTGCCTAGTAGACAGTGCA
Organism: Onychomys torridus; assembly: GCF_903995425.1. NCBI lineage: Eukaryota > Metazoa > Chordata > Mammalia > Rodentia > Cricetidae > Onychomys > Onychomys torridus. Next base: position 81,837,625 of record NC_050466.1, on the reverse strand, counting down.
ATAAACAAGAAAGACCCTCAATTCCTTAATGCATTTACAGAACAGTTCTATCCTGTCCTCCTGGACATTTAACTTTTGGCCCATTTTCACATGAAAAAGAGTTAACAGTTGACCTTATTTCATGCAGTTAAAGTTACCATCTTTCACTTTAAAAAGTGAATGCTCACTAGCATGAATGAGTTATTTCCTCTTCACTGAAACTCTACCCATGCCTAGGGCTTTAATTTCAATCCTGACCAAGATGGCAAGTTTTTGCTTGAATTCCCACAACCTTTAGAAACACTGAATATATATATATCTTTAAAATGGCAGAAATCAATCACATTATAATATTGTGAGACAACAGAATAAATGTGTACATTGTACAGGTTTAATATAATATGGAAATTAACACTCATATTCTTTTATGTTTGGTTTATATAATTAGTTATGATGTATGTAATTATAATTTTAGTAGCACCTAACCTCTGAGAAATGCCATATTATGCTGGTTAGAATAAAGCCTTACTTGTTCTTAATCCAGCAGAAAGTTGGATGTGCATAGAAACTAATACCAGTGTATTCAATAGTAGAGAAAGGAGCCAAATTTTATGAGTGAATGTAGAAAACAGTGGTTATTTATGCTAAGAATTTCAGAAAAGCTTTTCCAGATAATACAAAAATGTGAACTGAATATGAATGATTCACTAATTTGTAATTCTACACTCTTGTTTGTTTTACTGTTATTTAGTTTTGTTTTGTGTTTTGGCTTTGTATTTTCTTAGAAGAATATTTTTTAAGGCTAGATGATGCTATAAATATTGTGTCTTATCACGTTATGGATGCTGTGATTATTTGGTATATTTTATCTAAAATTATATAAAGCAAACAAACCCCTGTCATACATAAAGCTGTTAATAACTATATCAAATACCATCCTTTATTATATGACCTTTTCATTATGTTTAAAACTTTAAATTCTGAAATTATTATTTTAACATCTCAAATAAATGATACATTAATGCACAACAAGGACTAAGAAAAGCATAAACCATAAACAAGCCCACCAAAAAAAGAAAATAGAAGAAAGGAAACAATAAAAATCAGAGCACAGATATAAATCTAAATTTAACAAAAATATAAAAGCTAAAGGTAACAAAGATTTACTTCCAGCAATAATACTAAGGGCCTTATACATAAAACACACCAACATAATGACAAACCCAATTTACTATCATTTCAAAGCTAAAGTAAAAAGCAATTGGTGATACTTCACATAATTTCATGATGAAAATTCTCAACAATTTAGTTATATAAGTACCATATCTCAAAATAGTAAAAGTGACAGGTGAAAAACTCACATCCAATGTCATGTACAACTGAGACAGCTGAAAGGGTTAAAACTATGAAGAAGATAAGGATACTGAATTTGACCATTCTTATTCCATAGAGTAAAGTTTAGCAAATACAATTAGAAAAGGGGGAGAAACAGACCATCCTATAAGATTAATCTTAACTGGTCTTATTAATAGAAAACACCTGGAGCCAGATATTGTGGCAAAAAGTGGAAGATCAGGGAAATAGAACAAGCCACAGCCAACCCCACATCGACAACGCCTCATCTGATCCTGTTTCCATGAAACCTCAGACTGAAAGCCTCTGAGCCCTCATCCCTGAGGGTCTCAGTTGAACTGTTGCTACAAAGTGTAAAAGCTTAAACGCTCTAGTTCCTGGTCTTCACAACTCATATACCTTTCTGCTTCCTGCCATCACTTCCTGGGATTAAAAGTGTATATCTTTCTCAAGCAAGCATGAGATATCAAGTCCTGAGATTAAAGGTGTGTGCCACCATGCTTGGTTCTGTTCCTAATGTGGCCTTGAACTCACAGAGATCCAGATAGATCTTTGCCTCTCAAATGCTAGGATTAAAGGCATGTGCTACTATTGCCTGACCTCTATGTTTAATATAGTGGCTGACTTTGTCCTCTGATCCCCAAATAAGTTTACTGGGGTTCCCAATATATTGGGGGACGGAATATATAACTATACCATCTTAACTGGAAATTAAGAAGTTAAAATATACATATTCATAGATGGAGACACATAGAAAAATATAAATACTCCATTAAAACATAAAATATACTAGAACTTGTAAAAACTTACAAAAATTATTATAAAAAGTCTAGTAGTATACAATTAACACAACTGCAGTTTATGCAACATCATGAACTTCCTCTAAAAGTAAGTTATCCATTCACAATAGCTACAAAACCATAAACTATTAAGGAACAAATTTAACCTAAGAATTGAAACTTTTCTACAGTGACAATTATAAAACACCAATGAAAGAAATTATAGAGGACACACACAAAGAAAAAACCAGAGATAGAAACAACAGCAAAAATAAACATACAGTCAAACCAATCTATAGTTTCCTATAAGTCCTATCAAAATACCAATTACTTTCTTCACAGGGATAGAAAAATCAATCCTAAACCCACATAGAAGGCTACTAAAGACAAAGCATAGCCAAAAAAGCAATGCTGAGCTAATAAAAAACAATCAACATATTGAAAATCATACAATGACTGACTTCAAAATGTACTACAGATTTTGAATAATCCAAACAATACAGCAGAAAGCAGACACAAAACTAAGGCCATAAAATAATGGACTCCAAATTTTATCAGTATGTATATAGTCAGCTGACTTTTGACATGTGAGTCGAGAGCACATAATGGAAAAACAGTCTGTTATGGTTGGTGCCTGTAAAACTAGTTCTGGTGAGCACTGTTGTGCCAGGTTACAGTGGTGAACTGGCAATGGATATTTATCTTACCTTTGATGAAAAACACAAGGCAGTTTCCTTTCTCATAATGTATGGCAAGGTCATCAGGGCTGAGGGACAGATGTGCTCTTGCTGACAAAGTAAAAAGAACAACAAATGAATAACTCTTGACTTATTCAAAATAGTCATCACATCTGAGAACAAGCATCAAATGGATTCTACTCAGTATCAAAACTGAAATTCCACAATTACTTAACTAATACACAAATATATATAAATAATCTTAGGTTTGCAAAAACTTCAAAACATCATAGTGAGATTGAAATAAAAGATCAAAACATTTTTCAGGAATTCCTACTAAAAAATTTGAAAATATTTTGGATAAAATATATGTTTAATAATTTAACAGTGAGAAATAAAAAAATTTATTTGTGGCATAGTGGATACATACATACATACATATATGCACATATGTAAATACAAACTCCTGAATTTTTTTCTTCAATGTTTTCCCAGTGGATAAGAGTGTTTGCACTGTAAACATAAAGACTTGAGTTCAAATCTCAGCACCCAAATTAAAAACTGGATGTGGCTTGTTCTTGTTCTTGTAATTCCAGCTCTGTTAGAAGCACAGAAAGACAAGACTTTCAGACTTGCTGGCTGTCAGCCTACTTCTAGAGTCAGGGAGAGACCCTGTCTCAAGAGAATAAGCCAGATAATAAGCAGGACACTCAATGTCTTCCTCTGGCCTCTGTGTATGTGCATGGGTGCTCACACCCAAACATTCATGAATATAGTCCACATCTACATACAAATACGAACAAGCAAATAACACATTTATCACTTTTACATGGTGCTGGGGATAGAAACCTCTGGGCCTTATGTTCTCAACTCAAGTAGTTTACTATTTAGCCACAACTGCAGCCCCCAGAATTAACATCAATTACCTGTCAAAATAAAGCACGAAAGAGGCAAATTAAAACGCACAAATTATAACAGATTGGAAGTGAATATATTTATGGTTTCTTGAACTCCATGTTTATTTTATTACTTACAAGATTTTTGAGGAGTATTATCTGGTTTGACACCCAAACAATTCTAGGAGCTATGTGTTGCCTTATTTAAAATAAAATACTAGGATAAAGAGGGGTTTGAAATACAGATTAATCATCAAAGATGTAAACTAACTTGAATATATTAACTAGTGTTTAAGTACAGCAGGAGATAAGCATTACAGGGACATTCTATCACTTTGATTTTGTTTCCCTATGAAACATACTCAATTCTTGCATGCTCATTTCAATCTAGTGAGAGGTTATGAGTTGATGTAACCTACCAAGTTAGGTTATGAAGTCAAGGGATATTGAACATGCCACATCTGGAAAACTATTATATGTGAAATAATTAGTTTTATTTTTAATTGATAAATAATTATATAGACTATGCATTTATGGTCAACAATGAAACTTTTCTATTTGTTTACATGGTAGAATGATTAAATCCAGAAATCCATCAGTGAACACCTGTAATCAGATATGTAATGGTTTTACAAATGCACTCTGAAGACTTAAATTTATCCTCCTCCAGATTTCAAAACTATGCTGCAATTAATCACAAATATTACCTGTTTTAGAAATCAAAACATAGCAACACATGTACACACATACATCTGTGTACAATAACATAAAAATAAAACACATTAAGAAACGATTTTAGCTACACTTATTTGTGGATATAAGAGTAGGTATTTAGGACACAGTTACCTATAAATTAAAACATAGGCATCTAAAATGTAGTTAGGAATCATGGTTTTAAATTACTATATTACACATCAGAATGCTCACATTTTACAGTTGAATTGCTTGAATAATACTGTCAATAACTTACTCAGCTTGAATATATATTCACGTCTCCTGATTCACAAAGGAAATACTAGACCTCAAGTGAACTCAGGTTCAGTGTGAGCACACTATAGTAATTATGTCTATATGTTTATCATGAATGCTCCTCAGTAATCCCATAAGTGTAAGTCATAATCTCTAATTCCTTACAACATGGTTAGCATAAACATATATTTTCAAATATGCTCAAGCATCAATATTGTTTTTTACTGTTGACAATCTTCCTGCTGTACCACTGAAATAAACTTGCAAAAAGTATAACTAACTTGGTAAAGAGCACAGCTATTAGACAAAGTTTATATTATAAATTCTTTTGTATTAACATTTTTATTATACAAAATAATGGATCTTTTATGATACTTTCATGAAAGCAGACATGCATGCAAACATACAAACAAGCATGCATATATATGTAAAGTACTGTATTCCACGGCAAATCTTCTGAGTCTATCTGGCACCAAAACTTTTGGATATTTTGTTCAGCAGAGAACCAAGACATACTTAATATAGTATAAAGTTTCTTGAGGTAAAATTTCATTTCTGAATTCCCATTTTCCCTGTGTGTTCTCCTGCAAAGTTCTGAGTAGATATATAACACTTTACAAGTACTATAGTGCTCATATGAGGAGCCAGGGACTTTTTCAAACTCCCAGGTTTCATCATAAAGAGGATTACAATAGATTTATTGTACATAGGAAGTGAGTTATGAAGTGTTTTCTGTTAGGTATCATTTTAACGCAGAATCTTTCCTGAAAATTTTGTGTTGGTGGAAAAGAACACTCTTGCTTGAATGAACAAATTATTTTTCTGAGCCCAGGTTTTCCCATAAACTCAGTATCCCTTGAGGAGTTATTGATTTACCTCTTGGCTTATGAATCACTAGTAAGACTAAAAGAATCAAAGGGAAAATTAAAAGTATATACTTCAAAGTGAGAAATGAGCTAAATGTTTTTTTTAAATCCTCTTTGATTGTCTATGCTTGAAGTCATGGAAGTGCTCTGTAGCCATTATTTGAATAATGTCATTTGTAGTAGTCAAATCCTTCCCCTGAAAATATCAATTATTAATAACAAGGTAAAATATGAACATATGTTTTGTAGGCATTCATGTATATTATACTTCTGAGAACTTATATTTACATATTATAATGTTTTCATAATGGAGCCAGTAAATACATATATTTAGTCTCAAGGTCATGCTACTGTGCAATCCAGATCAATTTCCTGATATCTTAAGGAATGAAAGAAACAAGAATCAATATCTGCTACCTAGAATAACTGTATAATTAATTTTTAATTTTTCTTATATGTATGGGTGTTTTGCCCACATGTATGTCTGTGTACCATAGGCCTGGTGTCCATGAAGGCCAGAAGAGGGTGCTGGATCCCCTGAAACTGAGGTTACAGGGAGTTGTGAAAGAACAGGTGGGTGCTAGGATTGAAACCCAGGTACTCTGGAAGAACATTCAGTGCTCTTTACTGCTAAGCTGTTTCTCTACCCCAATTTTTAATAATAATAATAATAATAATAATAATAATAATAATAAACAACTTAATGGAAAGCTTACTGGTTTTTGTGTTTCTTATATACCCTTGCCCAAGTTTCCAGATGACTGAAGACAGTTCCCCTTCCAGGAAAGTTTTTGTCCTAAAGTCATGAGAAAGAAGCAGCACTTCCACAAGTACTCTCTGACTCAGTTTCCATAAATCCCCCAATGCCATCAGTCTAATTTTTATTTTCCCTCATTTTTTTCTTGAAATTTTTGTGAATATTCTGTTTACGTACTTTCTTATTTAATTTTTGTGGCTCTACTATGTCTCAAGTGTCGGTTGATTTACTATGAAGCTAATAAATTTTAAGTTTCAGCAAGGCCTGCCTGAATTCCACTTAATTTTATGTTATTTTTGCTTTCATAAGAATGACTCCACAGTTTAATACATACTAGGCCCCAGATCCTAAATTTGCTTTGACCACAGATAAGAATATCCTAGGAAAATCATGCCACTTTTGACTACCCAGATATGATCTGAAAAAGGGTGACACCAATGCACATGTCAAACTGGACAAGAACATTTCCAGGAGGCCCCTTCCATGGGTACAAGCACACCAATTGGTTTTCTGGTGCCACATGGTCAGTCCTGAAAACATACAGAGAAGTAACATTATATGGACTCACAGGTTATGTGTCTAAATATGTACACACATATATGCATATATTCTTGCAATAACAATTACTGAAAAAGGCATTGTTTTTGAAGGAGTATAAGGAAGAGTATATGGGAGGGTTTGGATGGAGGAAAAGAAAAAAAGATATGTTGTAATTAAATTATTATTGCAAAAATAAATTATTTATTTGTTGTAATTAATTTATTGTTGCATAAATAATTTTTAAAAGATGTATTTATATATGTATGTATATATGTATATATATATATACATATATATATATATACACACACACACACACACACACACACACACACACATATATATAGTGTTCTGCCTGCATGTACGCATGCTGGCCAGAAGAGGGCACCAGATCTTATTACAGATGATTGTGAGCCACCATGTGGTTGCTGGGAATTGAACTCAGGACCTCTGGAAAAGCAGGCAGTGCTCTTGACCCCTGAGTCACCTTTCAAGCCTGAAAAAAACATCTTAAAGCTGTATAAGCACATATAGACAATGCAGGAATGTATGCTTGAATGGGTCTAAAACTGAATCATTTTCACAAACCTTCTCCGCAGAGTTATTGCAATGGAAATCATCCTTGGCATTAGTTTTCAAATTTACAAAATGGAGGATAATATTATTTTAGGTAGTCATAAGAATTAGAAACAGGTGAGGCAGCAAGTATTTTCTGCCAATCTTGATTATCTAAATTCAATCCCCAGGACCCACTTAGTGGAAAAGATACCTGATTCTTCATGTTGTCCTCTGACCTCCCCTACACATGCTTTAGTGCATATGCACCCATACAGATAAAATAAATAAATGTAATGATATTTTAATTATAAACATGAATAAAAGCATAGCCTACATTAAGTCCTTATAAGCATTGCTATTATTATTATTATTTTTATGTGTGAATAGCTATAAAACATGTAGTCTATCCAGAAAAGGAATTTAATGACAATAAGAAAACTGATATTTTCCTGAAAGATTTCAAATAACTTCAACAAACTTAGTGTCATGTCAGCAAACTCTTAGATGAAAGAATTACTATGAATCATATAGTCTGACTTAAAACATACTTGAATGGTTGTAGGCTAAGCTTGTTTTCATGCATGTTTTACGATTTCCATAAATATCTATGTCCTAAGTAGCCCCTGTTGCAAAGAGAAAGACAGACACATAGAGAAGATTTGTGCCCTTATTGAAAAAAACTAGGTTAAATGATATCATAAATAAAATAGTCCTAAGAGCTTCAGAACATTCCATCCAAACACCAAAAATTACACAATCTTTTTGGCAACCCATGAGGCTTTCTCTAAACTAGGTAATATACAGAACAACAACAAAAAGAAGCATAAAGAAATATAGAAAAATGAAATAATTTATTGTATTTTATCTGACCACAATGGGGTAAAACTAGAAATCAATAGTAAGAGAAACTAGAGAACATACACAAACTCATGAAAAATGGCCAACACCTTATTGAATGATGAATGGGTCATGGATAAAAGAATGAGAGCTGGGAAGATGGCTCCCTAGTAAAGTGCTTGCTACACAAACACAAGGAAATGAGTTTGAATCCCCTAGTATTTATTTAAAAAGCCAGGCATGGTTACATCTGTAACCCCAACACTAGAGACTGTAGAGAGCAATGGTCCTCGGAGCTCTGTGGTTGGGCTGTGTAGACAAAGCAGTGAGCTCCAGATTAAGGTAAAGTCCTTGTCTCAAAAAGTAACCTAGAGGCCTGGTGTGGTGTTGCATGCCTTTAATCCTAGCACTTGGGAGTCAGGGACAAGAGGATCACTGTGGATTGCCTTTATTATGTTTAGGTATGTTCCCTGTATTCCTGATCACTCCAAGACCTTTATCATGAAGGGGTGTTGGATTTTGTCAAATGTCTTTTCTGCATCTAGTGAGATGATCATGTGGTTTTGTTCTTTGAGTTTGTTTATATGGTGTATTACATTGACGGACTTTCATATGTTGAACCACCCTTGCATCCCTGGGATGAAGCCTACTTGATCATGGTGGATATTTATTTTGATGTGTTCTTGGAGTCTGTTTGCCAGAATTTTATTGAGTATTTTTGCATCAATGTTCATGAGGGAGATCGGTCTGTAGTTCTCTTTCTTTGTTGCATCTTTGTTTGGTTTAGGAATCAGGGTAATTGTAGCCTCATAGAAGGAGTTTGGTAATATATCTTCTGCTTCTATTGTGTGGAACAATTTAAAGAGTATTGGTATTAAGTCTTCTTTGAAGATCTGATAGAATTCTGCAGTGAAACCATCAGGTCCAGGGCTTTTTTTGGTTGGGAGACTTTTAATGACTGATTCTATTTCCTTAGGGGTTATTGGACTATTTAAATGGTTTATCTGGTCTTGATTTAACTTAGGTATGTGGTACCTATCCAGAAAAGTATCCATTTCTTTTAGATTTTCCAGTTTTGTGGAGTAGAGGTTTTTGAAGTATGACCTGATGATTCACTGGATTTCCTCATTGTCTGTTGTTATGTCCCCCTTTTCATTTCTGATTTTGTTAATTTGGATGCTCTCTCTCTCTGTCTTTTGGTTAGTTTGGATAAGGGCTTGTCTATCTTGTTGATCTTCTCAAAGAACCAACTCTTTGTTTCATTAACCCTTTGTATTGTTCTCTTTATTTCTATTTTATTGATTTCAGCTCTTAATTTGATAATTTCCTGGCATCTGTTCCTCCTGGAAGACTTTGCTTCTTCCTGTTCAAGGGCTTTCAGGTGTGCTGTCAAGTCACTAGCGTGAGATTTCTCCAGCTTCTTCATGTGGGCATTCAGTGCTATGAATTTCCCTCTTAGCACTGCTTTCATAGTATCCCATAAGTTTGGGTATGTGGTGTATTCATTTTCATTGATCTCTAGGAAGTCTTTAATTTCTTTCTTTATGTCTTCCTTAACCCATTGGTGATTCAGTTGAGCATTATTCAGTTTCCATGAGATTGTAGGATTTCTGTAGTTTTTTCTGTTGTTGAAATCTAACTTTAAACCATGGTAGTCTGATAGAACACAGGAGGTTATTCCAATTGTTTTGTATCTGTTGAGATTTGCTTTGTGGCCAAGTATGTGGTCGATTTTAGAGAAGGTTCCATGGGGTGCTGAGAAGAAGGTATATTCTTTTTTGTTTGGGTGGAATGTTCTGTAGATATTGATTAAGTCCATTTGAGCCATAACATCAGTTAAGTCCATTATGTCTCTGTTAAGTTTCAATTTGGCCGATCTGTCCAGAGTTGAAAGTGGGGTGTTGAAGTCTCCCACTATGGGACCAGGATCTGTCCTTAGTGCATGAGCTGGCTGTTTGAAACCTTGGGCTTACACAGGGACACTTTGCTCAGTCTGGAAGGAGGTGACAGGACCTGCCTTTAAAAAAATCCCCAGGGGTGCGTTGATCCTGGAGGACATGGGAATGGAGGGGAGGGGCTGGGGATAAGGTGGGGGTGGGGGCGGGAGGGGGAGGACAGGGGAACCCATGGCTGATGTATAAAATTTAAAACACATAATAATAAAAAAATTTAAAAAAAAAAGAGGATCACTGTGAGTTTGAGGTCAGACTGTGTCTACAAAACAAGTTCTAGGACAGCCAGAGCTACACAGAGAAACTCTTGTCTCCAAAAACTAAAAAATATTGAAAGTAATGTAGAAACTAATAGAGTGAGACATCTGATATTAATCTCTGGCTTCCAATTGCACATACACAGCCAAGTATAGCTGCAGACACATATGCATATGCATGTATCACATATAAAGAACATGTGCACAGTGCGCGCCTGCACTTACACACACACACACACACACACACACACACACACACACACATGGATTGGGGGTAACGGGGAGGAAGGGCAGGGAGAGAAGGAGAAAAGGGAGGGGGAAGAAGAGAGAGGGAAAGCAGGTGCTGGAGAAATTCAAAGGCAGAGACAAAGGAAATCAAAAAGAATTTTTAAGAAGGTAGAATAAAATGAAAACACAAAATCAATGAGATAGAATGAAGGCAGTGGTAAGAGGACAACTGAGATTAAAATCTTAGAGATTTCAAGTAACAATGCTCCTTTGAGGAATGGAACACCAAAAAACAAGCCAAATGTAAAAATCTGCAGATGAAGTATTTAAAGTCAGGGCACAAATCAATTAAATGGAATGAAAAAATATATACAACAAATCAATGAAACCAAGAGTTAGTTCTTTGAAAAGATAAACAATAATGAGAAAAACAAAACCGAGCTTACCGAAGAATGAAAAAAGTTCAGTTTTTGCACATGTTGTCACAGTCTTCATGATTTCAAATGTATGTAAACAAACCCTTTTATGTCTGCAAATAGCTGTTTCTTTGGAGTCACCCCATACATCTGGCCCTTTCAATCATTCTGCCTCCTATTCCCATATAGATATCCTGAGCTCTGAGGAGAGTAGTGTGGTAAAAAATTCCCATTTAGTGCTGAGTGCTCCAAAGTCTCTTACTCTATGCATGTTTTCCCATTGTTGTTCTCTGTGTTAGTGAAGAAGCTTTTCTGATGAGAGTTTAGCTGTAAATATCACCATGAGTGAAGTAACTCAGATCTAGAAAGACAACCTTTTGCATAATTTTTCTTTTTTTAATTTTTTTCAAATTTACTACTGTCATATATTACATTACAACCACAGTTTCTCCTCCCTCTTCTCCTCCCAGTTTCCTCCACTTCCCCCTTCCCTCCAATCCACTCTTTCTCCATTTCCCTTCAGAAAAGGCCAGGCCTCCCAGGGATATCAACTAAACATGGTATATCAAGTTACAATAAGACTAGGCACCTCCTCCCCCATTTAATGCTGGACAAGGCAACACAATAGGAGGAAAAGGGTCTCAAAACCAGCAAAAGAGTCAGAGCCAGCCTCTGCTTCCACTGTTAGGATCCCCAGAAGAAGATCAAGCTATACAACTATAATGTACATGCAGAGTACCTGAGGCCAGACCCATGCAGGCTCTCTGATTATTGGTTCAGTCTCTGTGAGTCCCTATGAGCCCAGATTAGTTGTTTCTGTGGGTTTTCTTGTGATGTCATTGACCCTTCTGGCTCCTACAATCCTTTATCCCCCTCTTCCACAGGATTTTCAAGCCTAATGTTTGGCTGTGAAGTTCTGAATCTGTTTCCATCTGTTTCTGGATGAGACCTCTCTAATGACAATTATACTATGCTGCTGTCTACAAGTATAGCAAGAGTATCATTTGGAATCATTTCATTTGACTTTATTTTGCTAGTTTTGCTTGTTTCCATCCTAGGTCTCTGGGGTATCCAATTTCTTGTTCCACGCAGTATCAGGGCCTCCTTCTCATGGTATGGATCTCAATCTGGACCAGTCATTGGTTGGTCACTCTCTCAGTTTTTGTGCCACCTTTATCCCAGTACATGTTGAAGGCAGGACAAATTATAGGTTGAAGGTTTTGTGGCTAGGTTGGTGTCTCAATCCCTCCATTGGAAGTCTTCTCTGGTTACAGATGGCCTGTTCAGGTTCTATGTCTCCCATTACTAGGAGTCTTAGCTAGGGTGGTAGCAGCATGATTTTTCTTATATGTATATGTTAGCTTTTAAACCTTAGATGGTGTGATTCCTTCAGAATATCTACAGAGGTCAGATGACCAAAGGGAAGGAGGAGATCTTTCAAGGAATGGAAAACCGAAAAAAATGTTATTAAGGTAATAAAGGGGAAATTAGAATAAGGGAATTAAGTGGGATAACTGATACTAAAGGCCTTTTGAAAAGCCATATGTTAACTTGCTACTTTTGAAGCTTCCTAAAACTTATACATATGTAAATTGAATTTAAATGAAATTATCATATAATGGAAGGGATAATGCCCCAACTAGACATCAAATAAACTCTCAGTACTAGGAAATAGGTTACATCTTCCTTGAGCTATTGTCACATCCTCTGCACCCCCCCAATAAAATTATGTTGAAGGCTATTATCAATGTTATTGGTAACCCTCCACAAACTGACAGTAAAACCGCATCGCTGAAGATACCATAAACTTCTACCATCAGATATGGAGAAATTGAGGTGGTGCTCAGCTAGAAGGTTCACCCCTACCAACTAGTGTTCATAGTGCTGAATGATACTATGCATGCTATCAGAAAAGTTATCTCCAAATTCACCTATCCATGAATTTTGTGATCTACAATAGCAACTTGCCGGCAAGATATACCCATTGGTGCAATAGTGGTCCAGATGTTATGAGAGTAACTAAGCACTTTCTTACTGGATATAAGGCCATCTCCGTGATATGGGACCCATATCTAACACTGTTAAGAGGCCAAAAACATAAGACCAGCTATCTCATGGTCCTTAAAGGAAAATGTACTACTAATATTCTTATAAACAAAAATAGAAATAAAATGACTCCTAATGCCATATAGCTATAGCTATGTGTAGTTAGAGTTTTCCTGCCTGGCCCAGTCAGGACAAATCTCTCTTACCCGCCAGTCCCACAGTCGCTCAGACCCAACCAAGAAAGCACACCAGAAACTTACATTGTTTAGAAACTGTATGGCCATGGCAGGCTTCTTGTTATCTACTTCTTCTATCTTAAATTAACCCATTTCTTTTAGTTTATACTTTGCCACATGGCTTGTGGCTTACCAGTGTCTTTACATGTTGCTTCTCATGGCAGCGGCTGGCGGTGTCTCCTCCCAGCCTTCCTGTTCCCCGCCTTCTCCTCTTCCTTGTCCTGCCCATACTTCCTGCCTGGCCACTGGCCAATCAGAACTTTATTTACACAGAGCGATATCCACTGCACTTCCCCTTTTCTTTTTTGTTAAAGGAAGGTTTTAACTTTTACGTAGTAAAATTACATATAACAAAACAATAATCAAGCAAGAATTACAGTTATATTATTAAAGAAGACATCCTATCTATCTTATATTTGTGAGTCTAAGGTTTTATATCTAACTTATCTTTTATCATAATTGAGGAAATTATAACTATCTAGTCTTCAACCACATCGAAGACCTCAGAAGGATTTAATATTACCTGAGAAACGAGAGAAGGATGCAAGCAACTTTCGGGAGTCTTGTAGAGTAGACAGAGACAGCTGGCAGCCTGGACAGTCACCTAATGTTCCTTTGTAAAGTTGGGGCATTTATCTTCAGCCCACAGGACTAGAGTCTCTCGGTCACTTCTCTCAGTGTCCTGTAGAATGTCTGGCAGTTTCCTCTGCAAAGCAGGAACCTGAAGGACCATTTTATCAAGTGAAGTTTAGTGTTCACCTTTCTACGGGCCCTGCATGTCCAGTCGATCAAGCAGTCCAGGCAAGAACAGTGTCTTGCCCAAATGGCTATTTTTGCCAAGGTGAAGATGAGATATGAAGTGTCTTCAATGCCCATCCTCCTCTCTGAAGTAAATCAGTGCTGCCAGGAGCAGACATGTCTCACTGTCTAGAAAGTCTAAATTTTAAAAATATTGTAAATGCCATTTCGGTAGGTCTTGGAAGTATTTGAAGATTACCTATCTATCTGAAATATCTCTATGTGTACCTAGAAGACTTAACTAACATGGCTACAAGTATGATTATCATAGATGACTAATTATTAATCTATTTTTAATTATCCATTACAATTTAAAATGAGCTATATAAACATAATACCTTAAACAAGAGTAGAAATATACACACAGCATGACAAAATTAACTTTAAGTTTATATCAATAGACTGAAATCTATACCAATGTAAAACATTTTAAACAAGTTGTTGCTCTTTAGAAGTAAGTTCCTTAATCTACCCTTTCAGACTATTATATCTGTATCATATCCCCTTTTCTTCTTTAGAAAGAGATTGCATTTATAATCAACCTGCTTTAAATAAAAATATTGGTTTTTCTCTGTCCCACACCAGAGGGCTCTTCTGATTTGGGACAAAAGAATCTCTTAAACCTTTTTTTTTAACAATGTGCCTGGGTTTAGAGAAGGAGTGAGCCAATTCCATCTCCAAAGCCAGCTGGGAATTTGGTCGTAGTTTTTCTTACTACTTCCTGCTGGAGGGTGTCTGATTGTAGAAGGAACAAGTAGGACATTTCTTTACAATTTCCTTGGCTTGTTGCCAGTTTATGGAAAAATCCTTTTTTAAACCTTTACTATTGACATGATGTTTCTTATGAAATTCTGAGGCCTCCAGCACATTTCCTATCAATAATTTATCAATCTCATCATTACCTTGTGCTAGAGGGCCTGGCAGACCAGTATGGGATTGGATGTGAGTTATATATAAAGGATAACTCCTTTCCCTGATTGTATCTTGTAATTGAATAGTGAAGTTAATTCTGAAGCACCAAGGATAAATTCTGCAGTCTCAATATGTAATACCACTCTTTCAGCATACTGAGAGTCATTAACTATATTGAGAGGTTCTGAAAAATCCATTAATACCAACAGAATAGCATACAATTCTGATTTTTGAACTGAATTAGAAGGACTTTGAACCACTTTATTTAAATTTTCTGATTTGTAACCTGCCTTTCCTTGTTTTTTGGCATCTGTATAAAATGTCTGAACTCCAGATATGGGTTTTTCATATACAATTCGAGGCAAGATCCAATCAGCTCTCTTTATAAGATCAATTCTATTTGCTGTTAATTTCTCCCAAAAAATTACTGCAAGCTCTTTGCCAAGGTTCACTTTCTGTCCATAATTTTTCAATGTCCTCTTTAGTTAAAAGTACAACAATTTCTGCTGGGTCTATTCCTGCTAATTGACGAAGTCTCAATTTTCCTTTCAAAATTAAGTCAGAGATTTTTTTTCCACATAAGTTTTTAATTTTTTATTTGGTTTATTTGGTAAAAAATCCATTCCAATATAATATCTTCTCTCTGCATTAATATTCCTGTAGGAGAATGCCTAGAAGGTAAAATAACCAAAATGCAATCCAGCTTTGGATCAATATGATCTACATGTCCTTCATGTACTTTTATTTCTACCAAGGCCAATTCTTTCTCAGCCTCAGGTGATAATTCTCTTGGACTATTTAAGTCCTTGTCACCTTCTAAGGTTTTGAACAAATTATTCAGTTCATCATTTTTTACCCCAACAATAGTTCATAGATGAGAAATGTCCCCAAATAATCTTTGAAAGTCATTAATAGTCTGTAGGCGATCTCTCCTAATTTGTACCTTTTGAGGTCTAATTTTTTGTAGCTCTATTTTATATCCTAAATAATTAATAGAATCTCCTCTTTGTATCTTTTCAGGAGCAATTTGTAATCCCCAGTAAGGCAATATTTTCTTTATTTCTTCAAACATTCTTTCTAAAGTATCTGCACTTGAGTCAGCTAGTAAAATATCATCAATATAATGATAAATTATAGATTTAGGAAATTTTTTACGTATCACTTCCAAGGGCTGTTGTACAAAATATTGGCACAGGGTTGGACTATTCAACATTCCCTGTGGGAGGACTCTCCATTAAAATCTTCTAACCGGTTGAGAATTATTGTAAGTAGGCACCGTGAAAGCAAATCTTTCTCTGTCTTTTTCTTGTAGGGGTATTGAAAAGAAACAGTCTTTTAAATCGATAACTATGAGAGGCCATCCTTTAGGTAACAAAGTAGGCAAAGGAATTCCAGATTGTAGAGAGCCCATTGGCTGAATTACTTTGTTAATTGCTCTAAGGTCTGTTACCATTCTCCATTTACCAGATTTCTTTTTAATAACAAATACAGGAGAATTCCATGGGCTAGTAGATTCCTCAATATGCTGAGCATTTAACTGTTCTTCTACCAGCTCTTCTAAAGCCTGGAGTTTCTCTGTTGTTAAAAGCCATTGATGAACCCATACAGGCTTGTCTGTTAACCATTTTAAAGGTAGAGCTGTTGGTGTCTTTGGAAGATCATCAGTTTTTGTGCCCTGTTCTTGTATAATATGGATGGATGGTGACCACTCATTAGAATAATACCTTCTAATATTTCTCTAAGAAACATGTGCTAGTTTATGATTTATTTCTGAGGTTGGAGGGATGTTAATCTGAGTATTCCATTGTTGTAACAGGTCTCGACCCCACAGGTTCATGGCTATGTTAGCCACATATGGTTTTAATCTGCCTCTCTGTCCTTCTGGGCCTATACATTCGAGCCATCTTGCACTCTGTTTAACTTGAGATAATGTTCCAATTCCTAACAGTTGAACATTTACCTCCTAAAGAGGCCAAGATGGATGCCAAAATTCTGGTGCAATTATGGTAACATCAGCACCTGTGTCTACCAGACCAGACAACAAAACACCATTTATTTTTATTGTTAATTTTGGTTTTTGTTCATTTATAGAAGTTTGCCAAAAAATTTCTTTATGGTTTCTCCTGAATTTTCTGTTCTGTCTCAGTTGTTCCATTACTCTGAGTAGCCTGGTTTATTCCAATAGGCATTTGGTCATTTTACTGCTCTGAGCAGGGGTCTCCTCTACAATTGCAGGAAAGGTCTGAACTGGATTCACTGTAGAGGCCTGCCTGAGGCCCCTCTGGGAGTTTCCCGAAGACTGGGGCAAAGTATTACCTTGTCTGTCCCTTGTTGATCTACATTCATTGGTCCAATGTCTTCCCTTACCACACCTTCTACATACTCTCGAAGGAAGGGGCATTCTGTTGCCATTGTTCCTTGAAGAAACATGGTTTCTAGAAGTGCCCTGTTTACAGTCCCTTTTCAATTGTCCTTGCTTTCCACATCCAAAACATTTGACATTCCTCAAACCTCTTGAAATTGCTTCTCCTACCCACATATTATCATGATCATGAGCCTCAACATTAACCGTGTCTCTAATCCAATCTTCCAATGGTGCAGATCTCGCCTTTAACGGCCTGATTATTCTCTTGCATGCTTCATTTGCATTCTCAAAAGCCAAAGATTCAATTATTATCTGGCTAGCTTCTGAATTTGTGACCATTCTCTTTACTGCTGAAGTCAGTCTTTGTAAGAAATCTGTGAAAGATTCTTTTGGGCCCTGTATAACCTTTGTAAATGACTCAGTTTTCTTCCCTGGTTCCTCAACTCTGTCCCATGTATTCAAGGCTGCCATTTGACATAGAATTATAGTTTGGATATCATATAAACATTGTGTTTCTACTGCAGCATATTGGCCTTCTCCAACAAGCTGATCCTGGAAGATTTGTATACCTCTATCCCTACATTGTTTTGCTATGCTTTTAGCTTCCTCTTTGAACCACATTTGCCACTGGAGCTGCTGTCTGGGTTCCAGAACTGCCTGTGCCAGCTCCCTCCAGTCCTGTGGTATAATCCTATTATAAGTTGACCAGGAGTTTAACATTTGCTTTACATATGGAGAATGCATGCCATAAGATACTATTGCTTCCTTAAACCTTCGTAAGTCTAACATTTCAACTGGAGTCCAAATATTTTGCGTATTCACTTGACCAGGTTGCTGTTGTATGGTTACCGGATAAATTAAGAGTGATTGTGTGAAAACAGGCTTTCTTTCTGTAACCTTATAATCCAATCCTGAAACAACTTCACTGTTAATTTCTTCTGTCTGAATCTGAATTTCTCTATAATTCATTTTAACAGGTTTAACAAGTTTTTCTAAAATTTTTATCCTGGCGCTTAAATTGACTGTCTTTTTAAATTGTAAAATAAGGATAAGAAGAATAACAATGTACATAATTCGATCAACATTAATCTTCTCATATAGTTGTTCCATTACCATACTGCCTAAAATTTCAAACAAAGCCCAATTTTCTTCCAATGTACACATAAAACCCTTTTTTTAATGTGGAAAAAAAATCTCTTTAAAATATCTGATATAAATGACTTACCAATTCTGCATAGAATAGTAGAAATCTAAGGGAATTTCCAAACAGCTACCTAGCGTCCGAAGTGGGAATTGAGAGAGAGAGAGAGAGAGAGAGAGAGAGAGAGCAAGAAAGTGTAGCCACGTTCTGGCTAAAAGCTTGAATCCAACTGCTTCAATGTTCCGGTCTGAGCCGAGTTGAGCCTGGGCTCTGGCTTCCTTAAGCTCCGACCAACCACGTGCGCTGGCGTTTCAGTCAAAAGCAGCCTATCTGCAGTTGCGTGTAGCTACTGCAATTAGCGGTAGCTCCCACAGGCCTGAGTTGTTTGTAGCACTGGCTTTTTAAGTAAGTAACTCCAGCTGCGGCGGTAACTGCTTGTGGCTAAGGTTGGGCCTGAGTCCTAAGCTGAGCTAGGCCCGGGTTAGGCCCAAGCTAGGCCCGAGTGAGGGAGCTGGGCCAGCCCAGGTGGGAAGCCGGACCCACTGCCAAGGCAAGCAGTTTTTCAATGAATTCTTGCCATGTTGGGCGCCAATGTAGATGTAACTGGCTTATTAAATAAGAAACACAGAACTGATTGCAGAGTTAAAAACCACGAGGTCAGAGCAAGAGTGGAAAACCTTACCCTTCACTGCTTCTGCTGTTCTTCCTCTCCACCAGAGACTTACTTCTGTGCGTCCTGTCTATTTAAAGACTTTCTGTTCTCCTCCCTCATTGGTTGTAAACCCAGCCACATGACCTCCTTGTCACTGCCTGTTTGTACAGACCTCCAGGTCTTCTATGGTTGGTATTGAGATTAAAGGCGTGTGTCTGCCATGCTGGCTGTGTCCTTGAACACACAGAGATCTGCCTAGCTCTGCCTCCCAAGTGCTGGGATTAAAGGCGTGCACCACTACTGCTCGGCTTCTGCTCTGGCTTGCTCTGACCTCAAGGCAACTTTATTGACATACAAATAAAATCACATTTCAATACAAATAAAATATCACTATAAAACTTTACCACTAGTTAGTTACAACATATCATGTTATTATAATTAGTTACAAGCTGTTGTCTTTGTCCATCAATTTATTCCCTCATTGTTCTTGAACTTTTTATATAATTTATGTGTTGCCAACAGAATATAATTTTCTTCTTTTGTTTTAATAAATATCATTGTTATGGTTTGGATAAGGAACACTCCTTTAATGACCTAAAAGGATATCATCTTATCCTCATACAGTTTCACTCTCTTTATGTTTCCTAGCTACCATGAGATGAGCAGCACTCTCTTACCATGACCTTCATTTTGTATGTTTACATGTCATCGAACACAGAAAAATAGAACCAGATGTCAAAGTGTGAATCAAAATAAACATTTTCTAATTTAACTTGTTTATTTTGACTATTTTCTCACAGTGACAAAGTTGATTGATACAAGCAGTGACAAAAATAAATATTATATAACAAACTAACATAATAGATACTGAGGCCCATGCAGGTTTTGGCTGGTTCAGAGGTAAATCACTAAAAGCTAGATGTTCTGGTTGAACATGCCATGGAGTGCTCTTCATTGTGTTATATTATCATTGCTCTACTTGTGAAAATACTGTCAAATAAACGTTAGCTTACTGCTTTTACATTTAAGCTATTCCAATAGAAAAAATGAATGAATGAGCTGTACACCTCATTGATTTCCATTTAATATGCTGAATACATATAGGCAGGCTCATTCATTTTTATAAAAGCTGACATATAGAACTTAAGAGTAGAATAATGACTGGCAAGAACTGGGGAGACTCAGACACAGAGGGATTAACACAGGCCAATCAGTGGATACTAAAATAAAAATTTATGCTATTCTAGTGCACAGTATGGTGACCATCAGCCAAAAATACACTGTGTTTTAATAAGCTAGAAGTAAAATATATTCTACTACAAGTAATGTTTATAAAGATAAATATATTTGTCTTAAACATTACTTAATACATACATGTATTGAACTTTTACCTCATATCCTATAAGTATACATATTTTTTTCTTATATCAGATTCAATTTAAAAAAAAAAAACCACCCAAAGGGGTTGGAGATTCACCTAGGCAAGCGCAAGGCCCTAGGTTCGGTCCTCAGCTAAAAAAAAAAAAAACAAAAAAAAAACAAAACACCCAAAATATTTATGAGACTTAACAAAAACACATAAAATCTTTATCAAAGCCAGTTTGATAATTTAGTGACAGACTAAGTAAAGGACATTCCAATTTATGTCATAAAATAGGTCTATTTGTGTTGAATAGAGTATTATTGTTCAGATACCACTTAAATTGTTTGTATATTTAATGTCTTACCTGGTGGAAAGGTTCTACAGTCAGCAGATTGGGAATATCTCAGCACTTATAATGGGTCATGGGAAGATACTGAATGAGGACTGATAACACTTGTATTGTCATCCACATGAGATGCCCCACAAAACCCTACTTCTGTTGTCTGTTGTGAAATGTATCAGGAATGCCCACTACATTTAGGCTTCTAATTTCATAGTCAGGACTCCAGTGAAATTAGATTCTGGATCTGAGGCAGGTGGACTCTGCTCATGAGAGTGAAAAAATTCAAGCCACAGTGAAAAGTCAAAGGAAAAAACTACTAGATTCATGTGAAGCACCAGCCTTCGGAACAATGATTGACTGACAGAGCCCCCCTTCTTCCGTCTGCGCCTGCGTGGTTTTTTTAAAGGGCTGTATGGGCGTGACCGGAAATGGATAACCATACTATCCGCTTTTCTTCAACTGCCGTTATTCTCCGGTTTTCTTCACGGCCTGTGAAGCCTTCAGGAAGCTGGCTTGAGCCTCTGCTGAGGAATCTGAGGAACATCCGTGTGTCAAGGTATCTTCTGGAACCCTCTCCCCACGGACCAGAGGCCTTCTCAAAAAGACCTGCTCCTAATTTACCCTAACCTACCCCTGCTGTTTAATTTGGGTGTTTCTAACTACTGCCTTGTGCCCCATACTTCCACTTGGGAACCGGGATGCGGTGTGGATAGAAGAAGGCAGCCTCTACCAAAGAGAGAAACAGTACTGGTCAGGAAGAAAGTTAATATTTTGAGTTGAAACTGAAATGACAAGGTCTAAATCTCCCCTTCCCTTTTGGGTTGCTAAGTCAGTACGAGGGAACCAGGCAAGTCAGCCTTTCATGGAGTAATGGCAGCATCTACCAACAGAGATTGTAAAATTATCTCATCCTCTGTTTTCCAGGGTGACCTCTTCCTTAACCTGTTTGCAGCACTATTTGTGTTCCTTGCTACGAACATCATGCCTCGTGGCCAGAAGAGCAAGCTTCGTGCCCGTGAGAAGCGTCGCCAGGTCCGTGCTCAAAATGCACTGGAGGAACACACCTCTCCAGGTCCTTTCTATGAGTTTCCACATCAATCTCTTCCTGATACTGGTATGCCTACACCTCCCGACATGCTTCAGGGAGCACACTGCACCATTTCAGACACTACAGGTACCCGAAACCAAGATGAAAAACATTCAGATGACTCTGATGACACTGTGGCCTGGAAGAAAGATCCTATAAACCGCAAAGTAGTCTTACTGGTGCAGTTCCTGATGGATAAGTATCAAAAGAAAGAGGTTATTACAAAGGCAGATATGCTGAAATCTGTTGTCAAAACATCGAAAAATGACTTCAGTGAGATCCTAAAGAGAGCCTCAGAGCACATGGAACTGGCTTTTGGTGTTGATCTGAAGGAAGTGGATCCTATCAGGCACTGCTATGCCCTTTTCAATAAACTAGAACATACCTTTGATGAAATGAAGGGTGAGGAAAATATGCCCAAT
Organism: Onychomys torridus; assembly: GCF_903995425.1. Lineage (NCBI taxonomy): Eukaryota > Metazoa > Chordata > Mammalia > Rodentia > Cricetidae > Onychomys > Onychomys torridus. The sequence continues at coordinate 81,815,196 of NC_050466.1, read as the reverse complement.
ACTGGCCTATTAATGATGGTGCTGGGTGTGATCTTCATGAAAAATAACTGTGCCTCTGAAAAGGATATCTGGGATGTGCTGAATATGATGGGTGTATATGCTAACAGAAAACACTTCATCTACGGAGAGCCTAAGAAAGTTATCACTGAAGATTTGGTAAGGCTGAAATACTTGGAGTCCCGAAAAGTACCCAACAGCAATCCTCCATCCTTTGAATTTGCATGGGGTTCCAGAGCCCAGGCTGAAATCAGCAAGATGAAAATCCTGGAGTTTTGGGCCAAGATCCATGATACTACACCAGACGCTTTTGAAGCCTTGTATGAAATAGCTGTGAAAGATGAGGAAGAAAGAGCTCGAGCCAGGTCTGCAGCCAGGGCTCGCACTGCTGCTATGGCCAGTTCACATTCAAAAACCATCAACAGCAACTCTTCTCAGGCTAAGTAATAGCTAAGGCTATTTCCTCACTATTTGTTTGTAATGGTGTGTCAGCTACCTAATAGTGGAGGGTTAATATGGGCTGAGAGGAACAAGTGCTTGCATTTCTTTTTCTGTTGTATATTAGTAACTTCCAGTTTTACCTTCCTCTCTTTTAATTCTAGGTTATATTTTATAGGTTGAAGTCTGAGGAAAATTTCCTATGTGGAAATTAAGGACAGTGAATATTTTAAGTAGTAGATGGACAGCATAGGTATAGAAGGAGCACAATGAATATCATCATTGCATTCCTCTGCCATATTTGTTACTTTAAATTTTGCTTTTGGTGTAATATTTCAGATGTTTCTTTCAGTTGGCTTCAGTGCCTTTAAATGTAAAGTTATTAATGAATTTGTGTATACATTTACTGCCCTTTAATAGTTTGAAGCTATTCTGGGGAGAAAAGGTTACTTTTAGTTAGGGGTGTGGCCACTGGTGAGCTCTCCATGTTCCAGTGGATGAACCCACACCTATGCCCACATGGGTAGCACTAACTGGACATATTTTTTTAAAAGATGTATGAGAAGAAAAGGAGAAGTCTACATCAGTTTGAATTTACTAGTCTGTTCAATCTTAGTGTTTTGTTGGCTCAGTGACTAAAATCTGAGTCAAAACATATTCAACGTCAAGTTAAATAACAAGATAGCAAAAATGGAAAAGAAAATAATTAGAGGATAAATACTTAGCTTTTGGTTTTCTTTATTTCACTTTGTTTCATACAAATAAAGTGTATGTACTTTTGTTTATCTTACTGAAGAGTACCCGTGTTAATAAAGTATTTTAAACTGTAATTCATGCTTATCAGTTTATTCATTATCCAAAGTTAATTAGCATCTAGCCTTTGAAAGTCATTCTGTTAGCAATGGGGAGTTTATACATGATGGGAGAGGGAAAATCAGTTTTCTCCAATAGAGTAACACTGGGTATATCAACCATTCCAGCACAGTATTCATGTTCAGAAGTACTCAATATATAATGGATCCCACTGTTGTTGTTTTTTTTGTTTATTTGTTTGTTTTGGTTTGTGTAATTGGAGGTAGAGCTTTCTGTCCTGTATGCCCAATTATACCCAGCAGTTGCCTCCCAAATTATCACTCAGAGGCTTATATTAATTATAAATGCTTGGCTGATGGCTCAGGCTTATTATTGACTAGCTCTTACATTTAAATTAACCCATTTCTTGGCTTTTTGGGACAAATTCCCTAGGGTTTGTTACCTTGTTGAGACTTGACATGGGGGGAGTGGCTGGGTCCTGCCTCAAATTAGTATGGCAGATTTTGTTGACTCCCCAAGGGAGTCTTACCCTCTCTGAGGAGTGGACAGGGGTGGAATGGGGGTAAGAGGAGGGTGATAGAAGAGGAGGGAGGGGAAACTGGGATTGGTATGAAAAATGAAAAAAAAAAAGTTTTTTAAAAAATAAAAGTCTGTTTGGGAGGCATCCAGGCTGTGGGACCGGGACCTGTCCTTAGTGTATGAGCTGGCTGTTTGGAACCTTGGACTTACACAGGGACGCTTTGCTCAGCCTGGAAAGAGGGGACTGGACCTGCCTGTACTGAATCCACCAGGTTTAAATGAATCCCCAAGGGAGTCTTGGCCCTGGAGGAGATGGGAATGGAGGGGAGGGGGTGGGAAGAAGGTGGGGGTGAGGGTGGGAGGGGGGAGGACAGGGGAACCCATGGCTGATGTGTAAAATTAAAACACAAATATAATAAAAAAAAGTCTCCCCCCCGGAAAAAAAATTAACCCACTTCTATTAACTTATGCATTGGCCCATGGCTTTCAGATCCTTTGGCATCCTACTCCATGGGTGGCTCACAGCATCTGCCCTGACTCCACCATTCTTCACCTCTGTCCTCAATTTGATTGTACTGCCTAACCTTATTCTACCTCACCATTGGCCAAACAGCTTTATTATCAACCAATGAGAGCAACACTTATTCACAGTGTACAGAAGGATATCCCACAGCATTTCTCCCTTTCTGTCTAATCAAAATTAAAGGTTTTTAACTTTAACATAGTAAAATTACATATAACAAAAGTGTTATCAAGCAAGAATTATAGTTACAATATTTACACTATTTGGATTTGATAAAATTAGAGAAAACATTCAATTATCTATTTTATTTTCATGTGTCTAAAGTTTTATATCAAATTTACCATTTATCACAACTAAAGAAAACTATAATTATAACTATCTAGTCTTCAACTCCATCAAAAACTCCAGAAGGATGTAACATTACCTAATGACAGGGACATCAGGCTGCCTGGACAGTCACCCAAAGTTTCTCTGTAGCATTGGGGCATCCATCTTTGGCCTACAGGCATAGCATATCTGAAAGACTTTTTTCAGAAACAGGAAAATTTGAAGGATTTCCTACCTTGTCTTGGCAAAGTTTGGTAGTTACATTCCTTTGTGTCCTGCTTGTCTAGACTGGACAGTGTTCTTACTGTCAGCAGTTGAGGCAAGGGCAGTTTCTTGCCTAATATGCCAGTTTTGCCAAAATAAAAATAAAATCCATATGAAGTGTCTTCAGTGCCCATCATCCTCTCAGAAGTAGATTGTTGCTGCCAGGAGCAGACATGTCTCACTGTCATGAAAAGCCTTAGGTTATTAAAACATTTTAAATGCTGTATTCTGTAGGTCTTTGAAGTATTTGAAGATTACCCAACTGAAATATATCTTTGTATACGTTATATACCTTTGTATACCTATAAAACCAAACTAACATGACTATAAGTCTGACTATTATAGATGACTATTAATCTGTATTTTTATTATATATTAGATTTTTAAATGAGCTGTATAAACATACCTTAAACAGTAGAAATATACATACAGTCTAACAAAATTAACTTTAAATTTATATCAAAAATTAAAATCCATACCAATATAAAATATTTTGAGATTAACAGTTGTTTTGGGGATTAAAGTAGATTCAATAATCAACCTTTTTTATCATTTTTATATCACATCACCCTTTCTTTTTAGAAAGAGATTGACTATGACCAATTTATAAACAATCCACCCTAAAATGAAAGCAAACATTCATAAACAATATTTGGGAGTTTAGATGTAGTTCTCTAGAGTACTTCCTATTGATTGGGGGCACTGGTAATCTTATGGGGACCCTGAGAAAATTTAGAAATATAATCAAATCCTGATTGGGTATTTTGTGTGGCTGGTTCATCTCAGCCAGCAGTCTTGAAGCTGTTTTGGATGCAGAACTCAGAAGAAAGTATAACAGAGGTATATTGCAATGTTGAATCATCTGGGCCATACAATTTTATTTGTGTCTGGTCCCTTGTCCAGAAAAAACATATATAAACTTTTAAAGGATATATATATATATATATATATATATATATATATATATATATATATATATGTGTGTGTGTGTGTGTGTGTGTGTGTGTGTGTGTGTGTGTGTATAAATACAGATATAAACTGTGCATTGCACACAAGCCAGTCAAAGGTAATTTTTTGTCTTATGTTTGAGCAGATAAAATACATATCATGTGTCTTGTAGTTACTTCAGGTTTATTTTACCACATCTGTAGTCAGTATTTCAGGAGATCTTCCTTGATCAAATCTGATTTTCCTTTGCTCAGAATGGATCCATAGCCTCTCATTTTCTGTGGAAATAAAAACATAACCTCTCCCCCCTAATGACATACAACTTAAATTTTGAAATCAAGATGTTTTTGAAATATATAGGTTGGTTTATTCCAGCAGCTTCCATAATCAAATTTCTCATAGCAGTCAAAAATTTTAAAGACAACAAAATAATATACATAATCCAGACTCTGTGCATTTTCCATCTTTACATGGCTTATCATAATTTTTATTACTCTATTTCTCTCTCAAGGACTTTATTTAAATTATTTTTTAAATTTATGTCTGTCTATGTCCTTTTTCCTCTCTCCTCCAAGCCTATGCACATCTTTTGAATATTCTGTGACCTCTTTGGAGGACTTTTTGTCTGAATTTGTTTTTATTATATATCTTTAACCCCTTTTAGTTGTATGAGCAAACCATAAATCTGCCATGCAGCTCATACTTGTACTGTGTCTTGTGTGTGACTGCAGGAATTCTCTATGTTGTAGCTAAAGCCAGAATGCCATGGCATCTCTGTACCATGGCCCACATGACAGACATAACTGGGAAGCTGTTTTTGGCTCCATTTCTATGTTTTAGAACCCCTTTTTCTAAGCTTTCTCAGGCTTTATGTGACTGTATGTGTGGCACATTGGAGTGCCATATGTAATTGGAGGCGGAGCTTTCTGTCCCATACATCCAATTATACCTGGCAGTCACTTCCCAAATTGCCAGAGGCTTATATTAATTATAAATGATTGGATGATGGCTCAGGCTTATTACTGGCTAGCTTTTACATTTAAATGAACCAATTTCTATTAATCTATGAATTGCCACATGGCCTGTGGCTTACCAGTCCTTTGGCATCTTGCTCCTTGGGTAGCTCGCAGTGTCTGCCCTGACTTTACCCTTCTTCATCTGTCTTCAGTTTGATTATACTGCCCAACTTTATTTTGCCTCACCATTGGCTCAACAGCTTTATTATAACCAATGAGAGAAACACATATTTAAAACATACAAAAGGACATCCCACAGCAGGTGTGTGTGTGTGTGTGTGTGTGTGTGTGTGTGTGTGTGTGTATGCACATGTGCACATATTCTTATTTGGTTACTTTGATGTTTGTTGTTTTGTTTCTTTTTGGAGGGATTTATTTTGTTTTCTTGGTGTTTAGAGGGATTGACTTGGGGAAACAATATAAGCAAAATATATTTCAATTTAAAAAATGTTTTAAATAATAAAAATATTTTAAGAAAAGAAGTAGTGAAAGCAAGAATTTTCCAGTTAAATAACAATGAAAGTATGGGGAAGAAAATGAAATGGCTTTTAAAAGCCTAAGGACAAATAATACAAAGGAATAAGGAGGTGAAAAAGTTAGGAAGGAATTCAGCAAATGTGTCGGGATATGTAGCTAAAAACAATTTGGAAAAATGTATTTGATGAAAAGCTTTTTGTGACTACAAGACTCTACAGGAATCTGTGATTGGGCATGTACATGCATACAACTAAATACAGATAATGATATTTAGAAAAATGCATTTGCACTGAACAAGTACAGAGTTTTTCTTATCTTTATTCCATCAACAATGCAGTATAATAATTGGCATAAGGAGGATGTTCATAGGACATGCAAATAACATACTATTTTATATAAAACACACAAGTGGGTATTGGCATTAGGTATCAAGAATTCATGTTATTGAATTAGTCTCTCAGGCACATGAGGAATTGTTGTACTTTTAATTTTAGTTAAGTAGCAAACTACCCGAAGTTGGTGACCAGAGACAAAATGATCATACTGTGTCTCATCTTCCTGAATGCCACCACCCTTTTAAGAGTTAATCTGAGAGTGCCACTGGGGAGATGGCCCAGGAGTTAAGAACACATACCCCTCTTGCAAAGGATCCAAGTTCAGTCCCCAGCACCCACATCAATATCCTTCCACCTGTAACTCCAGATCCAAGGGATCCAAATACAAACACCTAAACAAAACCTTTCTTAAAAGAATTATTTGGGGTAAATGAGTATGATTAATATAATCCACCTTAAAATGCTGAGCCTGCTGATGGTGTATGTCAATTATCTCATCCCTAAGGAAGCAGAGATAGGCATGGTCTCATTGGCCAGCTAGTCTTGTCTAATGACAAGATTCAGGCTAGTTAACAATCCTGTCTCAAAAAATAAGGTGGACAATGCCTAAGAAACTGGACCCAAGAATGATTTTGGCCTCTACATTCACACACACAAAATTACATGTGTATCCACAAACATGTGCACACACATACATATATGAACATACAACACACAGTATTATAAATAAACCAGAGAAAATATTTATCATAAAGGGATGGTGGCCTGGGCTGTATAAATTCAGATGAAAACACAGCACTATCTTGTTTTATGCACAGCATCTCCTAGGAATTTCTGAGAAATAAGGATAAAAGTATCTTGAATGAGATGCCCTTATTGGCTTGCTTCATCTTGAAGTAAGAGACACAGTTCCAATGCTTTAAAAAAGATACCTTTAACTAACTAAATTTAATATGTCAATGAAATGAGTGAAAATAAGGGTGGTTTAGATAGAAATATAAGGTAACTTGCTGATCTTTGACACAAATTCTGGGGAACCCTGACATGTTTCCAAATAGAAAGACATCATTTCATTGTAAATTAAGTATCTTACTCCCTAATAAGGAAAATTGTATATTTATTTCCTGAAAAGAATTATGAGGTAATTTTGGCACTAATTGTCTTAGAATGTACAGGCTGTCCTTAATTCAAAAACAAATAAATTTTATCAGAGGGGAGGATGGCATTATCTGATGTAAAACTGGTATCTTTTATAACTGTCATTCTTCAAAGACAATTTCTATAATCTCTTTGCCAAGTTAATTGCTTCATATCCATTACATGCATTCCAAAAGCCCCTAGCAAGATATAATTATCAAATTTTGAATTTTCTTTCTTTTTTTCTGTCTTAAAAAAAAACAAACTATTTTTGTGTTTTTTTAAGACAAGGTCTCACTATGTTGCCTCTACTGTCCTAGAACTCACTAGGGTAGCCCAAGCTAGCCTGAAACATGTAAATCTTCTGCCTTCACCCACTAAGTGCTATCATGAGAGGTTTACGCCACAATTCTAGGAAGAATTTGTTGTCTTTTCTTTTTAAAATATTTTTATTATTTGAGAATTTCATATATACGAATCTTTCATATATATAATGTATTTTCATCATTTTTACTCCCTTTCCAGTTCCTCTCAAACTCCCTTCGCTGAGTTCCCCTTCTCACTTCATGTTCTCTTAATTATTTTTATAACCCACTGAATCCAATTGTTGCTACCTATGTGTATGTATGGGTGTAAGACAATCCACTGAAGCTTGAGTGATGTATCAGGGGCTAGAGCACCAAAGGAAACTAACTCTCTCCAAGAAGCTAGCAGTTGCCAATAGTTCCTCATCTATGGGCAGGGACTCATGAGCCCCTCTCCAATCCATGCTGGAATGCCAACTAGATTTATCATGAAGGTGAAGATCCTATCACGTCCAGAAGACATTCTTTAACAGCAGTCCTTTCTAGCCTTTTCTAAACTTTCTGCCTCTCTTTTTCAGTGTTCCTTGAGCACTGGTGGTATGACACAGATGTCAAATTTAGGGCCAAGAACTGCACCATCACAAAAATTTGAATATATAACTGAACAAACTTAATTCTCAAAAAGAAATACAAGAATAAGCTCTGAGGAGAATGTGAACCAATAGGAAGGTCTGGGTAGGATATTTTGTTGACTGACTTTGTAAAAATATGCAACCATTTGTTAAGAGAGGGAGTTTTATATTTTCATTATCACCAATAAAAATTAAATACTATTATTCCATGTAGGAAAATAAATTCTTATTTGCATGTGGTTATCAATGTCAAGTTATAATCTTCTGTAACTCCAATTATAGGGGATCCAGTACCTTTTTATGGTCTCTACAGGAACCAGGCATACATGCAGTGCACATAAATGCATGCAGACACAACATTCATGCACAAGTAATAAAAATTTAAAATTATTTTTAAAGGTATTTCTGTGCATCTGCTGAAATGGCATTTCTAAAATTGGGAGTATTCAAATATTTATTAACTATTTTCAAGTATTTAAGTATTCATTTACATGTCATCAAATATAGCTACTTATAACTATTTAGAATCTTGAAAGTTATTTTATAGAGAATTGTAAACAAAGCAAGAAAGAACAAGCTATACAAGACAATGTGATGAACATGTCATATGGTTTCATACAGAAGCCCTTCTACACTCAGAAGGGACTGTATAACTGAGAAGAGGTTGTGGCAAATTTCAGGGCTGTGGAGAGAGAAAACAAGCTTGGCCAAGGTTTGATCAGCAATCATTTTCTTTTCATTGATCATCTGGGACAAGCAGTTAAGTTAATTATGTACAAAGCAAAGCAAAGGAATATTGAGAGACTGGAGTTCTATCACAGAGAAACAGGGAAGTTATCCTTGACCTTATTTAATTCATGTGAGCAAGAGAGGCTCACTGCAAGAAGACATTTTCTGGGACACTAAGTTGAGTCCAGGAAGATTTCTTAATCTTTAATGTTTTCCAGTATTAGAAGGTTTAAATAAAATTTTAAAATGTATAAAAGAGAAAAAAGATTAATACTAAAAAATACCTATGTATATATGATACACATTGCAGGGTAATCTGTTAAAGAGATAGCACAAACAGGAATTTCTTGCAGTTATATAGCCAACAGTCAAACCTATTAAATGCATATTCTTAAGATAAAAGATAATTAGCTAGTCCTTACATATCAAGAAATACATAATAAGGCCCTAACACAGAAAGTGGAAGTATTGTCTGGGATATTTTTTGGTTCTAAGATGGATTTACACTGAACATTTATAGTCAGTGTATAAGGAGGCATGAAGAAGTTCCCTGCCATGAGACTAAGTGTAGGGAATTTACCCTGGGTATCTGATTGTTCTACTTGCAAAGCATGTATCATCAATGTGCACTGCTCATAAACCACCAAGACCCTAGGAAAGAACTGATATCATACCATTACAGTAGTATGTGTCTCACTGTGGCCCTTCTATGATCTGCAATCAAAAATGGGTTTAAATGTATTTCTGAGGAAGAAAACCAATCTATCAATGGCAATTCAAAAGAAATATTATTAAACAAAAACAAATATAAAAATTTATAGTAACTCTACAAGACTATAAATAAAGTTCTAACTTAATATGACATCAAATGCATGTAGGTGACTTTCCAATAAGATATCAGATTAGAAACTGCCTTAGTGTGATGCTATAAAAGGAAAGAGTCAGGATAATATGAGTTAACTGTATTCCAAAAGAGAACAAGAAGATGAGCTTCAGAAATGAAAAAAAAAAGTGATAGAGAATGTAAACAGCACAGAGAAACAGAAACGCTGTAGAGTAAAAAATAAGTACACAATCTATAGTTGGCAGGTGGAAGGGAAGCTTAACCTTCATCTGCAAGGTAATCTGGTGGCCCTGGTTTAAAAAGAAAGACTCACAGTCATAACCACAGTTCTCATCAATCTGAATCCAGTTGAAAGATTTGGTATATTGATGACTCTCCTTGCTTGGCAAGTCTTCATTAGAGAAGAAATTTATTTAGTTACTCTCCATATCTCTGAGTGCTATAGTTATGAACCACTTTGAGAGGTATCTACTGTCTGAGAAAGTTATTACAGGAAACTGAAAATAAGGACCAAACACAAGTCAGAAAGTCTAGGACGTGGGGTCATAGGGCCTGGGTAGGTGATAGTTACATAAGGAAGTTGTGGATTATAGTAAGTGCTACACACAAATACACTGGGAAGTCAGGCAACAGAAAGCTCAGGTTTTGAAAGATTCCAGGCTTTTGGCAGCCCTAATCCTATGACAAGGAGAAAGGAAAACTCCTTTATCTTAGCATAACTGTGGAAACTAATAGGTCCATGTCCAGTGTCACTGGAGGTGTTTGGCCTCTGATGTTACCCCTTTGCAACATGATTTTTGTAAGTGGGAACAGGGAAGCATTCAATTACAGCAGGCTCCTCCTTCTAGCAAGCAAGGAGTTGACTACTATGGAGGTCCTAAAAGCCCAAACACAAATCCTTCAGATGTTGTCTTGGTGCTCTATTTCCTTCCTTAACTCGGAAAACACTCAAGAGACATCAAATGGCTTGAAGTCTACACAATCCAGGTATTACTAACTAGGAAGTCAGAAAAGTAAGAATCCACCCCACACAAATGTTGCCAAGTGGAGTGCACATTTAGCTGACTCAGTATGCAAGGATGGGAATCTACTGAAGTTAATGTGCTCCTGACAGACAATTGATGCTTAACTTGTCCTAGCTAAGCACTAGAATGAACAGTAGGAGAAATCAGAGATTCTAACCTCAATTAACCACCTTCTCATTCATGGAAAACTGTAATGTTAGCATGCCTAGACAGAATTTATACCAAAGTATTGTCTTTTAAAATTTGTTAATTTTTCTCATATTTGTAGGCTATTTATCACATTATTATAATTACTTGGATAATATTTTGTTCTTTAAAAAGTCCTTGCCCTTATTTCTTTTCTTGTGTCTATCTAATTCACTTTCTTATATTTTTTATTGTACAAGCAGAATATTTTATCTTTCATTTTTCTGTCTGTTTGGGTGGGAGCTCCACCTCAATCCCTGGCACCCTGGTATTCCTACACCCAAAGAGTCTGGAATGTTTTGGGTGGCAGCTCCACTTCAACCCCTGGCATCCTGGCATCCTATACCCAAAGAGTCTGGAATGTTCTGGTGCAAAATCCACCTCAACTCCCCTCCCCCATCTGGTTTATTTAATACTGCTTCATTTGCCGGGCATTGGTGGTGCACGCCATTAATCCCAGCACTCAGGAGGCAGAGCCAGGCGGATCTCTGTGAGTTTGAGGCCAGCCTGGGCTACCAAGTGAGTTCCAGGAAAGGCGCAAAGCTACACAGAGAAACTCTGTCTCGTAAAAAGCAAAAACAAACAAACAAACAAACAAAAAAAACCTGCTTCATTCATTTCCTTGCCTTTGTCCTTTATTTCATGTATATACTAAAATTTACTTTTAGCCTAATTAATTGCTAAATTTAGAGATTAACCTATATTGTCTTTGAGTATTCTTTTCTATGGTATTTGGTGATCAAAGACTTGACTACATATAATTTAAGCATACTTCTATATCAGGTTTGTTGGTCTGTTCTGGTGGAGTTACTGTTACAGTAATTATTCCCCTCTATGAGTAGTAGTGATGGATGAACCCTGTAAAGAAGACTGTTTATTAAGACTATTCAATAAAACTGGAAGATAAATATCCATAACAACAAATGGGCATATAACAACACAGAAACACCAGAAACATAAAAACACTAGATGAAATGATTTCTCTAATAGATTATAATCTCTGATAACAGAACCTAAAGGTACTGAAATAGTTAAAATTCTGACAAAGAATATAAACTCTAATGGTAAAAAATATGAATTGTCTCAGATAAGATACAAATTGGAGAAAACATTTCTCCTTTTATAATACATTTTTTCTATTCTTTCCTAGAAGTTTCAAAAAAAATAGCATACAATATTTAAAGGCAAGTTTAAATTCACTGTGTGATTCACCTTGTGTCTCATGTGAAGAAATGTTATAGTTGCAAGTATTACTCAGTTTTGCTAGCTAGTTGTTTGTCTGTTACATTTTAGTGAAAGGCCTGTTCTTTATTTAGTATCCTAAGAGGACATTTTGAAATTATCAGGAGTTCATGTATATATAAGTCTGTTTTAGGATGTTTACTCATTTCTAATGCTCTGCTTGATTATTTCTACACCTATACCTACAAATCCTTGAATACTATAGTTCTTAATTGCTCTTAATATCTACTAGGATATGACTTTACATATTTCTTCTTCATCATGAGCATATTGACACTTTCTATACATTTAAAATAATATTAAATTTTAAAATCAGCTTGCCAATTTTCAGCCATAAAATCTATTATGTTTCTTTTGAGAAGAATGAGGATTATCATACATTATAGAGTAAATTTGGGGAAAATGAATCTATAATATTGAATACTATTCCTTGTTCAAACATATCACAACTTTCTACTCGTATTACATTAACTTCTCTAAATAGTGGTTTCATATTTCTATATATTAATATTCATTGTTAGTCAATGTTAGCACATTTAAGGTATGTTTGTATATTTTCTATTATATATAACTATATTATATGTTTGTGCCTATCAATCTTAAGTAACAGCATTCTTCTATAATAGTTTATCATTTATATTTTACTTTCATCTTTATTATATTTGCTGCTAAAATAGCAATGTTTTTATCTTGATTTTATAAGCATTAATTTTAAAAATAATTTTGTTTATATTGTTTATCTTTAGAAATATCTATACACATTCTACTGTCTATCTTTAGAAATATTCATACACATTCTAATAGTCTGTTAATGATAGCAGCTGGCTTTTAATTTTCAATCTCTATTCCTTCGATGCAGTATTTTTTAGTAACTTCTTCAAAATATTGAATACATACAGTGATAATAGGCATATTTTTAATTTCCCAGTTTTAAAGTAAAGTATTCAAATTAAGTATGACACTATTGCTGTTGATTTTATGGATATCCTTTACTTTGATTGTATAAAGCATTATTCTATACCACTTTAGGTATGAGGTTTTCTCTTCTACTGTGTCCATGAGATATGTTAGACCTGGAACTAATTGCATTTATTGGGTCCATTCTTCCATTGCTTTTTTTCTGTTATCAACTATAAAACTTGACCAACAACTCTTTACCCAATGAACATTTTCCAGTGATGCTGTTTGAACAGAAGGGAATACTGTGTGATAAACAGCAGCTCCCAGTGCCACCAGAATGAATGAAGAAGTGATGGAGATGTGGGAAAAACAGGAGTAAAGTGTTCTTCCTTTTTTAAAACTGTTTATTTTTATCTTGTTTTTATTCATTTTTAGCCTTTCTTGTGGGGGAGATGCTACATTGCTTGGAGGATGAGCAGGATAAGGATCAGGGTGCATGAAGTGGAATTCCCAAAGGGTCAATTAAAAATAAAATAGAAAAAGTTAAAAACAAAATAAAACAAAAGGAAAAACCTTCTTAACTTGCATTTTTTTAAGACAGGGTTTCTCTGTCCATCCTTGGCTGTCTTGGAATTTGCTCTATAGACCAGGCTGGCCTCAAACTCAGAGATGCCCCTTCCTCTGCCTCTTGAGTGCTGGAATTAAAGGCATGTGCCACCACTGCCCAGCTTTAATTTGAACTTTTTAATACTCTGTGCTCTTCAATATCTGGATGTTGGTATAATCCAGCTAATAGTTGACAACAACTATACATTAGAGCCAAGAAGTTCTAAAAAAAACTTTCACCCTCCTTTATGTAGCAAGCAGGTTCTATTATATCTTTGTGGCTCCAACTTCTTCCTCATTGATCAACTATGTTTTCTCATGTGACTAACTGCAAATCCTAGTCTCAAATAACTATATTTTCTCTTTGTTCTTTTATCCTACAGGTAAGAGTTATGTATCATTGTGTTTATTACCCATGATTGGCATATTAAGTAAATAACTTCTTACTGTGATCTATGAATGGAACTTAGTGTAAAATGTTCTTTCCAAAAGGTGTCCTTCTAAAAAAAAATTACACAGTTTATGATAAGTGAATTCACTTGAAATCAAGGACATGCAGATAATTCCCTGCCATGTCCACATTATCTCTGTGGGAAAAGTAAGACCTGGGAGGAACATTTTTAGCTCTTTCACATGACCAAAGATAGTAAGACATAATACCAACTGTATTCCCTCTACTGTACTTTGCTTTAGTTTAAGCTAACTGTAAACATCACCTCATGTATTGCTTGCTTTAATAATAAAAATGAGAAGTGTTCTGTTTGTGCTGCTCTTGAGTCAAATGCCTTGAGCCTCCTGATTCCTCCATTCAGGTCTTTGGCATTTCCTTCAACCCATGGAAAGTTGGGATGGCCACTGTGGATCAAAGTATTTAGAGAGGATTAGGCTTCCCTGATAATCTCCATTTGACTATATATTGGACTAATTATATTGACTGGTTTTTCTCATGTTAGATCTTTCAGTTCTAGAAATAAAACCAACTCTGCCATACTTATATGTGTTTGGGTATATAATCTTTTCCATATGTATGCATATCACATCTATTCAAAAGTTCTATAATACAGATGCTTATCCATCTTTAGAAAATTTTGAACAATTCATGTAAGTTATACAGTGTGATGTAGGAAAAACAGCTTAGTGTTTCCCTGAATGATATTATGGCCTTGAATAAATTTATAAGAAAAAATGCTTGTAATATCCAAATAGTGCATGAGTTATGAAAACAATATATTACACCTAAGTAATTACAAGGTAATGTTTAAGTGCAGGAATGAATTAGATAATAAAGCCAACACATTTTGTAGGTATTATCAATTATAACAGAAAGAAGCAGAAAAGCATGGTACTAGTTAAATAAAATTAGTGTATACTGGGACTGGAGAGATGGCTCAGTGGTTAAGAGTATTTGTTGCTCTTTCAGATGATCCAGATTAGGTTCTCAGTACACACATGGTAGCTCACAACCATCTCACTCCACTTACAGGGTACCCAATGCTCTCTTTGGACCTCCAATAGAACCAGATTTGCAAATAATGCACATATATACATGAAGCAAAACACTCATAAATATAAAATAAATATTTAAAAATAGCACATACATATCTTTCAGAGAATATTGATAGCTATGATAGAATTGTAAATATCCTTAAATCATATTATCAACAGGGAACCAGGGAAAGGTTCTGCCTATAGAATTTATTATTATTATTATTATTATTATTATTATTATTATTATTATTTCTGCTAATAGATAAAAACAAATGTTTGAATTATCATTTCTTCATCCCCCAGCAGACTAACAGAAGAAGCTGATGCTCCTTAAAGATTGTGAACATCAACAGAGAGGAAATTACATTACTGTTTGGATATAAAATAGCCTCAAAGTCTCATGTATAAAAGACTTGTTCCCCTGTTGGTGGCACTGTTGAGATGTGACTGAATGATAACTTCATAGCTTAATGGCTACTAGAAGTAGGTCACAATGGGAGGAAGGGCTATGCCTTCAAGGGCTATATCTTGTCCTTTGCCTCTTTCTGTCTCTCTCTTCCTCTACTTCCTTACCCCATGCCTGCCTGCCTGTCTCTTCCTCCCCTCGCTCCTTCTGGATCTCATAATAGAAGCACCAAATATTATTTTAAGAGTATTCTTGCCAATAAACCCACTTTTGTCTGGCCAAGATTATAATAGCTACTGAGAACAGTGTTAATGCTTGGTGCCAGGTAAAGTGAGCCCATGATTATTTTGTTATATATATTTAGGTATTTTAGTAACAAAATAATTTTCTTAGAAATATTATGCTATGTTTTTACATGTAAAAACCCAAGTGATTAAAAAAAGCAAATAAAAATGGAAGATATCATTGAACAGCATGAAGTAAAACTGTAATAAAAATTCAAGAATCCACAAAATGTTTCCAGACTAGCTGAATTTAAGTGTTCATTATGCTAAATGGTGAAAGACAACCAAATCACCATATAAAAAGTGTGAAATTATTTCTCATCTGTTACAGGTTAGTTCTCCTTGATACAAATACTAGATAAGGGTGCTCCCCAAAAGAACACTATCAAACTCAGAGACAAACAGAGACAAATATCTTATTTAATAAAATGTCAAATATAATGGTGAATTAATAAATTGGCTGGGCCCAAGGAATACAAAGAAATCATGTTAGAACAAAACTGTACTTGAGCATGTTGGTTTCCACTTGTAATCCCATGACTGGGGAGATTGAGACAGAAAAAAGCATTTGGGCCCGGTGGTGGTGGCGGCAGTGGCAGCAGCGGAGGTGGTGCACGCCTGTAATCCCAGCACTCGGGAGGCAGAGCCAGGTGAATCTCTGTGAGTTCGAGGCCAGCCTGGTCTACAGAGTGAGTCCCAGGAAAGGCACAAAGCTACACAGAGAAACCCTGTCTTGAAAAAACCAAACCAAACAAACAAACAAAACAAAAAAGCATTTGATCGCAATCTAGGAAGAAAAAAAGCCTTTAATGTCAATTTAATACTAACCTTGTTGTTAAGTTTCAGCAAACTTATAGGATAATTGAATGTCCCACATCACAAATTCATCAACAAACATGCAAATGTGAAATGTTAGAAAGATACTTAATAAAATATGGAAAAACATATGAAAACCATATACAAACATGAAAAAATATGAATAGACAGGGATAACAGCATCAATATAATTCTATAATCAAAATATCAAAGTGGTGTTATTTTAATGTAATATAAACTCATTCAGATAAAGCATCAAATATAAGGTGATTCATGATATATTCATATCATGTAAATATATGATACTTTCACATGTAGGATATTCACACATATATAAAGATGGTTATATTGTGTTCCCCAATATATTGTGCACATTAATAAACTTGTCTGGGGTCAGAGAACAGAACAGCTGCTAGATAGACATAGAGGCCAGAAAATGGTGGTACACACACCTTTAATCCTATCACTTGTTAGACAGAGATCCATTCAGATCTCTGTGAGTTCAAAGCCACACTGGAAACAGTCAGGCATGGTGACTCAGGCCTTTAATCCCAGGAAGCCATGGCAGAAAGCAGAACAGTATATAAGGCATGAGGACCAGGAACTAGGCTGGTTAAGCTTGTAGGCTTTTAGCAGCAGTTCAGCTGAGATTCATTCAGATGAGGACACAGAGGCTTCCAGTTTGAGGAAACAGAATCAGCTGAAGAATTGGCAAGGTGAGGTGGCTGTGGCTTGTTCTGCTTCTCTGATCTTCCAGCATTCACCCCAATAACTGGCACAGGGTTTGTTTTTATCAATAAGACCTTTTAAGTTTCTTGCTACATATAATTAGATACAGAAATTAAAACTAACATATCCTAAAAAATCATTATAGCCTAATCTATAGACTATCCATAGCCACATATTAAGATTCCAAGTTGCTGTGTAATGTGTATGTATGTGGTAGGAGTACTCAAGCACAGCCAAAATGAGTATGCACTTCAGCTTCAGTGGGCCATCATGTGTACCCTGGTTGTGGTGAATCTAGAGTAATCCAGGTGCTATTTAGGGACTGTCATCTAGAACTTTCAAAAGTGAGAGCTAAAAGCTGGTGGGGACCAAAATATTACACACATCAGAGAGCTTTCTTGCTGAGCACTACTAAGACCTATGGAAGGAGTCCTAATAAACAACTCTCACCAGCAAGATGAACTCTAAGTCAGGGTGACCATGGGCTTTCTAATGGTCTGAGAAGTATACAATGCAGCCTGCATCTCAGACTCAAGGACCATGATAGGATACACCTAGAGAGAGGCTGGGAGATTTTAGCAACATTAGCAGGAACATCTTACCATCTGTACCAGCAGTTCTGTGGAAGGTGCCCAGAAATAGCTCTATCTATAGTTTGGAGCAGTGAGCTAGTGAACTGGGCAAACACAAGCTATCTTAGCAGCAGCTACTCAGCCTGAGGGCTCCTGTTGCACTCCAATGTTAACTAATATTAATAATAGACAATTTGCTTTTCTATTAGTTAATTAGTGTCAACAATAACTAATGAAATAGTTACTTACAGAAAATACGCCATTCTTGACTATAGTAATATCTAAAATGAACCTTAACCCAATACCAACTACCTCCATCAACAAGAACTCAAGTCCACCTCCTCTCTTGTCTCTCTCAAACCACACTTCTATGTCCATCTTCTGTCCAATGACTGGACCTTGAACAGAGGTTAAGTCCCATCTTTAAACACTGAAGACAGCACAACACCCAACTAAATCCATCTTTACAAAACTGCTAAACAACGTTGTGGCAAAGGTGTCCTGCTTGCCCCTAAGAAGAGATATTGAAATTTGCTATTTAGAAAACCACTGATTAAAGCATGTAACAGAAAATATGCCATTCTTTACTGTAACAATATCTAAAGTGAACCTAAATGAGATTTACAAGATCATTTGTCAGTAACTATAAAAATTTACTCATAAACTTAGAAGAGTAAGCCCAAGAGCCTATGTGTATTCCAGAGGAAGTCTATTGTAAATGTATCAGTTCCAAAATTTGCAGATACATTTTCTTATCAATAACTTCCAAGATATCAATCAAGATTTGGCTGCTGTTTCCAATGCCCAAAACCAAATACATAAAATTTTTAAAGGAATAAATAAATAACATCATGTCGATTAACAAAATGAGAGAGCCCTGAGGCACACTCAGGGTCTTTTGAATTGGTTCCTGTGTGAAGGCAAGCTCTGGAGTGGAAACAACTTTGTAACTTTAATATACACCAGATGACAGGGTCATGTAGAAGAATAATTTTAAGTCCAGCCTTGTTTCTTTTCCATTGTTTCTTCAAGGAGAAAGTCCTACTAAGCCACTGATAGAGTGTGAAGTACTACTTAGGAGCCCATGGGAACAGGATTGAATAAACATTTGGGTTGACCCAGTCAGTATATCTAGGTATTCTAATAACAACCACCTAAAAACTCATTAGTGGCTGAATGCTGAGCACAAAATGAGGATTCTATTTTATGCTATTATTTTCACCTTCATAGAATACAAAGGATGGGCTAAAATGGAATAGGAAAAATGAAAGGGAATCCTATGTGACAAGGGGATGAATTCATTTCTGAAACATTTGGCAATGCCCATAATATAAGTGAAGGAGGACTTCAGCTATAGTTTTCAGGATCCTCATTTTTCTTCTCGGAATTTTGGATGCCATGGTTTAAGGAAGGATAATTAAAATCAGAAAAAAAAAAACCAGGAACACCAGGCACTGTCAGCAGTCTACATGACAATATGAGTTAAAACAGAGTGGCTCCAAAACACGAAGCAGACAGGACCCTCAAAACCTCACAGGAGGACCCAAAAATAGTGACCAAATGAAGTGTATGCAATCAATTTGATATCTTGGGGCTTACAGGCTGCTTCCAGTCCTTAGAAAGAAAGTGAACAAGTTCCTAGGAAAAGTCATTTCCTACTTAGTCAGAACTCACAAGGAAGAAAAGGCACTGATCTGAGATCTTTAGACTCATTTTGGAAGATGGGAAAGGCTTTGAGCAAATGATTAATCAGTTAGTATTGTGAGTTATCTGGAAACTCTCACCTTCAGGATCATAACAGGACTGATAAAACCCCATGGTTTCTGTTCCAAAGAACAGGTCTACTACATCCCAGAAATCAAAGATCCTGACTTCAGCTTTGCCTTCAGTATTCACTGGTGTGGGCTCTGTTCAGCTGAATGAAACATCTTAAGTGTTGTCAGGTGAGTAGGTGTATAACAGGAAAAATCTGTGAGAGCCCTTTAAAGACCTCTGAAAACTTCTGTCTTCCATGCTCTGAACAGATGATCACAAGGAAATAAGGTAAGGAGACTTGATGTTGTGATGATTCAGAGTCCCAACAGACCCCATAGAGCCCTAACCATAATCAGAACTTCTTCATCTCACTTCCTTATCAGGGCACTCATGGCATGTCATGGAAATTATGAAAGCATGAGCAACCATTGTGCAAGCTCAAGCCAGACCAAATTCTAGCACGGAGAGGGAAGGTAAATATGATTTCCCGCCCCTAGCAGAGGCACTATTGATAATTGATGGCTACTGAGAGAGGGAGTATCAATTTTCTTTAAGAGTGTTGGCCTTGGCAAGTCTTTCATGCTCCACTGGAAGGCCATAGATCCAGGAATACATGAGCAGTGAAACTGAACTTGAGGAGTAGGAAAAAGTGAGGATATGGAGTTGTGTAAGGAGGGAAGGGGGGTGCATTTGGGTGGAGTTGGGAGGGGAGTAAAATATGATCAAAACATACTATATGAAATTTTCAAAGGAATAATTTTAAAGGGAGTAAGGTCTTTTGTCTGGAACCCATTGGCTCATTTCAACAAGGACAAAATCCACCCTGGGCAAAATAAACACAATTTCTTTGAGTTGTCTGGCAACACTCTTGCCTGGAATAAGAGAGAGGGCTATCATACTTCCAGCTCTGGAGTTCTATTCAGAGGACCAATTAGATTCACAATAAAAGGGGGAAGGGTGGACATGGTGAGACCTTGACTTCTGCCTCAGGATACTGAGGCAGTAAGGCCTTGCTTTAGCTGAGAGGTACGGTCCCTGTCAGGCATGCTATCCACTGGTGTCAGATGCCTTACAGGATAATCAGAATTCAAAGGGTGTCAAAGTGAAATCCACTGTGAATCCTCCAAGCAATAATTCACCTGAAAAGGAGGCCACAAAGGCCTTACCTCTGCTTTGGTCTCCAGCATCCAAAAATGTAGCAGGCAGTTAGGCTCAGTGGCAATTGATTTCCTTGCTCTTCTTGGGAATGAAATCCTACCTGGGAAACTGTAGGGCTCAGAGAAGGGGAAAGCTCTTATCCCAATTACTATGAAGTCATAAAAATTAAGGGGTATTTCAAGCTGGGTAGGGCAGGGTGGCATACAGAACTGCACCCCTCTGTGGTGGCCTGATTCTGTTCAAGGGCAAGCCTATAGACTGAGTTGCCACTGATATTTGTCATTTGAAAAACAGGGAAGTGAGATAATTTTTCTGAGAAGCCTGCTATTACCTACTGGATAAAAGGCTCATAGTGAGGACTTTGATCATTGTGACAACTACATTCCTGGTAACAACAGGGATCCTCAAATATCTCCCTCTGCCTGCACTAGTAATCTGTGTTTGCTTCTAAATATTCCTGACATGTTCTTTTTAAATTTTCTTCTGTATAATACTAGGAGGCACTGAGGTGTTAACATTAGAAGAGCAGAAGGATTTGTAGGTATCCAGACTGTGCCAAAAACCCTTTAGCAAATGGGGATCAATATTAGTCCATACTCTTACGCAGGATGTACCAAACCTTGTTGTCATGTAGTCATCTAACTAGAATTGATTTCCTCCACAGATTTCTCAGGACACAAATTACCCAAGACAATAGGAGCACAGTGAGTTCCCAGAAACTTGTTTAGGAAAGCAGCAGAGTGGGGACCTTGTTAAAGGAAAGGTCTCTCTAATATAGTGACAGTATGGTGCTCACACAGTGTCATTTTGCCCCTCCAGATTTCTGCATTGCCAGGTCTACTGCCTATATCCTCATCCTGCTGCCCTTGAGCCAAGTCATCATGCCTAGGGGCCACAAGAGAAAGGGACACTCTCATGCCAAATGTCAAAATGTAAGGGAGAAGAGTCAAAGTCTGCATGATGCTCAGCCCGCTGCTGCAAAGGAGGAAGAAACATCTTCTATTGGTCGAGGGGATCCTCCCAGCTCCCCTGACACCTACATTCCCCAGGATACTCAGGAGGATGTAGCCTCTGTTGCTGATGATTTAAGTTTGTTATCAATAGGTGCTGTAGGTGGTGAGGCTTCTGATACAAATGCTAAGTTTTCTGTTATAGATGCTGAGAGACCTTCAAGTACCTCCATAATAGCCTCTGTTATTGGCTCTGCACGCAGAGATCTTAACAGGCAGGCAAATGTATTGATGGTCTTTATGCTGAAGAAATTTAATGTGAAAGAGCCATTTACACAGAAAGATATGTTGAAGATGATTAACAAAAAGTACAAAGAAAAGCTCACTGATATCATTAAAAGAGTCTCTGTGTGGCTGGAGCTTGCCTTTGGCCTGGAGTTGAAAGAAGTTGATCCCAGTTCTCAGTCATATATGCTTGTGGGCAAGCTGGGTCTCTCCACTGAGGGAAGTCTGAGTAGCAATAGTGGGTTTCCCAAGACAGGTCTCCTGATGACCCTCCTGGCTTTGATCTTCATGAATGGCAACCGTGCCAGTGAGGAAGAACTCTGGGATTTACTGAAAGTACTGGAGATGTATCCTGGACAGAATCATCCAATCATTGGGGACCCTGAAAAGTTCATTAAAAAAGATCTGGTGGAGGAAAATTACCTCAAGTACTGCCAGGTGCCTAACACTGATCCCCCCACCTATGAATTCCTGTGGGGTCCCAGAGCCTATACTGAAACCACCAAGATGAAAGTCCTAGAAGTTTTTGCTAAGATCAATGATGATGTTCCTAGTTCCTACCCTAGTCTGTATGAGAGGGCTCTAAGTGATGAGGTTGATAGAGCAGCAAGGAGAGTTACAGCTGTGCCTGGCAGTGATGTAAATTCCAGGACTCGTCTCAGGTGCACAGCCCACAGATCCTCCCACAGCTAGCAGAGTTTGAGAGTTTTCCAGGCTTTTGAGCAGTCAGCCTTCTATGTAGTAGAATGTATTATACGGTAGAAGTAACAAAGTTTGTATCTTATTGTCCTGTTCTACATGAGCAAATTATGGATATTTTATTGTTATATTGCAAATGTTCTTTTAACCAAAGTTAATTGTCTCACACTCTGTTTCTTAATATTGTATCTGACATGTTTATTGCTATTTGTCTAGTTTAAGATAGAGTTTGATGATTTTAAACAACTTAGTACACCATAAATAATTGCTTTTTAATACACCATAATGTAAGATGGTTTGGGAAAAGTGATTTTACATAACTGTAGTATTAATAAAGGAATAACAAAAATAAAATGTTCATGTCATAGTTTGATGTAAGTTTTGTCCTTTGCTTATTGAGTTAATTGAAATAAATTTGGAATTAAGTTTTCTCCAAGTGTATGAGAGAAATTGATTTGTAATAATTCAAACCTTTCACTCTTTTTAATACATTGTTTTTACATGAACATTAATCAAGCAACTGCTATAAATAGGAGTCTCCCTTAATAGTACTAGAGATGGTACAATAAAAATTATCAGTCACTGAATAAAATTGACAGGCTGACAAGTACATGTAAAAAAGAAAGTGAGTTTGTATGTAAGCTATACAGACCAAAACAAAAACATGAAGAAGGGGGATGAGTGTGTGTGTGTGTGTGTGTGTGTGTGTGTGTGTGTGTGTGTGTGTGTGTGTATGTGTGGTATATGCTCACCAGTATGTGTAGATATATGACTATGCACACATAAGGAATCCGTAGTAGGCCACTGGATACCCCTCTTCATCATTTTACGGTTTATTACCTTGATAGGAGTCTCTCACTGAGGCTGGAGCCAAGAGGGTGGCCAGCAAGCTTTAAGGATCTTCCTGTCTCTGTCTTTATAAAACAGGGGAACTGGCCCATGTATGACCATATATAAATTTGTACATGGACACCAAAACCCAAGTTCTTAGTCATACACAGCAAGTATCCTTACCTGTTGAGCTACCTTCTCAGCTCTCTAAAAATTACTAAGAATAATATTTTGTGTTTTTATCAGTTAAAATACATTTGAGGAGCAAAATCCTGGGCCTGACAAGATTCTCTGGAATGAAGACTGAGTGAATTCTGTGTATAGGGAGAGGACATTAACTGTTAGGAAGTTAGTTCTCATTTTCTATTGTATTCTCTTATCAACTGAGTATCTGCTCTTTGGGAAGTTCTGTGCTATTACTGGTGATGCTCAGAAAAAGATAGAACTTCAACACATAAAATTTCAGAGCAAGGAAATAAAATCTTATGAGGAAAATTGAAAATGTCCTAGGGGAATTACAACTAAGTTAGAACAGATAAATGTGAGAGTACATTTCTGGAGGCAAGGCACTTTGGATTTTGAAAATCTCAAGTCAATATAATATTATATAAGTTTAAAGTAAGCTGTGTGGTCAATTATATGAGCCTATGATACAGATGAACTGTATACAGGTCTCCATATGATATATCAGAATATTGAAGAAAGCTTACTGTATGTAAAATGACATTGTAAAGGAGGTGTAAAATTAGGCTTTAATTATACATTACCTTGATGTTTGGTGGAACCAGCAGGACACCAAATGACTTCAGTATTTGTTTATTCTGTTTCAGAATAAAACCTCACATGTACTGGCATTGCATAGGGTATGGTGTTCTTCCTTGATTATTATAACCTGATTTCTAGTGAGCTTGCTTATTTACCATGTATGCCAACCCTGTGTGGCCTTGTATTTCAAGTAATACAAGACTCTCATGATTATGAGTATAACAAACATGTGAATGGTTAGTCAATTTCTACCTTTTCTATATACTATCTAGTGATGTGTGTTTAAATATCACATGATCCTATTATTGAAATTCCTCTTTAAACCACACACAGATTAAATGAGTCACTAAAACATAATTATGAAGAATGTTGTGGAAAGAGAAAATCCAGAAAGAATATGTGTGCAGGAAAATCTGTAAACTTACGTGGGATACTGTGAAAGTATCACATTGATTGAAATAGGATAAATGTATTTATTTTCTCTCAATTCTGCAAGCCAGAGGTCCAATATTCAGATGTCAGCAGATTTGATTTCCTGGGAGGCTTCTGTCATCAACTTAAGTGGCATGGTCTTCTGTCTATTCACGGGGCAGTCTGTGTTCACATGCAGAGAGGTAATACAATAAAAATTATAATGGGCCAGTGGATTGTACCATGATTATCCTTTACTTAACAGCTAAGATACAGTTATAAGTGAGTACATATCATGTTTAACTTTCTTGGGTGCGTTGACTTAGTCAGAAAGGCTAAGTAACAAGGAGAGGTCTCAGTGGCGGCATATGAATCTTTCTGGGAAGGGGAAGTAGAATTTATTTTGGTGGTGGTTTGGGGGTGGGTGAGGATGGGATTAGGAGAGAGTGGGGGAGAGGAGGCTGGAATTGGCGGCATGCAGAGCACAATGTGGAAATCTAAGGCATTGTAAAACTACTTGATGGCTAAGAAACCTAGAGTAGAACAAAGCACAATGGACTAAAAGCAATGCAATGATTCCTAATGATACTCTGCTACACATACATATCAGTCTCTAGCCTAGTTGTCATCAGAGAGGCTTCCTCCAGCAGCTGATGGGAGCAGATGCAGAGGTCCACAGCCAAACATCAGAAGGAGCTCCGGAACCCCTGCAGAAGAGGTGGAGGAAGGATTGTGGGAACCTGAGGGGTCAAGGACATCAGGAGACCATGGGCCAGAGAATCATCTAAGGTGGGCTTATAAGGCATCACAGAGACTGAAGTGGCAATCACAGAGCCTGCATGGATCTAGGTTAGGCCCTCTGCATATATGTTGTGATTGTTTAGTTTGGGGATTTTGTGGGACTCCTAAGAATTGGAATAGGGGTGTCCCCGAGTCTTTTGCATGTTCTTGGGAACATTTTCCTTCTACTGGGTTACCTCATCCTGCCTTGATATGAGTGTTTGTGCCTCATCTTATTGCATCTTGTTATGCCATGTTCAGGTGAAATTGCTGGAGGCCTGCTCTTTGTGAAGGGAAATAGAGGGCAAAGCATCTGGGGAAGGAGGGAGGTGGGGTGTGTGTGACTGAAATGTGTGGAGGAAAGGAAGGTTGTGGTCAGAATGTATGGTATGAAAGAAGAATAAATAAAAAGATAAAAAGAAAAATTATAATGGACAAGAATTAGAAATATTTTGCTTCCCCCATTTACTAGAATACAGTGCTCAAATAGACATTCTTTGTGTATTGCTGGATAGTTACTGAAGGGTAAGAGTAATATCCCCCTAAGGTGAGAGGTGCAGATGCCATTGTGTTAATATGATGAGCCCAGAACTGTAGCGAATGTGCTTACCTAGTAGAGTACTTTAAATCAATTTTGGCTAAACATAAGGGAAGATTTATTTCGTGAAAAGAAATGAATGAGAAAAGAATGTATATGGAAGGATAGTTGAGAGGCACTGAAGGATTTGATGCTGAACAATACTCTAGGAGCTTTGAAGTGTAGGTGAAGAACAAGCCCAATATCCAAATTAAATAACATGGGTTACCATAGGAAAGAATCTAATCCTACTTGCTAAAGCAAAATTTTAGCTGTTATTTGAAAGCATTTCATTTTCTCTCACATAACTCATAGAAGATGGTGGTATAATCCAGTACAAAACTACTATGCCTGTCATTCATTAAACTACTAAGTACTTGGCAGTTACCTTGACAGGTATTTTATATATGACACATATTCAGTTATCTTCTAAAACTGTTTTAATTTAGTTGGTGTCAATAACACAATAGCATAGACTAGGTAGCTTTAAAAACAACTAAAAACTTTACTACTTTATATCCTGGAGGACAGAATGTCCAAGATCATATACCTGGCCAGTTGGGTACCTGGAATGCCCCTCATCCTTTCACATACTTTTTTGCTTGCTTCATCTCCATATGGTGTAGATTGGGACACAATATTTCTGGTCTTTTCACATGAGGATCATAATCTACTAAAAAGTTTCTAGAATCATTATTTAATCTAAATATAATTATTGTCAATTGTAGTGCCACATATCTTTAATTCTAACACTCAGAAGGCAAAGGCAGGTGGATTTCTTTGAGTTCAAGGGCAGCCTGTTCTATATAGTAAGTTCCAGGCCATCCAAGGATATACAGTGAGACCCTGTTTCAAAAGTAAATAAATGAAAAATCAAACAAAATCAGCTTCCCAGGGCCCTGATCATTTCTACTGTTACATTAGCAATTATTTTTCAACTCATGAGCTGTGTTTGGTGCTCTGTAATTTAAGGTGTACCTGAGGATCAGGCTGGAGGAATGCAAGTTCAAGGCTTATCTAAGTTACAAAATGAATTAACTATCAACTATCAACCTGAGTAATTTAACCACATACTACCTAAAAATAAAAAAAAAATAGTTAAAGCAAAATGTCCATGGAAGTTACTCAGTGATATACTGTGTTTTCCTGTTTTTCACATGTTCCTGGATATTATACCCCTGTATCTCTCTCACACACACTTGCACACAAAAGAAAAAAATGAAGTAAAAAATACGAATTTTGGAAAAGAACCATTAACACTGGTTCCATAACAAAGTTTAATAGTCTCATTTGTATGATAAATGACCAACACAATTCTCAAGGTTCAGAGCTAGAGAGATGGGTCAGCAGTTAAGAGCACTGACTGTTTTTCTCCAGAATCCTTGGATTCAATTTGTAACTCACAAGGTAGTTCACAACCTTCTGTAACTCCAGTTCCAGGAGATCTGATGCCTCTAGTAGCAATACACACAGAGAGGTGGTGAACATACATATATACAAGCATGTACACACACACACTATTTGTATATATGTGTATATATATATATATATATACAACTGATTGTTGTACCATCTAGCTTGTGGTATTCCACTCTTCCCACATTAAAGCTGACCTATTGGGGTTTTATGCTTTATTTTTTCCTCACTACCTCTTTTTAAAAAACTTGATATCTTATTATTGACATCCCTCTATTTGTATTTGTTTTTTGAGACAAACTTTCTGATAGAAAATTACATGTCCACACGGTTGGGCTTGCCCGGCAGACTGCCTAAATTTTTCAGGTTCAGAATAGCCATCTCTGGGTCAGACACCTCGCGGGACCTGGAGTCTGTGGCTTTATGTGGTTGCATAAAGCACGAGCACAGCCATGTATGCTACGCGCATGCATGGAGTACCCACACAAGTTCCTGTGCACATGCGTGGCCCAACCTTTATAAAGCCAGTGCCATCTTGCTTGAGCCCCCCTTATCTCCTCACCCACGTGTGTTTGACTCAGGCCTGTCACCTCTATCCTCTTTAATATAAACTCTTCTGTGGTCTTGTCGTGTTCAGAACATGTTCCTCGCAAGGTAAAGTGGCCCTTAATAACTAACAGTTTCTCTTTGTAGTTTTGGTGCTTGTCCTGGATCTCACTCTGTAGACCAGGCTGGCCTGGAACTCAATGAGATCTGCCTGCCTCTGCCTCCTGAGTGCTGGGATTAAAGGCATGTGCCACAGCCACGTGATGACACTCATGTATTTTTAAATCATTCCATTTGTTGCGGAAGTTCATGGAGATAATCAGAAGGTGGTGGGATAGATTTGATATTTCGAAGTTTTGAAAGTACAAAAATAAATAAAATGTGAAGTATAACTATTTTCCCTGCGCAGTATCCTTAAAATGGAGATATTTTTGTAAACCCAAAGTGTACAATATACATTCCATTGGCCTTTTTCATACAATAAATTCTGATCATGGTTTTCCTTCCTTCAATTCTTCCCAGATCTTCCTCATCTACTCACCTACCCAGCTCCACACCCTCTCTCTCTCTCTCTCTCTCTCTCTCTCTCTCTCTCTCTCTCTCTCTCTCTTTAGAAAACAAACAAAACAAAAACCCAAAAAATTGAAGTAAAAAAAAAAAAAACCACAAGAAATACACTCCCCCCACAAAAACACAAAATTGTATCCCAGATGATTTAAAAACAGATTTTATGCTCAAAATAGTGAATTGGATCCACTGCCCGAGTGAAAAGAATATGAATATAAGTGAAGGTTTTGTTTAATAAAGGGGGAAACTGGTAAGAATATAAATATCCCTTTGTAAGGTTTAACTTCAACAGATCCAGATCTGCAAACTCACCCGGCGTAGTCTCTTTCCTGTTCTCATCCAATACCTTGAAATCTTGAGTCTGCATCATAAAGAGAAGGAATATGAATGTTCTCTTCAAGTGACTTCCTATCCTAAGTCCTCTTCCTGATCTTGATCTTTACCTTCTTCCAACACTCCGAAGACACACCTCTGCTTTCCCCTGTGATTGAAGGGGGGTACAAGTCAGGAATATTTAGAGATATGACATGTACCGTGAAACGTAAAAGAGTGGAGAGCCATGGCATAGGTCGGGATAATTGGAGACATAGGAAAAACCAATTGTGCAGAGACTTCCTTTCTCCATACTTAAACCTGTAGTTTGAAGAGAGTTAGCTCGGAGAGGGTGACTTTTGGAAGGAGGCTTTCAGAAGGCACGACGCCCAGGCAGGTGGAGTTGCAGAAGCCATCAGCGATGCAAGAAGTCCAGGGACACTCTTCTAGGAGACTGAGAAAGTGCACCCCCACGCCAGAGGGGGCGCCAGAGAGGGGAGGCTTCCAGCAGCGTCTCTCCCGGGTTCTCCCCTCAGCCAGGGCGTGATTTCCTTCTCCACAGTTCGAGAGCGGGAGGAGGTGCGAGGAGTGCCATCCCAGGCCGCCCACTCAGCAGGACCTGGAAACAAGCCCCAGTCTGCTGGTTCAAGGTGAGGAGGGCGAGAAGCAGCCATCTCAGAGTCCAGTGACCCTGCTCTTGAACCCACGCCCTTTGGTCTCGGGTTCTGTCCTTTAGACTTCCATTCCCACCAACCGCCCCTTGTTTTCCTAAAGTCCCAGGTCGAAGCCCAGGGCCATCTCCCCAGCAGGCCCGCCGGCCCCTGGTTGCCAGAGGTGGTCCATCTCAGAATACACCCACACTTTCCTCCCTCTAACCCCCATGTCCACCTCCTCCCCGGGCTGCCAGCCTGTGCCCCCATCCCCCACTTCTCTGCTTTTCCACCAGTCGCCTCCATTTCCAAAGACACCATAAGCCTGGCTGTGGTCCAGGTGGTGGAGGTAGTGCAGGCCTCTAGTCCCAGCCCTGGGAGCAGAGGCAGGGGATTTCATCCCAGCCCTGGGAGCAGAGGCAGGGGATTTCATCCCAGCCATGGGAGCAAAGGCAGGTGGATTTCATCCCAGCCCTGGGAGCAGAGGCAGGGGATTTCATCCCAGCCCTGGGAGCAGAGGCAGGGGATTTCATCCAAGCCCTGGGAGCAGAGGCAGGGGATTTCACCCCAGCGCTGGAATCAGAGGCAGGGGATTTCATCCCAGCAGAGGGAGCAGAGGCAGGGGGATTTCATCCCAGCCCTGGGAGCAGAGGCAGGGGGATTTCATCCCAGCACAGGGAGGAAGAGGCTGGGGGATTTCATCCCAGCACAGGGAGGCAGAGGCGGTGGATTTCATCCAAGCATTATGTGGCACAGGCGGGGTTATTTAAACCCAGCCCTGGGAGCTGAGGCAGGGGATTTAATCTTAGAACTAGGAGGAGAGGCAGGGGAATTTCATCCATTCCCTGGGAGCACAGGCAGGGGGAATTAATCTTAGCGATAGGAGCAGAGGCAGTGGGATTTAATCCCAGCACAGGGAGCAGAAATGGGACATTTATTCCCAGCTCTGAGAGCAGAGTTGGGGGTATTTAATCTTAGCACTGGGAGCATAGGCAGGGGGATTTCATCCCAGCACAGGGAGGCAGAGGTGGGGGGATTTCATCCCAGCCCTGGGAGCAGAGGCAAGTGAATTTCATCCCAGCCCTGGGAGCAGAGGCAGGGGGATTTATCAAAGCCCTAGGAGCAGAGGCAAGGGGATTTCATCACAGCCCTCGGAGCAGAAGAGAGGGATTTCATCCCAGCACAGGGAGTAGAGACAGGGGATTTCATCCCAGCCCTGGGAGCAGAGTCAGGGAGATTTAATCCCAGGCCTGGGAGCAGAGGCAGGGGGATTTCATTCCAGCACTTTGTGGCAGAGTCAGGGGGATTTCATCCAAGCACAGGTAGCAGAGGAAGGGGGGTTTCATCTCAGCACAGGGAGCAGAGGCAGGGGAAATTCATCCCAGCAATATATGGCAGAGGCAGGGGCATTTAATCCCAGCACTATGTGGCAGAAGCAGGGGGATTTCATCCAGCAGAGGGAGGCAGAGGCAGGGGGATTTAATCCCTGCACAGGGAGGGAAAAGTAGCAGGATTTATTCCAGTACTGGAAAGCAGAGGCAGGGAGATTTAATATCTGCTCAGGAGGCAGATGTAGGGGATTTAATTGCAACACTCAGGAGGTTGATGCAGGGTAATTTTTCCCCAGAACTGTGAGGCAGATCTAGGGGGATTTACTTCTAGCATTCGGGAAGCTGATGCAGGGGGATTTAATCCCAGCACTGGGAGGGAGAGGAAGGGGATATAATCCCAGCACATAGGAGGCAGAGGCAGGGTGATTTAATTACAGAACTGGAAGACAGACACAGGGGTATTTAATCTCAGCACTGGGTAGCAGAGTCAGGGGGATTTAATCCTAGCAATGTGTGGCAGAGTCAAGGATATTTATTTCCCATCTTTGGGGTAGGGATTTGATATTAGCTCTGGGAAGCAAAGGTAGGGCAATTTAAACCCAGCAGTTGGAGGCAGATTCTAGCTGATTGATTTTCAGAACTTGGAGGCAGAAGGGGGTATTCAATTCTACCACTTGGCATGCTGAAGCCGCTGATTTAATCCTTTGACTGGAGAGAGAGGCAAGGGTATTTAACTCCATCACTGTAGAAGCAGTGGTAGGGGGTTTTAATCTGAGAACTGGCAGGCACAGGCAGGAGGAATTAATCCTAGCATTTTGGAGTCAGAGATATAGGCCAGAGGATTTAATTCCAGCACTCAGAGGCAGGAATTAGATGATTTTCTTCTAGCACTCTAAGGAAAAACCTGGTGGATTTAATTCCACCAGTTGGGAGGCAGTTGCAGTGGGATTCAATACCTCAACTGGGAGGGAGAGACGGGTGCTTTAAATTCCAGCAATGGAGAGGCAGAGGTAGGGGGATTAAATCCCAACACTGGGATACAAAGGCAGGGGAATATAATTCCAGCACTGGGGAGACTGATGAAGAGGAATTTAATCCCAGCACTGGGTGTCAGACAGAGTGGGATTTAATCTTAGAAATGGGAGGCAGTGCCAGTGGCCTGATACTTAATCCCAGCAAACACTAAAGCTGTAGGATATAATTCCAGCACTCGGATGTGGAATATGGAGGATTTAATTGAGCACATAGAGGGCTGATACAGGGGATTCAGTGCTAACACTGGAAGTGAGAGGCAGGGAGATTTAATTCCACTCTTGAGAAGCTAATGCAGGGGGTATTTAATCCCAAGACAGGGAAGGAGATTCAGGGGCATTTAATTACTGCACTTAAGAGGCTAATGCAGGAGTTTTTAATCCCAGCACTGGAAAGGGGAGGCATGGGGATTTAATCTTAGCACTGGGAGGCAGAGCACTTGGATTTAATTCCAGCACTTGGAAGGCTGATGCTGTGTGATATTTCCCAGCACTGGGGGTGACAGGTAGGGGATATAATCCCAGGACATAATAGGCCGATGCAGGGTGATTCAACATCGATTGGGAGGCTGTTGCATCAGGATTTAATCCCAGCACTGGGAGGGAAAAACAGGGGAATTCATTTCAGGACTGGGAAGCAAAGGCAGGGAGATTTAATCCCTGTGCAGGAGGCAGAGGCAGGAGAACTTAATTCCAGCACTCAGGAGGTTGATGCAGTGGAGTTTATCCTCCGGACTAGGAGGCAGATCTAGGGGGATATAATTCCAGCACTCAGGAAGCTGATGCAGGAGGAATCAATCCCAGCAGTTTGAGGCAAATTTCAGAGGATTGATTGTCAGAACATGGAGGCAGAAGCTGGGGTAATTAATTATACCACTCGGCATGTTAAAGCTGGAGCCTTAATCCCTTGACTGGAAGGATAGGCAAGTGTGTTTAAGTATATCAATGGAGAGGCAGAGGTAGGGGGTTTTAATCTGTGCACTGGGAGGCAGAGGCAGGAGGTTTTAATCCCAACACTGGGGGGGGCAGAGGCAGGAGAATTTAATCCCAACACAGGGAAGAAGAGGCAGAGGGATTTAATACCATCAATTGGAGACAGAGGAAGGAGTATTTAATCCCAGCACTGGGAACCAGAGGCAGGGGTATTTAATACCATCACTAGAGGACAGAGGCAGAGGGATTTAATACCACCACTCAGAGTCAGTGACGGGGGGGGGGGGTTAATCCTGGTGCAGGATGCCAAAGACAGGGGCAATTAATCCCAGCATTGGGGAAGCTGATGCATGGGGGATTTAATCCAAGGAAAGGGAGGGAGAAACAGGGGTATATAATTCCAGCACTCAGGCAAAAATTGTAGGGTGAATTTAACACCAACACTGGGTGGAAGTGACAGGGGGATTTAATACCAGCATTTGGGAGCCAGAGACATAGACCGGAGGATTTAATCCCAGCACTCAGTAGGCAGATGAAGGGGGATTTAACCTCAACACTGGGAGATAGGGGCAGGAGAATTTAATCCCCGCACCAGGTGAAAGAAGAAGGGGGATTAAATTGTCCCAATGGGAGGCTGCGGCAGTCAGGTTTAAAGGCATCACTCAGGGGTCGATCCAGGGGAATTTAATGACAGCACTAGGGAAGCTGATGCAGGTGGATTTAATCCCAAGACAGGGAAGGAGATTCAGTGGCATTTAATTACTGCACTTAAGAGGCTAATGCAGGAGTTTTTAATCCCAGCACTGGAAAGGGAAGGCATGGGGATTTAATCTTAGCACTGGGAGGCAGAGCACTTGGATTTAATTCCAGCACTTGGAAGGCTGATGCTGTGTGATAATTCCCAGCACTGGGGATGGCAGGTATGTGATGTAATCCCAGGACATAATAGGCTTATGCTGGGTGATTCAACACAGCTAGGGAGGCGGTTCTATCAGGATTTAATCCCAGCACTGGGAGGGAAATACAGGGGAATTCATTTCAGGACTGGGAAGGAAAGTCAGGGAGATTTAATCCCTGTGCAGGAGGCAGAGGCAGGAAAACTTAATTCCAGCACTCAGGAGGTTGATGCAGTGGAGTTTATCCTCCGGACTAGGAGGCAGATCTAGGGGGATATAATTCCAGCACTCAGGAAGCTGATGCAGGGGAATTTAATCCCAGCAGTTTGAGGCAAATTTCAGAGGATTGATTGTCAGAACATGGAGGCAGAAGCTGGGGTAATTAATTATACCACTCGGCATGTTAAAGCTGGAGATTTAATCCCTTGACTGGAAGGATAGGCAAGTGTGTTTAAGTATATCAATGGAGAGGCAGAGGTAGGGGGTTTTAATCTGTGCACTGGGAGGCAGAGGAGGGAATTTAATGAACAGAGCACTAGGGAAGCTGATGCCAGCGGGATTTTTAATCCAAGCACAGGGGACGAAAAGCAGGGGATATTTAATTTCTACACTCAGTGAGGCAGATTAATATTTAACCCACACCAACATCTGGGAAGTGCAAACAGGTTCTGAGGGAGGATTATATCAATGTCCCCGATTGCCATTTGTTGGGTAGGTTCAGCAGTTATTGTAAGGATGGGCTAGAATTCAAATCAATGAGGATCCAGGGTTAATATGGCCTTGACAGCTCCGCGGAGCTGTCAAAGGCACAAAATAAACATCGTGGCAATGTATAAATTATACACCTCATTCGTAGGGACTTCACTATAGGATAGAGACACTCGGAGGTCCACTTTATGATCCAATAGCTGGGATTTAATTCCATCTTCCTGCCTGTGCCTCCCATGTGTTGGTTAAATTCTATATCCTGCCGCTCTGATGTGGCGCTAGAAATGGTAAATATCCCTAATGGCTAGTGGTGTGACTTCCCTGTGCTTTGGAAAATAACTCCCGCGTGCACTCCAGTCTGACCCTCGGAGGGACAGTCAGGGTGCTTGTTCAAAATTAAATTTTCGCGCACTGCATAACTCGCCGGAGATGAGAGTGGCCATTTAGAAATCGCATGACTGCTCAGCAGTGGCATCTCATATTGTGCGGACAATTAACTCATATTTGAAGGCAGCCACACGTGCATTATCCTTTCATCCGTGCTGGGATTAAATGAGGTCTTTAACCTGCCCACCGCTGACAAAGTCGAGGGAGCACAATCAAGAGGTGATTATGAGTGATTATATCCCCTCTCTGCCTACTGAGTTGCTGGGATTAATCCTCAGCCTTGTCTTGGCTCCAAAATGCTGGTATTAAATCCCCCTGTCTCTCCATCCATCCACCCAGTGTTGGTGTTAAATTCACCCTACAACTTTTGCCTGAGTGCTGGAATTAAATATTGTAAGCACTCAGGAGGCAGATGTAGGGGAAATATAAATACATATATTTTTTGTATTTTAACACATACCCCCCAACGTGCTCGCCAGTCCGCCTTCTCTCCTATTGTGGATAAGAATCAGGAGGACACACCCATGCTATGATCCCAGTATTTTATCAGGAGCTCAGTAGTACCACTTAGCCAGTGGCAGTTTACAATACCTAGTCAGTCAATAGCATCAACCCAGAGGATTTAATTCCATGCACCGCAGAGGCCTCAGGAATGAATAACATGGATGATTAATTGTTCCTAACCCCTGTACTCAATATGGCAGAATCATGGAGGATTTATAATCTCTCTCTGAACCGAGGCCTGAGGGAAGTCTAATTCACGCCCTCCCGGGGATTTGAATCACGTGATTGGGAGGGGACAGTCTGGTTAATCCAATAATTGCAGGAGTGCGATGAGTAAACTTGTGAGAGACAAGAGTACAATTAGGCATTTCAACTGCTCTGCCCAATTCTGGGATACCCTCTTAAGTGGAATCCAGAGAGGTAAATTTTAATATATCATAACCAACTTGTGAGCGCCCTGCACAAGAGGGCATCCTGGTTCCGCAATCGAAGTGGGACTCTATATTGGTCCGGAGGGCTACGTTGGAATAGCACTGACCTGTCCCATATGGGTCTCGTGGACTGATAATCCCAATCACTGGGTAATTCAGTATGTGGTGGCATTGATTGTTAGAAATGGGAAGGTCCAATGCGCGGGACGTACCTTAAGTCCCCAACATTCCATCTTCTTCCCTATGTTCGAATTAAATTCTCCTGCCTCTGCCCCTCCTAGTGTTGTGATTAAAACCTCCTGCCTCTGTCTCCCAGTGCACAGATTAAAACCCCCTACCTCTGCCTCTCCATTGATATACTTAAACACACTTGCCTATTCCTGACTTGAAGAGTGTATGGGGATTTAAAATATCTCCCAGCGTTTAACCATGCAATCAGCAGGGAGAAACGCTGTAGAAGGTGATATATTTATAATCCTTCACCAGCACTTGTATAGCGTGCCTCCATGTTTCTGGAACATCACCTCTGGCTATTGCCTTGTCACAGAGACGGGTGGCAGGTGTTCAATGGTAAACAACTTAATGCGGAACGTCCCAGCTATGGCATACAAGGGAGTACACATTGTAAATGAATTGCTAGCGAAAATGGGTTAATAAGCTGATGCACGGTGGATCGCACCTTTAATCCCAAGACCAGGTAGAAAGGAAATTTCCAGTTTGGCGTATTTCTAACTAGCTATCCTCCGGGGAGGAGGAGGCCTTAATAAGACATGGCCTCAAACATTGCCAATGGAGTTATACCAATTCCCACCTCCTGAGCTTGCTGGATTAAGTCTCCTGCCTCTGCCTCCTGCACAGGGATTAAAATCTCCTGCCGTATTGGGCTTCAACAGTCTGGGTAACTGAGGACAAAACTTCCTGCGAACATGTGTTTTTGTGAACGCCATCGCGGCATTTAAAGTCTTTAGCTGCACTGGG